>NC_081409.1:292638739-293238739 GCF_030272615.1 Cryptomeria japonica | reverse complement strand
GGTTTAGAATCTCCCATACCGAATTTCTTCAATAATTCCTTAGCATATTTAGTTTGACAGATGAAAATACCTTTGTCAGTCTGAGTAATCTGCAAACCTAAGAAAAATTTCATCTCACCAATCATAGACATTTCAAAGTATTTCTCCATATTCTTAGAAAATTCTATGCATAACTTATCTTCACCTCCAAAAATAATGTCATCAACAAACACTTCAATAATTAGTATATCATCATTAGTGATTTTATAATATAAATTACTGTCAGCACTGCCCTTAGTAAAACCAAGCTTCAAAATATATTTATCCAACCTTGCATACCAAGCTCTAGGTGCTTGTTTCAATCCATATAAAGCTTTCCTTAACCCACAAACCATATCTGTATCATCTGATAGTGAAAAACCATCAGGTTGCTCAATATAAACTTCCGCATCAAGATCCCCATTCAAAAATGCCCATTTAACATCCATCTGATAAACCTTGTAGTTTTTATAAGCAGCATAGGCAAGAAATAATCTTACAACTTCAATCCTAGCTACAGGTGCAAAAGTCTCTCCATAATCAACTTGTGAAAATAAACATACCTCATTAGTTACCAGTCTTCTTCTTGTCATTACTCCATTTCTCTTATCCCCAATGATTTGATCTTTTAAATGATTCAATCTCACATACCTAGGAGTCTTCTGACTTTTTGTTCCTCTTCCCATTCTTCAGTTACTGTGGAATTCTCTGATGTTGTTGGAGTAACTAGTTCAACTCTATGTTCCAGTAAAGGTGCTACCAGTTTAGATATAATCATTTCCATTTCCGGTTCCTTCTCATAAACTCTGATTTGACTTCTATTCATCTCATCTACTTTGACATTATCACTCTCCACAATTCTCTGCAATCTCTTGTTATAACATCTATATGATTTGTTTTCATTAGAATAACCAAGAAATATGCTCTCATCACATCTATGATCAAATTTCCCAATAATATCATCTCTCTTGATATAACATTTACTACTAATTTTTTTGAAATACTTAACTATAGGTGTATTGCCAAACCATAATTCATAAGGTGTCTTACTAGTTTCTCCTTTGATATGTACTCTATTGAATGTATAAACCATTGTACTCACTGCTTCTCTCCAGTAGATATGAGGTAGACTAGCTTCCATCATCATTGTTCTAGCAGCATCCAAGATAGTTCTGTTCTTCCTTTCCACAACTTCATTTTGTTGAGGTGTCTAGGGAGCAGAAAATTGTCTTCTTATACCATGCTTGTCACAAAAGTTATTAAACTCATCAAATGTGAATTCACCACCATGATCTGATCTCAAACATTTAATCTTCAATCCTATCTCAATTTCCACTTTAGCCTTAAAGATTTTAAACTTTTCAAATGCTTCAGATTTTTCTCTTAGAAAAGTAACCCACATCATTCTAGAATAATCATCAATGATTAGCATGAAATATCTATCACCTTGAAAACTTTTAACTCTAGCAGGGCCACACAAATCAATATGAATAAGATCAAGAACATCATTTGATTTATCTTTTATACTTTTAAAAGAGGTTTTGACCTGTTTACCCATTTGACATTCTTTACATATCGGATTATAGGGCTTCATAATCTTAGGTATATTCCTAACTGCCTTAGTTGAAGTGATCTTCACAATGCAATCAAAATTCACATGACACAGCCTTTTATGCCATAGCCAACTCTCATCAATCTATGTAATCAAACATGTCTTCTCACTAGAGTTAAAATGAAATATATTACCTTTTGTCTGTGTACTGGTTGCAATGTCCAAGCCAGATTTGTTAATGATTTTGCATTTCCCATCCTTGAATTGTAATTGAAATTCCTTATCTACCAATTGTCATACACTCAAAAGATTATGCCTCAAACCTTCAACATAATAAACATTGTCAGTATTGATCTTACCATCCAATGATATAATTCCTTTTCCTTTTATCATACATGCTTTGTCATCTCCAAATCTAACTAGACCACCATCAAATTCTTGCAAAGATAGAAACTTCCCTTTATCTCCAATCATATGATGTGAACAACCACTGTCAATTACCCATTCATCCTTGTCTTCAATTTTAGCAGCAAGTGCCTTTTCTTCAAGTACATTCTCTTCCAGTAATGGATCATCTTCCTTGATATCCAAGAACACCCATTCCTTCCCATTGCCGGATCCACTAGCAGAGTCTTCTGCCAGTTCATCATCTGAATCAGTAATGCCTTCCTCATCCGCTATGTAGCATGATTTGTCTCTATTTTTTTTGTATTTATACTTGTTCTGATATCTAGGGTGAGGCTTAAATTATCTACTAACTCTTTCTTCAAATCTTTAATTTCTTTCAAGACATCTAGATGCACAATGACCAATCTTATTACATGCAAAACATTTAAAAGGTGCTTTTCCTTCATACTTACTTCCTACCAGTCCTTTCGGGACTCTTATAGAAAATAGTGCTTCAAGTTGCTCAAACTCATCATCTTCTCTTTTTATATCTTCCAACTCATTTGCATATAAAGCTTTCCAGTCTTGCTTGTCAGTTGTAGATGTAGATGCATGAAAAGCAGGTTCAGTCTTCACAACTCTAGAAGGTCCAAATTCCTCAAGCTCAAAAGCAGATAGTTTCCTAACCAAAGTATCTCTGTTGACATATGTATTAACCATTGTTCTCAACTCATTAATAGAAGTAGCCTTCATCTTGTAAGTTGGTGGTAGGGCTCTCAAGACTTTATAAACAATTTCATCTTCGCTCAGAGTTCCACCACAACATTGAATTCCCATAAAAATCTCATTTACCCTTTCCATGAATGCAGTAATCCTTTCATCTTCTTCCATCTTCAATTTTTCATATCTCATCTGTTAACCATCAAGTTTAGTGATCTTCACTATAGGTTCACCTTCATTAAGAGTCTCCAACTTATCCCATATAGCCTTTCCAGATGATTTGTCAGTTAATCTCATTATTTGTTGATCAAAAAGTGCACACAAGAGGGCTTCTCTTTCTCTACAATCATTCTCAATCTCCTTGTCCAAGTTTGCCAGAGGAGGATTGCCAGATCTCAGATTATAGGGTGTGACACCATTCTGTGTGATCTCCCAAATTCCCTTGCCAAGACATCTCAGATGAGTCTCCATCTGAATCTTCCATACTGTCTAATTTGTTCCATCAAGCCTCAAAATATCCCTCCGAAAGATAGCTCCAGAAGAATTGGATGAACTTGAACTGTTAGTCGCCATAGGATCTTCCTCAAGCAGTTAAGCTTTCTACAGAGAGGACCAAAGCTCTGATACCAATTGTTAGATAGTTCAAATAACTGGAAGACAACTGTGAGGGGGTGGGGGGTGAATTAGTTGTCACAGATTACCATAACCATTAGCAATTTAAACTTTAATACCATAACCCAAAACATTGATACTGGAATAGCAGATAAACCAATTGAGCATAAACAATAATCAGAGAACAAATACCATCCACATAATACCAAGATTTGTATGTGGAAAACCCAATAAAGGGAAAAACCATGGTGGGAAGCCTACCCACAGTCAGATAATACTTCTGTAGCAAGTATGTGAATTACAATGAAGGGGCCTGCACTCACAAGAAGGCCAACAACCTAGAGCGCACTGCTCATCACAAAAGGAGCCTCACTGACTACATATAAATCCAGACTACAATCCAGAGAAGTGTTGAACTACAAAAGATAGCATCTCCTATGCCTGAGTACGGTTCTGGTTAAGCTCAATATCAAAGGACTAAATACTCTTACATAAACCCAATTCGATCTCCAATGATCGACCAACTCCTCTGCCTGAATGATATTACATTATTTGCACATTACATTCCTTGACCATGACCTCTAACATTAACCATGATGATCTACAATGAGATCTTACATATTTTTATATAAAACCCTCGACCATAAATAATCAGGTCGGCCACCAAACAATAAACCAATTACATAATTACAAACCATGTTAGTCTTAGACCAAACAAATAATATCAACACATAAGACATCCCCAAAATACATTAATAGGTCCTCTCCACACGTTACATTAAAGCAGATCCATAACCTAGATCAACTAGGACCAACTATAGGTCCACACGCCACGATAATGATCTCCAACCACCAAGTCTCTAACATGATCACCAACAACATCCTGCAACTCCATCAAAAGTTGCACCAACACCACTTATGCAATTCATCAAAGATCTCCACCAAAATCTCAGCCGGTGAAACCCTTGCCAGAACCAGAAACCAATCTTCTAAGCAAATAGGATAGCATCTGATCACCAGACCAAAACCAACTGACCAAATAAGAATATGAGTATCATGAACAAGCCAATTCTATCATCAGACTATACCGGAGTCTACTAGATCATGCCAAATCCAAGTTAACCAAAAAACACTCAACCTACCGGGACCGAAAGGGTGCCAGTAAAGCATCAAAACAACTAGTGTTGGCATTAATGACAAAACATCAATGCAACACATAATCAATTCCACCAAATGGCCAACAACTATAAATTGAAAAACTTAATCCAAGACATAATCGATCAAGGTGACATCACAATTGACACCAACAAAACTTCAACAAACATGAATCATACCATCATTAGGGATCCATTTGTCAAACATGATAAAGGGAAGGCATCTACATCGGGAACACAAGACAACACAACTAACTACACAAAAGTCTCATATGACTATACTATTCATGCCATTAGCTCAGGAGATGTGGTAATTAATGATTTACAAGAAGCACTCGACAATGATGAGCAATATCAGGAGACTTACAACAATGATAATCAAATTTTCATGCTGTCAGAAGCACCAAAATATGATGAAGACAAGAATCTCTGTCTTATGGACTGGGGGCATGAAGAACCATTTCATTCAGGATGGTTTGAAGATGAACTTATAGCACATATCATGGATTTGAAACTTGCACATGATGACTATAGGAAGGGATATGAAATACACCTTGATAACACAACATATGTTACAGACAGTTCCTTCATAAGAGATGATACAGTGGCAACAATCACGATAACTCCCAGAGACAGAGACTGTGTAGTAGTTACTCACAGATCTAAAGTAACTTTACAAGGAGTACCATCAAACCCACCACCAGCAGTAGGGACCTATAATGTTGTTGATCAACTCAAGAAAACCCCAACACAAATATCACTCTTTTAACTATTGCGTATATCACCAACTCATAAAGCTATCCTGGACAAAGCACTTCAAGATTTAGTAGTTGATAGAGATATAGATGAAAATGCCTTCCAATCCTTGGTGGGGAATTTGGCACAGGGTACTCATATTGCGTTCACACAACAAGATATTCCTAGTGATAGACTTCTCCATAATGACCTGCTACATCTAGAAGCTTACATACATAAGAGAAGAATCAGAAGAGTACTTATAGATGGAGGAGTCGGTCTCAACATCTGTACATTAAAGCTAGTTAAGGCATTGGGATATTTTGAGATTCATATTGGTCCTTCAAAAAGAATAAACATCAAAGCATATGATGATGAAGAGAATCCTTAAAAAGGTATAATTACACTACAAGGGCAAGTAGGACCTATAACAACAAAGGTTACTTTCCAAGTGTTGGACAAAGAACTAGGGTACAACCTGTTATTGGGCTACCCATGGATTCATACCATGCAATTTGTACCATCAAGATTTCATCAATGTGTTAAATTTTCGTACAATAGCATTGAAATTACCATAAATGGTGATCCGAATCCATTCCAACACTGTAATCACTTGAAGGCAAGTGTAGATAACCAGGTACCCATTATTCAAGCAACACCCCTCACTACACAAATGGAGTCATTAACAATCACAAAAATACAAAAGAATGTGCCAACAACATCTTCTTTACAGATTAAAGATATTGGTTGTGGGGAATACTCTATTTCAAGTACCTCAAATGGAAAACAATTATCTCTTTCTCCTAGGTCTTTTGGGAAGCCTCAAAACACAGTAATGAAACAAGACAAAGGAAAATAAATAGTCAGATACTCAGATTCATGCTCATTCATTAGGTGGGGAGATTTACAAGAAGAATCTCTGAATGAAGATGTCAATCACTGGATATACAAAGAAGAAGATGACATGACGATACCCAGGTTACCTTTAGATCGGTATGGCAATGGATTCAAGATGCTACAAAACATGGGTATGATGTTACCATAGGCTTGGGATTACAAAAGAAAAGAAGATTAGAACTCGTTGTACCAAATGAAAATCCAGAGAATCAAGGGTTAGGATATAAACATGTACCAAATATAATGGAAGCAAGACAACATACACTAGATATACTGAACAGACCAAGGCTACCATTAGAGTACATATCTCAAAGTTAGTTGTCAACATGAGTATTTCCCTCTTCATCTCAGACAAACAAGAAAGTACCAACATCGCCTAGTACGAAATCAGATGGTGAAGATATGAGACAACTTCTACAAGAACCTAGCACTAATTCACCGAGCAATACAATATCTGAAACATCGGCACAAACAAATACAATAACAGACACAAGCTTAGCACCAGTAAATGAGCATAATCCTTGTTTGTTGTCAATACTTTTTCCAAGGGAAACAACTCAAGCTCCACCCAATGAATCAGATGAAGAAAGACTACAACGACTTATACCAGGTTTAAGAAGGGTGACCCCCAAACAAAGGAGGCCCACAAATCTACAACAAAATCAGATGCAAGAACAAGAGGAGATAAGTGGTACAACCTCAAAAGCTTAAACATACATAGAAAGTGAGATAGATTCTCATGACTATGAATTCCTATCTAATCATGATTACAACCCATGAAAAATTGACATGATAGAGTATCACAAATCACCTATAGATGATGAAAATATACCCGGTCACTCAAATAACAAGGTATGCATGATATCAAAATTTGTTACAACAGAAGGGAGCAATGAATTACCCCTTGTACACTCACATTTGATTGATTGGGGGCGAGAAGGAAAACCAACTCTAGATTGGTTTGAGAATGATGAAGCTATTGCATAATTCCTTAGTGTCAGAGAAGGGTTTCCACAAGGTGATCACAAGGCAGGATTTGATGTAAACCTGGATAGAACAACATACTTCAGAGAGGAAAGTGCCTCTATGACAGAAGATATGGATCAAAGTGATCGCAATGGCAAGAGTGAGCTAGACAACCTCCCTATTGAAAAAGAGAATTCAACATTACTCATGGAAGAAACAGAAGAAGTCAATATAGCAGAAGGAGAAGTTGTACATATTATCTAGTTAGCAAAATCATTAAACCAGGAAGAAAAGGAAAAATTCATACAATTTTTCAAACAACGTCCTATCAATTTTGCTTGGTCCTATGCGGATATGCTAGGCCTAGATCCAAAATTGGTGTTGCATCATTTACCATTTCTACCATGAATTAAACCGTACAAACAAAAGCTAAGAAAGATGCATCCATAAATTGCATTACTGGTCAAAATAGAACTCCAAAAGCTTCTGGATGTGGGCTTCATTTGACCTATTGACTATGCATAATGGATATCCAATCTGGTACCTGTGACTAAGCCCACTGGGGGCATAAGAATTTGTACTAACTTCTGAGATCTAAATGAAGCATATCCTAAGGATGATTTCCCATTACCCAACATAGACATGATAGTTGACTTAACTGCTGGGAATGAAATGCTTTCATTAATGGATGGTTTCTCAGGATATAACCAGATCAGGATTACACCAGAAGATCAACACAAGATGACATTTACCCATCCATGGGGAACATACTGATGGAACATCATGCCATTTGGTCTTAAGAATGTAGGAGCAACATATCAAAGGGCTATGAAGAAACTATTTCATAACATGATCCACAATATCATGGAAGATTATGTTGACGATCTACTGGCTAAATCACAAACAAGAGAAGGTCACCTTGAAGTCCTTGCAAAGATATTTGATCGATTAGAGCAGTACAATGTTAAGATAAACCCAAACAAGTGTGTGTTTGGTGTAACAACAGACAAAATTTTATGATTTATTGTGTCTAACAGAGGAATTGAAGTAGATCCTGCAAAGGTCAAAGCAATCATGGATATGCAACCTGCATTAACACTTAAGCAATTAAGAGGGTTACAAGGAATATTATAGTCTATAAGGAGGTTCATAGCACAACTAGCAGATAAATGTCATCCAATCTAGTATTTACTCAAAAAAGGAGTTACCTTCAAATGGACAGAACAATGCCAAGAATCTTTTCAAGCTTTAAAAGATTATCTTCTGAATACTCCAGTATTAGTTCCACCTACTTAAGGAAAGCCCCTATTACTATATATATCAGCAACAAACTCATCTTTAGGATCTTTTTTGGCATAACATGATGATCAAGGAAAGGAAAGAGCAATCTACTATATAAGTAGAAACCTAATTGGATATGAGCTTAATTACACTCCTATAGAACGAGCATGTCTAGTAGTGATCTTTGCATCTCAGAAACTTAGACATTATATGCTGAGTCACAAAGTCCAACTCATCGCACATTTTGATCCACTCAAATATTTGTTAAGCAAAGCAACATTGACTGGAAGATTGGCTAAGTGGGTCATGATTTTAAGTGAGTTTGATATAGAGTATGTGGACAGAAAGACAATCAAAGGGTAGATTATAGCAAATCAGTTAGCTAAAGCTCCCTTGCAAGACAGTCACCTGCTACTAATAGACTTTCCTAATGAATCTATGTTTACATTGACAACATCTACCATGTGGAAATTATACTTTGATGGGTCCTATACAAATCATGGAGCTGGAGCTGTCATTCTTATCATCACCCCTCAAGGTGATTCTATCCCTAAGTCATTCAGAATAAATTTTCCCTGTATGAACAATATTGCTGAATATGAAGCTCTCATCATCAGACTTCATACTATTGTACAGTGGAGGATAAAAGAATTACAAGTCTACGGTGACTCACAACTAATTATCAATCAAGTCAATGATGACTATAACACAAAAGATGATAAACTACTACCTTATAAACAAATGGTAGAAGATTACAAAGAACATTTTAGTAATATCACTTTTGAATAGATTCCAAGCATACAGAACAAGGTAGCTGACGACATCGCTATAGTAGGATTTTTGCTAAATATGCCTAATAATGAAACTCAGTTTGAGTTTATTGTAGAACAATTGATGATACATTCATATGAGATTCCCTCATCAGAATATGTATGAGCAATTGTGGGTCCTGAATCCCCATGGTATAATGAGATATACACATACTTACATACTCAGTATATGTCTCCTAATTTGTTTAGAAATCAAAAGAAAACTCTTATTTGTCAGGCATCCAGACACACTATTATTGCTGACACATTGTATAGAAAGGGCTTTGATGAAACCCTTCTTCGATGTCTTGATGAAAGAGAAGCACAACTTTCCCTAAAGGAGGTACATGATGGAATTTGTGGGGTGCATCAAAGTGGCCCACCACTATCAAAGAAATTGTTAAGAAATGGATACTATTGGCCAACTATGGAAAAGGATGCCAATAAATATGTACAAAAATGTAAACAATGTCAAATACATGGAAACCGCATTCATGCACTGGCACAGGATCTTCAGCCTATTACATCACCATGGCCATTTCAATAATGGGGGTTAGATCTAGTTGGTAAAGTCAATCCTACTTCTTCCAATGGGCACAAATTCATCTTAACAACTACTAAGTATTTTACTAAATGGGTCGAGGCAATTCCCCTTACATACACCACTGGTAAGCAAATAGAAAAGTTCATGCTTAATTACATTATCTGCCGGTATGAGATTCCAATGTGCATAGTGGTAGACAATGGATGTCCATTCAAAAATCAAGAAATGAGAGAATTGTGTGAAAATTTTTAAATACAATAGAGATTTGCAACACAATATTATCCACAAAGCAATGGACAAGCAGAGGCAACAAACAAGACAATATTGAAGATCCTAAAGAAAGTTGTCACTGACGCAGGACAGGACTAGCATCTCCAGTTAAATCTCACTCTTTGGGCTTATAGAACAGGAGTACGCATCCCTACAGGAGCAACACCATATTAATTGGTCTATGGTAGATAAGCAATACTACTTATTGAAATAGAAATACCATCTTTAAGAGTCTCCCTAAAAAACATCATATCAGAGGAAGACTATCGGGTTGCAAGATTACAAGAGCTTGAAACGCTCGATGAAAAGAGACAAACTTCTTTAAATCATTTCCAAGGTTACCAGAATAGAATGAGAAGGAGTTACAATAAATGAGTATGCCTAATGAATTTTGAAGTGGGAGATCTAGTTCTCAAGGAGAACCAAAAGAACCTAGCAGAATGAGAAAAGCCAGGGAAGTTTGAACCTAACTGGCTAGGTCCTTTTATCATAACAAGGGTTATAGGCAATAGAGCATACAATTTGGCTACCATGGAGGGAGATCCACTCCCTGACCCTATGAACAACATGCACCTTAAACAATATTATATCTAAGGGTTGGGTTAGTTTAGGTTTTACTTTCTGTATTGCATCTCATTTTCTTCAAAGCACTGCATCACATATAGTTTCTTTTTCAAATGCATCGCATTCACAAATTTCATGGCATATAGCAGCATCAATAAAACAAGGCAACTATCCAAGTTTATCATCTGTTTGCATTCAAAAGAAACAAGGGTCATCTCCTTTCTTATATATTAGGATATGAAGTCTTTGAGATCCTAAGGTCATTCATCTTCAACATTACCCTGTGATGATGCTTTACTTATGGTTGGGTAGTGATTTCACTATTTTAGACTTGTCAACCCAAAATATATCAATTGCTATATCTCAAACACATTAACAAAATCTCTAATTCATTTGAGACCTAGTTGATCATATGACTAGTGAAAAATCTAAAATTCTACTTCAACGTCATTGTAATTGTCACACCCAAGTAGGTTTCATTACTTACAAGTCAAGGCAATAGAATATAAAAGAAAAAAGTGCTATGTCAAATATCCATCTCAAGGAAAAAGAGTAATGATATATAATTGAAATATCACGCATACAAAGTGCGACAAAAATCTTGACTATGGGAACATGCAAGTAACTCCATTAGGGCTATGAATGCCTACTGGCAATGGAGCAATATTTGAGAAATTACAATCTATAACCTCATCAGATCTCTAAAAGCTTGCTGACAACGAGGCTCTATTCGGGATGCTTTTGAAGTTAGGATAATCTATGTAGCTAGTCATATAGGATGCTAAGGATCTTTAATGAACACAAGAGAGGGAATTAACTCATTTGCACACACATGGGCAAAAGAAGATCAAAGTTTCAAGAACCAATGGGGAATTTTTTTGCGTCTCCATTTGTAAATTCTAGTCACTAAGTATGTTCATTTGGATGTTCCAAGGGACCTTAAGGATCGATTGACCACTTATCTACTAATTTTTTTGTACCTCCAATTCAATTGGTGTATTACGAAACACTAAATAAACACAATCATCCTTGTTCGAGTAAGAAGTGCATCTTCATCATGCATATTGCATTAACATAGGTCATGCCAAAGATTCATTGTCTCCACATGCATTCTGTGAGGCCCTACCTCGACTCAGTTTGATATTTTCAGTTATTTTCATATTGAGACTATTATGGACGCTTTATTTTATGCTTTATGGATTTAGAACTGATATGATTCCATGATTTGGATCACATTGACATATGTTGATGCTTTATTTTATGCATGATGATTATGAAACTTTATATGTTGCTAGAATAGAATTACTTTGAAATGGTGAATGTCATTATTGGAATTTCAGGACTTCATTTTTGATGATAGGAAAATGATGCTTATTTTATGAATGGTTCAATTTTGAGAATTATGTTAATTGCTTATGTGGAATCGAAATTGAATGAGATATTGAATTATTGTTGCCAATGTATGAGTGTTTGATGTGCAATGAAATCCATGTATTTAATTATGTATAATTGTGATTATTTGGAATTACTAATGTGTTAATTGAGATGCGCAGGAAAATTATCCATGCGACCATGGAATTTATATGGAGAACCAAACCTAGACCAATGTACGTTTGTTAAGCCAGGGGTTGTCTATTTGGAGAGACAACACCCCGTTTGTAATGTATTTTATTTGTGAAGTGTATGATGCTTGAGTGTTAAAATTAATTTTTATATATATGTGTAATCCTACAAGAGACAAATTCCATGTGTGATTTTTATATTGTATTTTATTGTGTCACTTGACACATGTGCTGATTAGTGTCATTGATTTTGACTTGTCTCTTGGAGGGAGTTTTGTTTCTACCAAAGCCATTCAAAAACATGAGTGTGGTCCCAAATTTGCCTTGGGTAGGGAGTCTTGGGAGTGGTCAACTCAGGTTTGACCCGTAGGTAAACTTCAGTTGGGTTTCTAAGGGGTTAAATGGACTCCTAGGGTTAGTTTTAGGGCTTTTCCAAAGGTCCAAAGGGTATACCTATGGGTTAGGGGTATTTTGAAACATGTGACTACTCCCATGTGACTGTTTAGTCACCTCAAAAAGTGGTTTTTCCAAGGTGAGCGAAAATTCAACTTAGAAAGTTCCTCCTAGGATAGACAACCTTCCCTTTTGATGTCAAACTTTCTTCCCCATCTTCTCTCACCTTTTTCCCTTTCCAGTTTTAGTAATGTGTAAGAGTTTGGGTAGAGCAACCAATGGGAACTCTCACCTCACCCAAGGGGGTTGGGAAGTGTGTGAGAGGCCTTCTTAGGCAAGGATTAGGGACTTAGTGAGTAACCACCCACTCTCCATTGTTGGAGATTATGCATTGTTTTGAAAATTAGTTGTAGAATAGAATTTTTGGAAGAGATTGGAGTAAAGTTTGTGTGGATTTGGGCAGCTCATCCCCAACTAAATCTAACATACCTATTGACAGAATAAGGTTGGTTTTATTTCCTCTTATTTATGTTGTTTATGTTGTTTTGTTGAAGGAAAGGAATGCTTGTTGAAAGAGATGTGTCTATGTAAATTGTTGTAAAAAAAAAAGGAGAGTAGTTTTCATTTCTATGTTTTGTTTATGTGTTCTTGTTTTTTTTTGGGAGTGTCCAAGATCTCCTACTCTTGGGGGAGTAGGATGGTCTTGGGGTGGAAGGAGTATGACAGCCTTGGGTGAGAGGCTCTCTTTATGGAGAGTGATCTCAAGGGTGTCCTTTGTGACCCTTGCTGCATAGCCTTGTGTATGCATTTGGGGGTCATAAGGGGAGAAAATATGGCCTTTGAGCCTTTGGGGGGCATAAGGTATGTGGATGTATCTTTTGTTGTATTTTGTATTGCCATGAGGTGGCTTGAATTGTGAAATTTTGGCTTGCAATCTCCCCAATGGTACTTGGTCCACTTCCACCCATGGAATGATCATCACAAAATGTGGTGAAAGTGTAGCTTGGGAAGGGAAGATGTATGTTGAGTATTTGCCTTATTTTGTTGTGTTGTTTGCTTGTTTGTAACCCGTCTAGTGCTTGGTTCTCCAAGCTCGGGGATGGCTTCTAGTAAGCCTAGGCTGGGAGGTGAGCTCTCCATGGTCAAGTTGTGTTTTGTTGCAGGTTGCTTGGGATGGGAAAGGAAGGAATAAAGAATGTTGTTGCTGTTTTATGTTGCAGAAAAGTTTAAATGACAAATGTATTTTATATTGAAGTTTGTAAAGAAGAAAAAAAAGAGCCATTGTTGTATTTATTTTCCAAAAGAAAAGAAATGTATTCCTATTACCATGGAAAGGAAAATATTGTTGTGTTATTTTCAAAACCATTTGTATTCATATATACTTTGTATTTACATTTGCTAAAGAAATATAAATATTTCTCCTACTTAGTTAGTTTTGCAAAAGGAAGAGGAAATGAATTAGTTTGTATTTAAATCTTCAAAAAAAAAAAATGATGATGTTGTTGCATTTATGTTTATTTGGCAAATGAAAATTTATTTATGTTTCTTCATGTTCATTTAGCTATATTAATGTTGCTGCAAATAAAAGAAAACTGTCATTATTTTTCCATTTAATGCAGAAAACAAATCGTAAGATAGTAGCTTATTGAATCAAAGGGAAAGATTAGCATTTAGTTCTTAGATTTAATTTGATTACAAGAAGAATGGATATATTTTAAGTTGCTATGCATTGTAGATATTAGTTGTAGATTGTTAGATCTTAAACAAAAAAAAAACAGAATATTCAACATATGTTACTTCAACTGTATTTAGAAAATAAAAGAATATATTTTCCCCATTATTCAATCTGCAATAAGTATTAGGAAATTCCTTGCATGCATTTAAAAGATACACAAGAAAAATGATCTCCCAAGCTTGCCCAAATGAGTTATAAATGGTAATACACACACACACACACACACACACACACACACACACACACACACACACACACACATATATATATTATTCATTATTTTGAAAATCTGTTTATAAAAAAAATAGTGATGTATTTGCAGTTTAAATAATACAAAAAAAAAAGAGAAAATTAATCATCTTGTTAAATAAGTCATTCAAATATATATATATATATATATATATATATATATTAGTCATTCTTTATATGTGAAAATCTGCCCATAAAACTATATATATATTTCTTACCTTTATATTATATATATATATATATATATATATATATATATGAATATATATATATATATATATATATGAATATATATATATATATATATATAAATATAAAAATAGAGAAATAAAAAAAAAAAAGTTTTTCGCATGTTATTTTTAACACCCAAAAAAGAGAGGTTTTAAAAAAAAAATTGGATTGCATGTAGGGGGGGACCGCAGCCTTGGGCGGCGGCGCCCACAGTCTGTGGGAGCCCGCAGTTGTGGGCGGCCCCGTCCGCAGGTTGCGGAACCCGCAGCTGTGGGCGGTGACGTCCACAGACTGCGGGAACCGCAAACTGTGGGCGGCACTGTCCGTAGCCTGCGGCACTCTCGCACCGCCTTCGTCTTCCCTCTGTGAGCAAGGGTAAACCCCCGCTGGGCCTTCTTCCTCCGCCATGAAACAGTCCGGTTCGGCCCTGCGTGCCACTGGGAACCAAAAAAAAAAATGGGCGCCGCTCCCTCCTTCGGCCGCGTCCACACCTGCACACACACAAAAAATAAAATAAAATAAAAGAGGTTACACACACACACACAACACTCAAAAAAAAAAAAAAAGATAATAGAAGTTAACATATTTGCCCTAACCCTAGTTTCGGGTTAGGGCAAGCACATTTAGATTTTAACATGAGAGATGGATGTGTGTGGAGTATATAGGAAGGGGTTTGAGGTCAACATGAGACCTTGTAGAATCTTTTTTTATAAAAAAAAAAGTATATTAAATTAATAAAATGAAGCAAACATTTCCCCCTTCCTCTTAGGATATATTTGTAGGCATATATATATATATATATATATATATATAAAAGTAAATTAACTTCTATATTTACTTGAAATCAAATTAGTAGTTGCAAAACTAAATAATGCATTTCTTTTATTAATTATTTCACAAATGTAGAAGAATTTTAATAAGAAGTTTTAAATCTTGAACTCCCGGTAGGATTAACCTAGGAGGTTTGAAAAAAAAAAGACCCATGTGAGTCAAGTTGGCCCCTCTTTATAGTGGAAATTTATTAGGCACCTTTTTATTAATGGATGTTTTATTTAATAGGTAGTTTAATCTAAGGGCTAGGACAATTTATTAGATCCTAGGTATTAAAGAATCTAGGAGATAAATAATGTTCTTTTAAATTTAAAGATCGTATATTAAGCTAGAGATTAATTGCTAAGAGAGTTATTTATTTATTAATGGCAGATTTGTGATAACTAATTTTGGGAGATATTAGCTCGCTTATAACTTAGAAATTTTATCGCCCGATTAATTTAATTGTTTGATTCACTCAAAACATAGTTAAGACCAAACTAGTATGCATTATTTTATTTAAGTTAGTCGTACTAAATTAAGTATTTAAAAAAAAAAAAATTATTCCGTTCGTGCCCAAAGGTTTGGGCATGACACATTCTGTAGATCATCATGTCATATAGGTCTGCACAGTGGAGGCATAACTGAAAAAATTCTAAAAATCATATAAAGTCCTGAAAAAATCCTAAAAAATCATACAAAGTCTTAAAAAAATTCAAAAAACATTGAAAAACACAAAATCCAAAAACATTGGAAAATCTTTTGAAAATAAAAAACAGCGAAAAACATAAAATCCAAAAACATGGAAAAGAAAAACATACCAAAAAAAATCAAAGAAGTCCTGAAAAATCATACCAAAAACATCTTATAATGTCCCAAAAAAATACAAAAAAATTTCAGAAAATGTCTTGAAAAAATCAACCAAAACCCTTCAAATATCGATCCATGAAATCAACCCAAAAATAATCGAAATCAATCAATCAAAAAACTTGCAATAAAATATCTCGCAAGAATCAAACACCCTAGTAGATATCCAACAAACGCTTCACACGAAGTTAACAAAGGATATGACTATCCAGTCAAACATCTGCAATCAACTAATCAAATTGTCTTATCAATCATATCATATCCATATCAAGTGATCATTATCTTGTCTTAAACAAAAGATGATACACTCAAAATCAGACAGGTCATTCTTAAACGGGGTCCGCAACTTTCTAAGATTGGACATTATCAACCATCACATCAAGCAACTGAGAATGAAGGCACAAGGTCAGTATAGCTGTTGAATTTTGTCTAGGTCAGTCTTTATCTTTTATCATTTGGTGATAGATTGTGTTCCTATGCTACTCAAGGATGTCCACAAGTGACTAGAGGAGTCATGATGGGCATTATATTTTTCTTTGTTTGCTGTTTGTGGTGTGAACCAATGAAGTTCTAGGGAAATTTCTCTAGTGGGTGTCTATGATAGGAGCATTCAGCTAGTGAATGCCACACATACCTCGACCCCTAGTGTATTTCCTAGAATGGAGGGTTTCACTCCTTGTTTGCTACGTGTTTGTTTCTTCAATGAGATATCTTTACATCTTGGTTCCTTATACCCTAATGTGCTAAGCTCCATTGTTCAATAATAAGGCTCAGTGATGAATATTTATTGCACAATAAATAATGAATGAATCAATCATTCTCATTGTCATCTCATCTGCTTATTGATAGTTTGCTGATTTTTCATGTTTTTTTAAAACCATTTTTTGTGTCATCTAACATTATTATTTCATCAATCTCTTCTTTCTTTCATCTTACTAACATTTCTTCAAGGTACATCCGCGTTAAAGGAATATTATGGCATTATAATACAAAAAACAAAATTGCATCCATATAGTTTAAATTGCATCCATATAGTTAAAATTGCATCCATATAGTTTAAGTTGCACCCATATAGTTTTAAGTTGCATTCATATAGTTTAAATTGCATTTAATAACCATTGCATTCATTAGAATCATTCATAAATCATATAGAAAGCATTATACCATTGATTCATCATTACATCATAAATCATGTATAAACCATTGCATTCATAAAACATCATTTATAAATCATATAGACATGCACTGCATAACTCATAGCATCATACAACATACATGGAAACCAAAGCATAATAGATCACTGCCAAAAACTGCATATCATATATAACTCAAAAATGGTAATGTGTCTGAATACAATAATCATAAACAAGCCCGAAGGCTCAGATAACATGATCTCAATGTCTCAACCATCACTGCCTCTATCAATAGGTGGATCTTGCCCGCTAGATCCTGCCCCAGGATGTCGAGGTGGACCCATGACTCCTCCACTGCTAGTCTGTCAAGAGGTAAATCGACTCGATCTTCTCCCCATAAAGGCACTAAAACTAGGCTCCCTCCGACCCTCGGGATTAGCTCTCTCATAAGCCTGCTGATAATAAATGGCCTCCTATGCAACAAAAAAGTATCTATCTGTCTGGCTACGTGCCTCTATAACTGGTCCAAATAACTTATCATATGTACACATGGTGATCTGAGCTCTCTTGACCGCCTCATCTCTCTCCCTCTAGAGACAATCCCTCTCAATCTCTAGTGCACCGTAGTCTCTACGGTATGCCTCTCGCTTAACATCTTGTGTGGCGACCTCATCCTCTAGACTCTGAATCTGCACTCTGAGAATTTGTGGATCATCCTCATCTTCATCACCACCCTACCCTCCTCCCCCCTCTGCAGCAGACACGTCCTCTAGCTCCAACATATCATCATCGTCACCGTCCTCACTGCTCGAAGACCCTTAAGAATCATCGTCATCCCCGTTGCTCATAGACTCGGTGTCTCCACCAATGTCTATGTCCCCATCTCCTCCCTCATCCCCTCCACCCTCCTCTCCTCTGTCATCTCCCCTCCTCTCCCCCATGTCAGTCCTTAGTCATTGTTTAGGATGTCGTATCTATTGCGCTGTGATTGGAACAATTGGATCAGTCAGTGGAATAGGCCTATGTTTGGCCCACCATGCATCATACTTAGGAGTAGTCCATGGATCTGTTGCACCTGCACTCCAACCCCACTGTAATTCTTGAAGAACATCAAACTCGACAACCACCACATGTTGCTGTATGCATACACCCCAATTAGAAACCTCACGAGAAACATGAGCAAAGTATATTGTAACAACAAGTGTCACCTGTACCTCCCCAAACTTTCTAAGTACTCATCCTGGAAGAGACATCTCAATAATTCTCTGCATCTCAACGGTCCTCCCAATAAGATATCTCTATTGTCTGCAAAAAGGAAAGTGTTGTGCATCATCTGCCCAACCGGGGCAAGCTAAATATGGTCTCCAAATAAAATGTTGCAAGATATCAAGCTGATGTTGCCAGTACATGGTGTTACCCAAACCCTTGTGTCTAATACCAGGTGTGTATCTATAGGCATAGGGCTCATCAGGCTATAAGTCAACATGAATAATTGGCCTCGAGATAGAATGTGCTCCCACACCCAAGTCTGGAGCAATGTCACACCATAGCTGATCGATCGATATCCTAAATATACAATGTTGTGCATCTAATTATAAACCATGGCTAAAAGACAAGGACCCCAAGCATATACTTGACGATGAACAATCATATCATGGAGCACTCTGCCCCATCCAACTGGAAAGCCATGACCTCGTTTGTTAGGAATCAATAAACCACCTACGATACTGCACAATACTATAGTATGATCATCATAGTCCAATCGAGCCCAAGGGACATCATAATGACCACTGATTTGTAAATCCTTCTCCTCACACTCAAAAAGGGCACACAGTCTAGCGGCACCATCGTCATGATCATATACAACTCTTGCACCATGGATGGGAATATGCAATATACACCAAACATCCTCTAAAGTAATGGACGCCTCACGAGTAGGAAGATGAAAGGTACATGTCTCAGAATGCCACCGCTCTACTAAAGCTGTAATCAAGGCAATGTTGGTCATGACCTTTAGCAAATGTAAAAAATGATATAATCTTAGATGTCAGATATGTGCAATCTCCTCATCAAGTAAATCGGCTCAAAGATCAAGTCCACTAGGTCTACTCTGTCGACAGTATAACACTCCAATATTCTCCTGCACAGAGAAAATATTGAAAATGTCAGATATCAAATAATGTGATTACAAAAAATTATCACACACATGAAAAAAACTTCAATTTACAACAAATGCGTAAATTTAAATACTTATGTGCATCATTTAACACTATTGCGATACAATAGAAGCTTATGCGTAACAATTACAATGAATGCGTAGCATTTAACCCTAATGCGTAAACAGATGAGCGAATGTGTAACACTAAGCATCTATGCATGACACTTAAGCTTTTACGGTACATTTAAAGAGTTTGCATGACACTTAATACTAATGCATGAAAATCAACAGGCGTATGCATGATGAATAAAACCTGGATCTTTGGAAATTTTTTTAAAAATTTGCAAAAAATAGGCAAAAAATTGGAAACATACCATGCCGCCAGTCCCCAGAGGTCTCTGATAAGAACGTACTCGGTCAGACAAGTGCACTCATGCCCTATAGCTAGCCATGATGATCAAATACTCGCAGGAAAGCAAGAGACTTGCAAGGATCTCCAAGAACTCAAAACAATGCAAATGAGCAAATGAAAAGCTAAACTCTCTATTTATAGCTCAAAATTAGGGTTTTTTCCACTCTAACGCCCATGGTCCCTATCAACTTCAAACAACTTGTAGGCTATTCAAATGATCTCGAAATTGCACGAAACTTCACACGATTGCTCATTATATTGATATCGAAAACATGGTCTCAATTTCCGCATTTTTCGACTACTTTTTCCGAGCGGGCATATTTATACTATGTAGTATTATTGGGGCATACTGGGGCAGGAAATTTTTTCGTTTTCTTTGAAACAACATCATTTCAACATTGCCTCAAAGAGGGCCAAATGTAGACACCTAAAAATGTCTCATTGATCATGTACTAATTATTTATCTAAATTGGTTAAATAATTCTTTAATTATTTAATTAAGTTAATTAATCTTATTCTTCTAATTTCATATTTCCTCATCATCTTACTAATTATTCTATTTCCAATTCTATCATTGTTTAATCATTTAAACCATTTTCTAATATTAAATAAATATTCATTATTTAATTTATGATTTTTAATCCCTCAATTTAAATAATCTTTATTATTTAAATAAATTAATTCTCAATTTCTATCTTTAATCATCTAATCATTAACGCTCTTCTGAATATTAATTAAATATTTATTATTTAATTAATTGTGATTTTAATCCTTTAATTTAAATAATCTTTATTATTTAATCAAAGTCCATTTCTAAATAATTAAATATTTTCATTAAATTATTTAATTAGTTAATTAATTATTCTAATTCAAGTTCCAAATCTCCAAATGCTAATTTCATTTAATTAATTCTTTAAATTTTATTTTCTTCTATTAATTCCTCCAATTCAAATTCAAATTCTAATTTCTCCTAATTTCAAATACATGTGCATGATTTCAAAGATCAAATTGAATTCCAAAGTCAAGTTCTAAATATATTCAAATAACAAATTGAATTTAAAATAAATTCAATGTTTGAATTAAATCTCATGCAAAGATTAAATTGAAAATCCAAGTTAAAGTTCAAGCACATGCTAAATTAATTAATTCAATCAATCAATCAATTAATTCAATTATCTCATCAGTCTCTATTTCTATCTTTTAGTTAGCTTTTTCTAAATAAAGCTCTCAATCAACTTTCAATCAGTTAACTATCTCCTCCTCTTTATTTCCTCCAATCATCCTTTTTCATCCTTCAGTCAACTTTTTCTCAATCAATTGACTCAATTAATCTATTCAATCTATTATGTTTCACCTCCAATTCCGCAGTTCAACTATCAATCAACATGTGAGCTCACTTGAGTTCCACCTCTTAATCATTTTATTCCACCTATCAATCAATCCTCTCCAATAATCTATAAATTGAGCACTCAATCTCCATTTTCAACAATCACGAACTTTGAATCTTTGTGTCAATTACAGGTTGCCAGTGCGATATCTAAGAGCCACCATACCACAAAGAGGAGAAGAGAAATGTAAGCCATATGCAATCTTGGAATAGGGGATTTTGATTGATAAAATTTATATTCCCATTTCTTGCTTGTTTTGCATTATTCTATTATCTGTTTGTTTGAATTCCAATTAGGATAGGGATTTGTGATTTCCCTTTCATTCCTAGTTGATTTACATTTGATGAATTTTATCATATGATAGTAAGCATGCATTCACAATGTTTAGTATTTTGCCTACATTGTCAAAATAAAACCAACTCAACATATCATTATAATAGCATTAAGAGTTATTTACTAACCACAAGGGTCTTTCATTGTACTATGCATGCAAAAGATCAATCTAGTTCTAGGATCTCCACTTCCTAATTGTTCACTATATCATAGGTCTATTTGGGATAGTGATAGAGTTCAACAATAAATTTAGGAGTTGATCAACCAAGGAAATATCCAACCAAGTTGTCCCCTTGTAAAATAGTACTAGGTAAGAGGGTTCAGTTAGGTACTATCTAATCATATCTCAAATAAGTAAACATGGAACATGAAATAATAATAGCACAGTGTAATATAGAATATTCAAGTGTGAATGGTAGATAAAACAAATAAAAGATAATTATAGTGAAGTTTTAATGAACTTTTAACATGCCACAATTAACCATTTGATTATAAAATGGATCAGTAAGATTATAATAAATAAAATAAAGTAATGATTGATATGATATCCTTATTGGCCTTCATTAGGATTTTCCTATGATTTGTTCACAAGATTGGCCTTCATTAGGATTTTCCTATGATATAATAAAATAAAGTAATGATATGATATGATATCCTCATTGGCCTACTATCTTTGTCTTCAAATCATATTGGACTCTTCTTTATATAGGCAAATGTAGAGTACAAAAGGACCAACAACATCATTATTAGATGTTTGGATCATTATTTGGCTCTTACATTTGACACATTACTCTAAGAATAAACATAAAGTGTTAATTCAAGCTGACCAATGCTTCTTAATCTAGGAGTACTCACATGTTATGCAATTTTGTACATTATCCATCTAGAAGTCATCTAAATAGAGAACCTTAGGAATTGGAGAAGATTATTATTTTTTTCCATAAACCAACAATAAGGTTTTGTCTATTCATTATATAGTCTAATTTGGATCCCTTAACTAAAAATCATAGATGTGTTGAAGGTACCCTCATAAAAATAAATAGAAATGTGAAGGATGTTATTTAAATCCAACCATAACTCAAGATGTTGAAAATTGCTAATGTAAATATTTGTAAATGTTGGCTACCTATGTGGAAGAATGTGGTGGAAAAAAGCTACCACTATTTTAAAGAAATAAGAATAAAACACCTAGAATAATTACAAAAAATATGTATATCTTAAAAGAATATTTTTGGTGACACAATATTTAAGGATGCTTCTACATTAAAAACCCCAAGTAAATAAAAAATTAAGTACCTCAATTTGGTATGGCTGGAGAAAAACCAAACAAGTTCTCAAATATAGATAACCATGTTAAATATTTAATCAACCTTCCTTTCCACTTGACCAAATATTCTCCACACTTCTTGCTTCTAGTTCACTTTCCTATTAAATCCACTGAAAAAATCACAAGAGCCAACAATCCTCTACAAAACCAAATAACCTTCCACAAGAGAAGAAAAATATAATGCTATATAATATTAGTAATCATATGATGTAATTGTACATCCCACATGTGCAAAAGACAAGTATATAACAAGTTTCATATGGACGCGACTAGAGATGAAAAAATGCATCTAAGTAAACATAACTAGGTATGAATAGGACTCATGAAATAACTAGTCAACTCAAGGCACTTTTCAAACCAATACCCACACTTAAGTGCAACTTAGGTAGAGAAGAATAAAAAAGATGGGGTCCCAACAAAAATAATTCCCAAAATAAGCTACAAATAACTACTAAATAGTAATTGATATACTATTGAAACCAAAGAACCTCCATTATAATTAGGATAAATATTAGGATTAGAGATGCATGTATCTACATAAGTGAATAGATGGTGCATTCACACAAATATACTAAAACAAAGTAATTGTTTGGTAGTCAAAAATACTTGTAACAATAGTTTGAAGAATGTTTATCAACTAAATAATATACAATTCCACTTTTATATATAGGAATATAAGATTCCATCTCAAAAAAATACATGGCTAACCAAACACTACATCCACCTAGTATATAGGAATAAAAACTAGAGACATAGCTCACTCCAAAATTGAAACCAAGGAAGTATTAGCACAAGTTAAAATAGTACAATACCCCTTATAATAATTATAAGGGAGATGTATGGAAAATCCTCTAAAATTGTGTGCAGCGTCGTAAATTGTACGCACTTGCTAGGGTGGTACAATTTCACACCTAGTTTAGCACCCGCCTTGGCGCATTTTGCATTTTGCATTGCATTTCCCCTTTATCACTTAATTAATTAAATTAATTAGGTCTAAGGTTCTATTTTATCATCTCCCATATCATAAAGTTGGGCCCTTTTCATTAAAGTGTGCCCCTTTCATTTTATTCCTCCAATACATCATTTAATCTAAAACCCTAATTAGGTCCTATTTTGAACTTAGGGGCTTGATTTCGAGGGTCAAAACATCTCGAAATCACCTGTAACTTCAGGATTCTCTCTAAAATCATCATATCCGATGGCCCTGAAAATTTGGTGAAAAGTCGTCGGGACCATGGCGCTCGGCGTGCACACGGTCTCGGACATTTTTCCCGAAATTTTAGGAGCACAATCCAATCATAAAATAAAGCTTAACCCCAAGAAATTGGCGGGAGATTCAATCTCTAGGTCGGCCAAAAGTTGAAATTAAGACCTAGGGTTTCATATATAAGAGCTCTCTTTCTTCATTTGAAAGGGGGATAATTTTGGTTTTCAAGGGCCTTCTATGCAGCGAAAGAGCAGATCTTTGAAGACTTCAACAACATTCAACATCCATCCATCAAGCATTCATCAATTTCATTCATCCATTTAGGGCTTTGAAGACATTGAAGAGCAATAAGGGATCACCGACTGAAGATTGGCTTGTACCCTTCCTTTGGGGTTGGGTATGATTTCATGTTGTTTTCATGTCTTTGCATAAGCCTCATTATATCACTTGTATTCATGCTTTAGATCTCTTTACATCTTGATTTGGAGCATTTACATTATCATTTACAAGCAATTAGGGTTTACTTTCTAGGTTGCTCTAGTTTGCTTACTTGCATTTTAGGATCTTGCACACACACAAGGTCTACACACACACTACTTTTACAATACAACTTGGCTATTCGTGGAGGTGGAAATCACCAAAGCGGGGGTTTGACTAAGGCAAAACCCTATATAGCCGCCCACCATACCTTTTCAGATATAAGTGCAGGTTTCGGGATTCGGACGATGCCGCAAGTTGCAGATCCGATGGAAGCAAACGGAGACTGAACTTCACACCAAATTCCAGCCCAGAAAGCTAGGACAGGGGCGTGGGGCACCTTGGTCCTACCAGGACAGGGGCACTGGGTGCCCTGGTCCTTCTGTCAGACAACAAGTTTCAACATTTTTCCGACAACTTTTCAGGTTGCAAAACAACAATTTCAGGAGCAGAATCAGGACAGTGGTGCCCATGCCCTCGTCCTGAACATTTTCACTCAGATTTTAACTCCGGGTACACATCTGCATTCTTGTCTTGTCCTTGTGTTTACAAATTTCCATTGTTTAATCTTAATTCTGCAATCTTGTTACTAGTTCATACTTGCACTTTGGGGTTAAGAATTGAACTTCCATCATTCTATCTATCATTTGCAACAAAGGAATAGAAATCCTAATAGGTAGCCCGTGGCTCTCTCTTCCACAAAAAGAAGTAGCCAATTGTGTGATACCTCTAGGCTCTTTTGTATTCCACAAGTGTGTGTCAAAAGGTAGGATTAGGACATGTTTTCTTAGTGTCACTTTTTCCCCCACACATTGTGTCACAACATAGTGCAAGAAGGCGAAGGATCAACATCAAAAGAACCAATGTTATGTGCCTTCAATTGGAATAGGGTGTGCATAAACAAGGTGAACTTATATGAAGGTAGACAAGGCTATGATGGAAAAATAAAAGCGCACATGATAAATCACTTATAACATTGTTATAAAGAGCCTACAATAGAAAGGCACACTTATGTTAAGGTAGACAAGGTTGTGATTGCAAATAACAAGGTTGACAAATCCTCAATGAAACATTATAAGTACAACAACTATAAGTAATAGCACAATACGATGCACAAGATCCTCAAAACCACCTAGTACATAGGAATAAAAACTAGATACATAGCTCACTCCTAAAATGAAACCAAGGAAGTATTAGCACAAGTTAAAATAATACAATACCCCCTATAATAATAATAAGGGAGACTTATGGAATATCCTCTAAAATTGTGTGTCGCAACATAGCACAAGAAGGTAAAGAATCAACATCAAAAGAACCAATGTTATGTGCATTCAATTTAAATAGGGTGTGTATAAACAAGGTGCACTTATATGAAGGTAGATAAGGCTATGATGGAAAAATCAAAGCGCACATGATAAATCACTCATAACATTGATATAAAGAGCCAACAATAGAAACACCTATGTGAAGGCAGAAAAGGTTGTGATTGTAAATAAAAAGGTTGAAAAATCCTCAACTAAACATTATAAGTACAACAATTATAAATAATAGCACAATACAGTGTGCAAGATCCTCCAAAAATATAAGTCTGACACTTTATTTTAGTGCATATGATGGAGTCATAAAATGTCTAAAATATATAAACACAATGCATGAGATGTAAATAATCCCTCAAAAGGAGAAACATATGAAAGCATGCCTTCCCAAAAACCCTTAAAAAAGAATAAAGCGTCATATAGAACACCAACCCCCCACCCCCGCAAAATAAATAAGTAAACAAATACATTATGACACTTTATTTTAGTGCAATATTATAACCTTTAAGTTTAAGTTGCAAAATATCTCTCAATGCAAATGTAAAGGCTTGAATCCATGATACTGAAAGGAAATATGAGTTTCAAATTGAAATTATAATATGCATTGATAAAAAATAGGAAAAAAAATAAAATATTTCAATGCGAAGAGATTGGAAAGAGATTTTTGTTAATTGTGAAAATTCAAAAAATGGGTACTCCAAGAAAAAGTCATCCTAGGTTAAAAATATACAACTATAGGCTCCAAATAGAAATTATAGACACCTATAGAAAAACCAACAAAATCATCTAGACTAGTATATAGCACTTTGAAAGATCTTTTTGTCAACTATACGAATTAAAAAAAAAGACACATTGTTGAAAGTTATCAATCCAAAAATATTATTTCACTTAAAGCACTCAAAATAAACACACGCAACTCTATTAGGGTAGCTAGAAGGTGGTGCCATCTACCTAGATCAAGAAATGAAGGGACTCTTAGCCTAAATTTGGGTGATACAATAGGTGAAGAGTGGTGGTGTTGGCATTGTGATAACATAGACCACTCATGGTGAACCAATGTGTAGAAGGGTTTAGGCCCTATGGGTTAGGTGTAGCCAAGGGATGACCCATACAACTAGTTTCTAACCCTTGTAGCCTTGTCAACATCCTTGCAACTATAAAATTACATTTTTGTACTTCTTACATTAGGTTGTACAAAAATATTAAAAGGAAGATTATTTAAAATTAGAAATCTATACCAACAACCAAGCAATCCAAATTTGAAATAGCCAAGCTTAAAGATGCAATGACTTATACAACAATAGTACATCATCATTTGTTTGTATATGTTGGCTTGATGATGATGTTTTGATGTAATAGGTTGATTGATGACTTGTTTTATGTTTTCATTGATGGAAACTATGTTTTGATAGTCATCTAAGTCTTTTAGGCCAACCGGTAAAGCATAACCGGTACAGGAGATGGTTTACCAGTGAACCAACAAATATGACTTCAACCGGTAAACATGAACAAAGTTGTATTCAAGCAACTGGTATGAGCGATCAATGAAGAGTTAGGTGATGCGGTTTTGCAGGAGTGTTGGAGATTTTATCAGGTAGCTATGTTTTACACCATGGTGGCAAATTCAACATGATCAACAAGTTATGATGTACAGAGAAGTCAATCATGAAGAACAACTAACTGGTAGAACAAAGTCACTAAGATCGGTAAACCGATACACATAATGCTTTATTTTAAAGTTGTTATGTCAGTGGCTAACATAAGTAAAGCGTGTAGTGCAAGATTGACTAGATTCATTGAACTTAGGAAATTGTTCCAAGGTTGTTAGCCGACTAAGTTGATGTCTATAAAAAGTGTGATGAGTTATGAGATGAAGTATGAGATAGAAGGTGAATATTGAGAGTTTGATTGTGCGGTAATCTGAGAAGATTTGTATAGATGTTTTGTTGATGTATTGAGCAGAATTGAAGCAGATCTTATCAAGTAAAGAGGTGCTACATGTAGATCATTTTATTGTTGTTTTCCTAAAAGTTGCAGCAGTCAAATCCCCTAACTAGGTAGGTCCTAACAGACCTGAAATTGTAAATCCCCTAACAAGGTAGCTCATTAAATTGAGTATAAATCCTTTTGCGAGGTTGCTCCTAACAAGGAAAAGCTTTTAACAGGGCTAAGGTAAATCCCTCAACTGAGTGACTCCTAATAGGGTATGCTCCTAATTGTGCATGTTTGTATGACCTTAATCAATCAAAGATTTCTATTATGCAGACAATGAATCTTGTGGGTATTAACTCCCACCGCGTTTTTTCCCTTTTGGGTTTCCATGTATAAATCTATGTGTTATGTGGAGCTTGATATATTGGGTGTTAGCTTATGTGGTGATATTTCTTTTATGTTTATTAAGCTTTAAGTTTTTTAAAGTGGTGATTAGATTTGTGTTGTGTTTTTTGCTTGCACTGATTCACCCCCCTTCTCAATGCCTTATAAGTTTATCAATTGGTATCATAGCCAAATTCCCTTAAGGATTAACCACTTGGGAAAGATCCCTAAGGCTATCATGGGGGATATGAGTTATAGAGAGCTGTCTAACCGACTTGAAAAATCTGAGGAAGCCCTAGATACATTGAAAGGCAAGTATAAAGCCTCACTTGCTAAGAAAAGAGAGCTTGCAGAACAATTGATGGAGTTTACTAAAAATAGTTCTTTTGATGAAGAAAAAATGAATGCATTGGTTACTAAAGTTGAAAAATTGAATGATGAGAAGGCAAACCTGAGGAGAGAGCTGGAAGCCCTAACCAACAGGATGATTCAAGAGCTTGAAGCAAGGAGGACAACTGAAGACAAGATTAGAGAAAAAGAATATGAGATCTTTAAGCTGAACCAGGAGGTTGGAACCCTGTATCATCATCTTCATGAGGAACAAGATGAAAAAGAAGAAATACAGGTTGATCTAGATACGACAATGTCTCTAAGAGAAAGCCCAATGAAAAAGAATGAAGATTTTACAAAGGAACTTGCTGATGCTAATGAAACACTTGCAAAATTTAACAAGAGCTCTACTATGCTTGATGAATAGATCCAGTGACAAAGGAAGAATGGAGATACACATGGATTGTGATACACTACTTTTGAGAAAGGTGAGCCTTCTAGTACAAAGGACAACATTGAAGAAAGTAAATCTATACCTAAGATCCATAAATCCACTGGTAAGAAACCCTACAAACTAGTATGATTTAATTAACATAAGCCAAGACATACTTCTAATGTTTATAGATCTAATGTTGTTAATTGTTATAGAAAGTGCAGCGATAGCATATGGCAAGACAAAGTTATAGCAGTACCAAAGGGACTTCAAGGTGATGCCAATGACAGTGAAGTTGTGGTAACATGTGGCAAGATGTGAATTTTAAATTCTAAAATTAATGCATCCCATGTTCAAATTTCAAAATATAATAAGGGGGTCAGCCAATTCAAAATCCCACATATTTAGGGGGGTTTTAACACCTAAACAACAGTCCAACCCCTGATTTGAAGGCTCCAAGGGGTGAGTCATCATGGTGCAGGTGCACTTGAAAGACCAAAGGACTCAATGAAGCCATTAAAGACTTTTGAAGGTCATATGAAGACAAGTGAAATAAATTGTAATGTCTTATGGCCTATTATGGCCTTTAATGATGAAAAATGTAATAAGTTTGTAATTTGTCCTCAAGGGCCTGGTAAGGACCTTAGGACCAACAAAAAGATGTAATAGGGATTTATGGCTTAGAGAGTCTAGGAAGGTTTAGAAAAGTTTAAATAAAACATTTCAAGACATTTCATGTCAATAGCTAGGAGTTTTAAATCAAATTATGTCATTTTCCCAAAGTTG
Organism: Cryptomeria japonica; assembly: GCF_030272615.1. Classification (NCBI taxonomy): domain Eukaryota; kingdom Viridiplantae; phylum Streptophyta; class Pinopsida; order Cupressales; family Cupressaceae; genus Cryptomeria; species Cryptomeria japonica. Next base: position 293,208,767 of record NC_081409.1, on the reverse strand, counting down.
ACAAATTTGAATATTTGAAATAGGTAGTTTTGGGGGGAAATTATTTTTTAAGAGTTAAATGCTTTAAAAATGAAATGTAATCAATGAAAGGTGGTTGATATAGTTAGGGAGAAGTTATAAATGGGAAATGAAATGCTTTGTACAACAGATCATGCTGGTGTATGGACTGGGAACCAAGAGATTCAATAAAACACTCTATTTTTTGCCATTTTTGATGTTTGGTGCCTTGTAATTTTTATTTTTATTGGTTTTGTTGATCTAAAATACTTTGAGGACATGTAGGAACCATGGATACATTGTTTTATGCACTGAAAATTCATTCTTGGTTTCAGTTTGTAATTCTGGGCTGATTGTTAACACATTTTGACTAGTTTTTTTATCAAGAAAAGTGATTTTCTAACATGAAGAAGGCATACCATGATTGAAACAGGATTTTGAATCATGGGATGTCTCCATTTAACATGTAAAATTATTTCCTAACCTGATGATGTGCAAATAAGTTGGAGAAAGCGGTGATCACCATTGGAAAAGAGTGAAAAATGCATTGAAAATGCTTGCTAAGGAGTAGCAGTAGAAAATCTGCCTTAAGGAGGGGTAATTTTTATGATTTAAAGTGTTGAGACAGGTCATATTGAAGGTTAATCCATCATAATTTGGATGGTATAGTGTTTGGAAGTGGGATATGTGAGAAAATCCACTTTTGAGGGCTTGTGAGAGGCTAAAATAGAGATTTTGCATCTAAGAAGGTTAAAACTTGAAAATAATTTCATTTTCCTTAGTTTTGGACCATATTGGATGACTTTTGAGAGTTTGGAAATCAGGGAGTTAAAAAATAATATACTTCCTTTGTTAATTTGCCACTTTTCGGGCCTAAAAACAGTGCATAGTTACATGACAACATATAATTTCCTAAACAACTATATTCAGGATTTTGATATGTCAAATTAGATCCAAATGGGTGTCTTAATATGTAATTTTTTTTCTTATTTTTTTGGAAAATTTTGGAGAAAACAATTAATTTTCCTTGCTGGAGGGCTAATTGGGCAACTAGGCCTAGAAGGCTAAAAAGAGGGATTTGCACTTAAACCAGTTCTTAGAACCACAAAACTAGTTTTAACACTGTATTTGGAGGTTTTCTAAACATTTCATACCCTTGGAATCATTTGGAGAAGTGTTGGTTTGCATTTGACCTATTTGAGCCATTTGGGTGCTAGTAGGCCTAGGGGTTTGAACCTTGTATTTCCCTTATAAATACTAAAGGTTCATTTATCAAACCCTTCCTCTACATCAGGTGGTATTAGAGATTTATTTAGTATATCTTTGAGGAGGAAAACCAATGAAGTAGAACATGGCACCTAAGAACCAAATGGCCAGAGAGATTGAAGAGTTGAAAGCAACCCTAGAATAGAAGGAAAGAGAGAATAGAGAATTAGAGGCAACCAAGGAAAGGGAAGAAAGAAAAATGAGAAGGGAGGGACTTAAATTTTTAGGAATGATAGAATCCTTAGAGAAATAAAGAAGAGATCCTATAGGAGAAGAGAATCATGAAGACAATAATGAAGGAGAAGAGCAAGCACATGAGAGACATAGGGATGAAGAAGACCCTGAGGAGAGGAGGATCATAAGATTGATTAGGGTAGTACAAGGTATTGGTATGAAGACAAAAGATGATTTTCCAATCTACCAAGGCAATATGGAGAGTGAATAATTGCTTGGTTGGATAGAGGCACTTGAGAACTATTTTGATCTAGAAGACATAGTTGGAGACAAGAAGGTGAAAATAGCAAAATCAAGGCTAAGGGGAACAAACCTTACATGGTGGACAAGTATTCAAAATGAGAGAGAGGACATGGGATTGAATAAAATCTCAGATTGGGAGAGGATGAAGACTATGGTGAGGAGTCAATTTTTACCGTCAGACTTGGCAATCCAGATAAAGATGAGAAGAAACAACTTGAAACAAAAGGACTTAGATGTAATGTCCTATACTGAACAATTTCACAACCTGAGCATTAGGGGAGGAGCATAAGATGAAGATGAGAAGGTGGCTAGATACATCAATGGCCTCAAGTACAATATTTAGGATGAGATAGGGTTGAATATGCCTAGAACCCTTGGAGAATGCTTCCAGTTAGCAGTGAGAGCAGAAGAGAAGTTGAAGAGGAAGAATGAAAGGCAAGGAAACAATAGAGGAGGTGGATTCATGAGAGGAAGAGGAGGAAGAACAAATCAGACTTGGGAAGACAAGGATAAAGACAAGGGGAATACTTCAGAGCCAAGAGGAGGATACAACCATAGAGGTGGAAGATTTGGAGTAGGAAGAGGAAGTGGAACTTTCCAAGGCAAGTGTTTCAATTGTAATGAGGTAGGTCATCAATCCTTTAGGTGTCCTAAATAGGTTGAATCTAATAAAGGAAAAGAGAGAAGAGTGGGTTTGACACAAGAAGAAGAGAAGAAGGAAGATGGTGGACTAGTGCTAGCATATCCAGAGACAGACGGAGAATTCCTTATGGTGAGACAAGGTGAGCAAATACAAGAACCAAAGGTGAACATTTTCAGAACATATTGTTTGAGCAAGGGTAAATTATGTCAATTGATTATAGATTATGGTTCACATAAAAATTTGGTTTCATTTGATATGGTGACTAAGTTGGGATTGACAATAGTAGATCATCCTAACCCTTATAAGGCCACTTGGGTTGATCAAGGGTTGAATATGGAGGTTAGAAAGAGAGCTCTTGTTAATTTTTCAATTGGTCCCTATCATGATCAGGTAATGTGTGATATCATACCTATGAGTTGTGGACATATCATTTTGGGTTGACCATGGCAATGGGAAAGAAGAACTCTTCATGATGGTTACTCAAATGCCTACATTATGCATAAGGGTGGACAAAGATATAAGTTACAACCTCTAGATTATAGGAGTAATGACCAGATGGTGATGTGTTATGGAAGCAACATTCCATTGAATGAGCAGGGTAGAGATGAGTATGACACCAGTTGGGGGCAACAAACCCAAGACAACAAAAAATTGGTTATGATAGAGCAGCCGATTGGGAATTGAACTATGTTCAAATAGGCACTATTAAGTGTCCATTTCAAGGTCAGATGAAGGGAGGACAAGTACAGGTGGTGCAACAAGAAACAAACCACTATGAAGCAGCAAAATCAAATGGGGCAGCAAGGCAGCAGTCTAATCCAAAAACAAGGTCAAATTTTTATTTTTTTTCATTCTAATACTTTTGGAAAAGTGAGTGCAGGAGATGGGAGGGAAAAGATCACATTGGGAGACCAATCAATGAGGAGACATTGGCCAGTTGATGGAGGCAAACTCAAGCCAAACTCTTGGGACAAGAGTTTTTTCTTTTTTGGAGAGCATGGTGCAAGTGCATTTGAAAGACCAAAGGACTCAATGAAGCCATTAAAGACTTTTGAAGGTCATATGAAGACAAGTACAATAAATTATAATGTCTTATGGCCTATTATGGCCTTTAATGATGAAAAATGTAATAAGTTTGTAATTTGTCCTGAAGGGCCTGGTAAGGATCTTAGGACCAAAAAAAAGATGTAATAGGGATTTATGGCTTAGAGAGTCTAGGAAGGTTTATAAAAGTTTAAATAAAACATTTCAATACATTTCATGTCAATAGCTAGGAGTTTTTAATCAAATTATGTCATTTTCCCAAAGTTGACAAATTTGAATATTTGAAATAGGTAGTTTTGGGGGGAATTTAGTTTTTAAGAGTTAAATTATTTAAACATTAAATGTAATCAATAAAATGTGGTTGATATTATTAGGGAGAAGTTATAAATTGGAAATGAAATGCTTTGTATGGCAGATCATGCTGGTGTATGGACTGGGAACCAAGAGATTCAATAAAACACTCTATTTTTTGCCATTTTTGATGTTTGGTGCATTGTAATTTTGATTTTTATTGGTGTTGTTGATCTCAAATTCTTTGAGGACTTGTAGGAACCATGGATACACTATTTTATGCACTAAAAATTCATTCTTGGTTTCAGTTTGTAATTCTGTGCTGATTGTTAACACATTTTGACTAGTTTTTTATCAAGAAAAATGATTTTATAACATAAAGAAGGCATTCCATGATTGAAACAGGCCTAATAATCATGGGATTTCTCCATTTAACATGTAACATTATTTACTAACCTGATAATGCATAGATAAGTTGGAGAAAGGGGTGATCACCATTGGAAAAGAGTGAAAAATGCATTGAAAATGCTTTCTAAGGAGAAGCAGTAGCAAATCCGCCTTAAGGAGGGGTAATTTTTATGATTTAAAGTGTTGATATAGGTCATATTAAAGGTTAATCCATCATCATTTGGATGGTATAGTGTTTGGAAGTGGGATATGTGAGAAAATCCACTTTTGAGGGCTTGTGAGAGGTTAAAATAGAGATTTTGCATCTAAGAAGGTTAAAACTTGAAAATAATTTCATTTTCCTTATTTTTTAACCATATTGGATGACTTTTGATAGTTTTGGAATTAGGGAGTCAAAACATAATATACTTCCTTTGTTAATTTGCCACTTTTTGGGCCTAAAAACATTGCATAGTTACAGGACAGCATATACTTTCCAAAACAACCATATGAAGGATTTTTATATGTCAACATAGAGCCAAATGGGTGTTTGAATATATAATTTATTTTCTTAGTTGTTTGGAAAAGTTTGGAGAAAACAATAAATTTTCCTCCCTGGAGGGCTAATTGGGCAACTAGGCCTAGAAGGCTAAAAAGAGGGCTTTGCACTTAAACCAGTTCTTAGAACCACAAAACCAATTTAACACCTTTTTTTGAGGTTATATAAACATTTCATACCCTTGGAATCATTAGGAGAAGTGTTGGTTTGCATTTGACCTATTTGAAACATTTGGGTGCTAGTAGGCCTAAGGGTTTGAACCTTGTATTTCCCTTAAATAAATATTAAAGTTTCATTTATCACACCCTTCCTCTACATCACATAAAATTGGAGAAATTTTGGGAGTTAAATTAGCTCCTTACTTCTAGTTCTATCCCACTTTTGGAGGCATTTTCCAAACAGCTCGCCCAACATGGTCCAATTTCAAATTTTCAATCAGATAGCTATTTGGTTACAAGTAAAGAAGAAACCAACACACTCAAAAAGACAACTGATTCATCAATTATAAAGGAGATATAATTTCAAATTTCAAATCTCAGAAGCAGCTTCAATAAGAAAGCAATTCTCATTCATTTGTATAGTCAGTTCTTTCCTTTCTCTATGCACTCAACAGTGAATTGAGTATTGTAACTAATATTTTCTGAAAAATTCTCTTAGTTCTTCTCTAATTTTAGATGCAATCAGCTATTTTACAGCTTGTAACCTAATTTTTAATGAAAATTACAGTTGCAACTACAATTTGTATGAGCTCTTGTTCTAGAAATCAATAAAGATTTTTGCTGCTCCTACTCATTCATTTGTCTTTTCATGGTATTCATATGGTCATTTTAGGAATTCATTGTGATGTACTTTAATCATTTGTGTTTTTGCATATGTATGCAATGTTAGACAAATATCCTTTGATTAGATTAGAGCATATGTTGTGTTAAATTTATATTTTTAGATTAAGTCCTTGTATGGTCATTTCCATCTTTCATGAAAACTGAAAATGAAAACCTTCATATGTATTGTTTATGATCATCTTAGGAGGTGATAAGTTGTGAATGCAGTTAATCAGTTGATTCTTTAATGATCAGTCATTTTAAAATTAGAAAACAAAACATTTTGGTGCATCACCACAAGTTAGCAGTAGGTTTTCATTTTCAAAGTATCTTCTATCCCTTTTCCTTATTTAAAAATTAGTAGTTTTAGGACATTTCAAAGGGAACCAACTCTATCTGGATGTCTACTTCCATTTTAGGGTACCCACAACTTCGAGGTATTCCCATGTGTCATAGATTAGCTGATTCTAGGCTTAGCTAGGGTGCAAACCTTAATGATAATGATTTTTGGCATTGCCCGGTGCGACTGTTGGACTATTTTAGTTCATAGAAGGCCACCTTATGGTTGTCTTGGTGCAAGCAACAATAGTTCATCCTTTAGAAAGGATAAACTTTCACATTTTGCAACTCTGAGCTCCTGGTAAGGGAAGATCCAGTTCAACTAGCATATGAGAAGAGTGCAAACAAGGAAAAGTGCATTCCCAATGCAACACATTCAAGAAGGAAGAAAAAGGAAGTAAATTCAAGTGGGGTTGAGCATACACTTCCCAATTCTCAGCCTTCTTTTACAAGTTTTACCAATTCTTTTTTTGCAAGTTCTTCATCTCAAGCTTTACCAAATTCCACAATTCAACCTCTAGCGAATCCAATGGCCCACAATCAGCTACCAAGAGTACATCCTTTTGTACCTTTCAATCAAGGTAGCTCTTTAAATCTTCCCCAGCATAATGAAATTCCAACAGCAACCCTTAAGATCCTTCCCTTCTTCATCAGAGAAGATCAAACTACTATTGTTGAGCATATAAGAGATGTGGCCTCCTTGTGTGGAGTTTGTCACATCATTGAGGAGAATGTTGCAATTAGGCTCTTGAAAGCCTCCTTTAAGGGAAAATCTCTTCAATAGTTTAGGAGCTTGCCAATAAACTCAATTTCTATATGGGATGAGTTGGAAGAATGATTGAACAGACAATTTGAGGATTAGTCAGAACATCTCTCTTTGGTAGAGAAGCTCACTACCATTAAGAGAGCACCTCATGAGCAAATGATGTATTTCAATTTCAAGTTTCAAAAAACTTGGAATAAGATCCCTGTAGCGGTAAGGCCATCTAATGATCATGCCTTTTTGTATTATTTGAAATCTCTTAATAGTGATATTTCAATGATGATACAGCCAGTGGGTGGAAACTCATTACCAGTGGCATTCAATATTTCCATAAGAGCTGAAAATAGTCTTATCCAAGCTGGAAAAATAGCTCCTAGGCCTCATATGCCTATCTTTCTAGAGATACAACCACCTATTCTTGAGAAAATCCTTACCATAGTCATTGTACCACCTTTCCCAGCCTTGAGTTATCAAGTTCCAACCCAAGTTAATGTTGTCCCAAGTCAGTCCCATGAGTTTGATGAGCTTAAACAAAAGATTAAAGGTATGTTTTAGACTTTAGGAACAAATTGGTCATCCTTGAGAGGCAACAAAATCAAAATATCAGACCTTACCAAGCTCCTTATCAGTCAAGTAGGCCTCCTAATCAAGTTGACCCTCAAGCTCAAAGAAGAAATAATAATCAGAGGTCTTTCCAGCCATATAATCCCAATATAGCCAGCTCATCAAAGGAGTTAGTTCCTATTCAAAACAACTTAGCACAAGATTATGATTGGTGTTATCCCTGCAATCATCGCCATAACCAAGACACTTATCCAAATGGAAAACTCAATCAGACTCTTATGGCTCTAGGAAATGTTGTTGTCCAACAAGTTCCACATCTTGATCAAAGAAATCAGGATGTTGCTTTGATGAATTTTCAAGGAGAGGAGTTTTGTGGAGTCAATTATGTTGCTCCAAATCAATATAATACCTTAGTTTTAGTGAATACAAGGTCTAAGAAGAGGGAAATGAACCTTGGACAACAAGCTGATAAGGGTAAGAATATTTCTACAAGCCAACAAGTGGCTAATATACCTAAAGCTACTCAAGGAGTGCACATTTTACCAAGAGGGAAAGATGTGACAAGAAAAGATCAACCTAAAAATCATTCACAACCTATGCAAACTCAGGGAGAAGTTGTTGTTCCTAGAGGACAACAAAAGGTGAGCTCAAGTTCTTTTAACATTTTGGATCAAATGAAGAAGTGTAATGTGAATATTTTCATGTGGGATTCATTAGCTCTCCCGGGACAAAAGGAACAATTGCTAAGTTCTCTATCCTCTCTTAGTTTGTCCAATGAGTCTTCTAAAGAACATCTGAAGGTAGTCATTGTTGATACTTCTCAAACTAGTGAGGTGTAGTCCAAAGAAGTCAAACCTTTTCCATTTTATGTCACCCTGATTATTGGCCAACATTTAGTTCATAACTTTATGATAGACTTGGTGGCTAGCAACTCAGTCACGCCTAAGAAAATTATTGACAAAATAGGATTGACTTATGAGCCTCTTACTGAGGGAGTGGTCCAGCTAGATGGTATAGTAGTGAATACCATTGGTTTCACTAAAAACTTGAGCCTTACACTTGCTTGTCCTAATTTTTCCATTCCCTAAGATATATATATGTAATTGACTTGCCACCATATTTTGCCTCATGTTTGAGTAGAGATTTCACTGCCAAATTGGGAGGTTATTTGTCATCTGATTGGTCTCACTTATTTTTTATAACAAGATATGGTACAAAGGTGAAAATCATAACCATTAGCCAAGGATCACAATGAAACTTATGTTCCCAGCCCTACAAATGTCAATCTTTCTTTTCATGATCAATATAAGGATGAGCATCTTGTTGTTCCTGAGCCAAATACTCTCATTGAGAACATTCTTGATGAATGGGTAGTTGAAAACCATGAGATTTATCCTTTTAACCACATGGATGAAGCTAGGTTGGGTATCTACATGATACATGAGTAGAATGAAGTTATCCCAAGCTTGATTAAAGATGAAGAATAGTAGCAAGATCAACTTTCCAATGAAGTATGGAGTTTGTATTTTGATGGTTCAAGAACTAAGGTTGGTTCTGGAGGTGGAGCAATGTTCATTTCTCCCAAAGGTGACAAACACTACTATGCATTTTGTTTTTCTTTTAGCTACACTAATAATACAGTAGAGTATGAATCCCTTGTTCATGGCTTAGAATAGGCAAGGAAGAAGAATGTAAAGTGCTTGTAGGTGTTTGGGGACAACGAACTTGTTGTCAATCAGGTGAGAAATATTAATGTTACCAAGAATGACATTTTGAAATTGTAAGTATAGAGTATGGGACATTATAAAGGAGTTTGATGCATTTAATCTCTCTTGCATTCCAAGAAATCAGAATAAACAAGCTAATAAATTATTTGCCATGGGAGCTATATTTGACATACCAACTGAGGTAAAGAGTGTTGATGTTCAACATTGTGTTAATGCAATTGTTAGACCCTAAGTTCTGGTTAATAATATGCATTAGCAAGTTTTTGATAGTGATGAGCAGATTATAAACTTTTTGATTGAAGACGTCGAGTTCTCAGCTAGAAATTAGAGAAATTTGGAGTAACAATATGATGATCAGATCATATAGCTGAAGACAAACAAACTTCCTAAAGATTTGGTCACATTTGAGTCCATTTTAACTCAGATGATCAAGTTAGAAAGGATAAGATCAACATGATGGTTAAGGAAGAACATTACCATCCCATTGAGATCTTTAAAGACAAGCTTTTAAAGCTTGGTAAGGTATGCACTAAAGAAGAACAACAAGCTTTTGTTTCACTTTGTCATGAGTTTAATGATATCTTTGCTTGGGAGTATGGTGATTTGAAGGGATTTGATCCTAGTTTAGCCCAGCATACTATTGAGTTGGAGCCCAATGAAAAACCTGTAAGACAAAGGCAAAGGCCTTTGAATCCAAAGGTGGAACATTTGATGAAGGCTGAGCAAACAAACTAATCCAAGGTAATATAATTTTTCCTATCAAGCATACATCTTGGGTGTCTAACCTTATTCCAGTGAGAAAGAAAAATGGTGAGATTAGATTATGTGTATACTTTAGAGACCTCAAACAAGCTTCTCTTAAGGACCACTACCTATTTCAATCCATGGAGCAAATATTACAAGTGGTTTCAAGTTCTGAAATATTTTATTTGTTAGATGGATTTTCAGGTTATAACCAAATTTTGGTGAAAGAAGAAGATTAGTTCAAGACAACCTTTACCATAAAATAGGGAACAATGGTTATAGGAAAATGCCATTTGGTTTATCAAATGTTGGATCTACATTTCAAAGAGCCATGGATATGGCTTTTGAAGGTCTAATGAACAAATTTGTGATGGTTTATCTTGATGATATAATTGTGTTTTCAAAAGATGCTTATGATCATTTTGTTCATTTAAGGAAAGTATCTGAAAGATGCAAAGAGTATGACATTTCATTAAATCCTAAGAAGAGTATATTTGTTGTTCATGAAAGAAGGCTCCTCGGTCATATAGTATCTAAGCATGATATATCTATTGACCCAAAAAGAGTAAGTGCCATCCTTTCTTTACCATTACCAGCTCATAAGAAAGCACTTCAAAGTTTTCTTGGTAGAATAAATTTTGTAAGAAGGTTTTTTCCAAATATTGCTACTCTTTTGAAGCCTCTAACTTCTATGCTCAAGAAAAATATGAGTTTCAGTTGGACTAGAGAAGGAAAAAGAAGTATTGAGGAGATAAAGGAAGCAATAGCATCAACACCAACACTTATCAATCCTGATTACTCAAATGATTTTATCTTGTATGCCTTTGGGAGTATTGAAATAATCTCAACCATGCTGGTCTAGAAAAACCAAGAAGATTTAGAGCATCCTATTGCATATTTCAGTCAAGTATTGAAGGATTAGAAGTTGTCTTATTCATTTGATGAAAAGCATGTATTGGCTATTATAAGAAGTCTTAAGATATTAAGATACAGGCTTTCAAATGACAAAATACATTTGTTGATTGCTCATCCTTCTGTGAAAGAATTTTTGTTAGGCAAATATTTGAATGATAAAATAGTTGGTTGGGTTACCAAAGTGATGGAGTATGATGTGCAAAGTGACAAAGCTGGTTAGAGGTAAGAGACTATGTGAGCAAATAGCCTGAGATGTAGAAGACAAAAAAGAGGATGAAAATCAGATTGTCCTAGTGCATGATGATGAAGAAGAAACACCTGCAACAACACCTTCTACAAGTTGGAATCAAGAAATGGCACATTATTTTCAAACTGGTGAGTGTCCAATTGGTATGGATAATTCAAAAAGAAGATATTTTTAAATTGCAATTTGTTCCATATGTTATTATTGATGGTGTTTTTTAAAGAAAAGATTATAATGGAATGCTGCTAAGGTGTATTGAATTTGAGCAAGTAGAATTCTTAAGGAATTTCATGATGGACCAACTGGTGGACATTTTTCACGGATAACTACAACATATAAATTCATGAGGGTTGGTTATTATTGGCCTAATTTTTTTAAGGATGTTCATGAGTATGTAAGAAAATTGAAGAAGTGTTCATTGTTTGGAGGGAAACAAAGATTGGCAACCCTTCCATTGCAACTGATTGAAGTGGAGTAGACTTTTATGAAATGGTGTCTTGACTTCATAGGTCCCATTAACCCACCTTCAAGTCCTAGTGATAGGTGGATCCTAACAACAATTGATTATTTTACAAAGTGGACAAAGGGTGTAGCATTGAGAGAAGCAAATGAGATAGTTGTCTTAGGTTTCTACCAAGATTTGGTTGCAAGGTTTGGTGTTCCAGAATCAATTATTTGATAATGCATTGGCTTTCATTGGTCTGAAAGCAACTAATTGGGTTGTTGAAAATGGTATATATTTGAATACTTCTAATTATTACCCACAACGTAATGGACAAGCTGAGTCCACTAACAAGAATCTGATCAGGATCATTAAAAGGACCATAGAAGACAATCAAAGGAGTCAACAAAGTAAGTTGAAGTCAGTCTTATGGGCTAATAGGATCACTCCTAAGAGGTCCACTGGTAATCTCCATATATTTTGGTGTATGGAAAGGAAGCAAGGCTTCCAATTTTAGTGGAGTTTCCAGCTTTAAGCCTAATTCAAGAGCTGGTCCAAATGATGGAGGAGGAACCAATACAAATCAGATATGTTGAGATCATCGATTTGGAAGAAACAAGGAAGAAATCTCTTATAAATCTTAAAAATCATCACGCACAAATGAAGAGAAATTTTTATAAGAAGGTTGTCCCAAGAATGTTTAGAGAATGTGACTTGGTTTTCAAGTGGAATGAGTTGAAAAGTAGGCTTGGACAACAAACAAAGTTTATGCAATGTGGGATGGTCCATACATCATTACAAGCTACAAGATGCATAATGCTTATCAGCTGTCCAAGCTGGATGGTGAGGAGTTGCCTATCCCAGTCAATGGGATACACCTCAAGCTTTGCTATTGAGGTGATTGTTTCATGTTTTGTACATATTAGTTTAGTTTTAATTTCAGTAAGGTTCTATGACATCATTTTTTTAGAGTCTAGTTGTGTTTCAGTCTTAATAATGTCTAGTTTTCATTCCTCCAAGTGTCAGAACACATTTTGTCAAGTTTGTCAGTAGATTAGGTATTGTTGATTCTTTGTAGCAACAAGTTCTTAGTATTTTTTGGAGTCATTGTTAGTCACTGTTGAGTCAGTTCTAGGTCTATAGTGAGTTAATAATGATGTGCTATGTTTCTAATACTAGGGGTCTTGGTTGTTCATGTTTGATTTTCTAAGTTTTTCAATCTCTACGCCCAATGGATTACTTAAGGATACTGGTCCTTCATTGTTCAATAGGAAAACACCCCAAAGATTCTTGTTGTTCTTGCTCATTTATTTGTCTTTTCATGGTATTCATATGGTCATTTTGGGAGTTCATTGTGATGTACTTTGATCCTTTGGTTTCTTGCACATGTATGAAATGTTAGACAAATATCCTTTGTTCAGATCAGGGCATATGTTGTGTTAAATTTATATTTTTCAGATTAAGTCATTGTATGGTCATTTCCATCTTTCATGAAAAATTAAAACAAAAACCTTCATATGTATTGTTTATGATCATTTTAGGAGGTGATAAGTTGTGAATGCAGTTAATTAGTTGAGTCTTTTATGATTAGTCATTTTAAAATCAGAAAACAAAACATTTTGGTGCATCACCACAAGTTAGCAATAGGTTTTCATCTTCAAAGTATCTTCTATCCCCTTTCCTTGTTTAAAAATTAGTAGTTTTAGGAGATTTCAAAGGGAATCAACCCTCTCTAGAGGTCTACTTCCATTATAGAGTACCCACAACCTAGAGGTAGTCCCATGTGTCACAAGTTAGCTGAGTCTAGGCTTAGCTAGGGTGTAGACCTTAGTGATAACAATACCTATAACACAAGATCCTCATGATGGTACTTTATTCATAATTAAATAAATTTCATACAGGAATATCAATACAAATTATAATGAATCTTGCTAATATTTTAGAACATTCTAGATATTTATGATCTTTCTCTAATAAAGATTCATTAACAACTAAAAATATATCATACATTGCCAAGGAGATTACTTGAATAAGCACTCATAGAATGCCCAAAATTTGGCATAAACTAATATATGAATTAATATTCAGATTGAGAGCATATAGAAACACATATTTGGAAATCACAAACTAATATTAAACATCAATAAATTTGCAACAGTTTACTCCAAAATCTATGAACAATATGGTGTTAGCAAACTCACCAAAACAACAAACTACAAAGGAACTTCACCAAACTAATGGCCCAAGTTTGGAACATGAAATGTTTGATTTAAGAATGTAATAACAATAGCACATAACTTCTATGTTATTGTTAAAACACCTTAAAAAAAATATATGCATTCTGATTATAAGAATTGGCTATGGAAGTAGCCACCCAAGATCTAGAGACCAAATGGAAAGCGCATAAACATGAGAAAAAGAATGTGATAAGAATAAACTATATTCCTATCAATGATGCAATAGAATATAATCAACTGGATTCCATGAGTGAATATGCAATGAATTAGATGAATATTACATAGGATACCCATTGGTTATACAACCAAGGTGAGAACATAGGAGTACATATGATTATGACAAGTGCCATAATCTTATGACATGAGACAAAAAAGTAATAAACTCTCATCCTACCTAAAGTGGAAAAGTGATCACATGATGACACCACTAAAGGTGGATCACCCACCAAAGGTGGAAAAGAACAACCACGAAAGGTGGATAAGATAATGTGATAAAGGAACTAAAGTTGGAGATACCACATAAAGTGGAAATGATAACATGATAATGCCACCTAAAGTGGACATGCTCCAAGTAGTCCTATGAAATTACCTAAGTAAGCTTAAGTGATGTGTAATTAGGACGTGGGTGAGAAATAACCAAGGTAAAATACCTTAATTACAACAACATCCCCCCTTAAGTGCAACTTAGGGAGAATGTACACAAAAGATAACAATGACAGATGGGTCTCGACAACTAGGCCATGCTAGATGCCCATGAACAAATGCAATGCAATCTCTCACAAATGAAGAAAAGGAGAAAACGTGAGACAAAAATCTTCCCCAAAAGAGAGATAAAAGACACAATGATCTCAATGAAGAATGAGAAGAACAAAACCTCATGTGAGAGAAGAAGAGAGACCATGAATCCAACTCAAAGTAGAATCTTCTACAAATATGGTCCGAGATGTCAACCAACATTCCTTCCCATTAGGAAGAAATAGAACCAATGTTGCACCAATAATGTCAAAGTGTGACAAAACTAGGTACTATAGTCGATGAAGAATGACAGATGAATCACTCACTATAACATGATAGAGACCAAGCATGGAGACAACTTGTATGAGTATCAATTGGATACTCAAACTACATACATTCTCAACTAGAGACATGTACCAACTCTAACAAGATAGTTCCTAATCTACTGAGTATAGGAGGAATTACATCAAATATGTCATCAACTGACAAAGTACAAAGAGGTGTGGCACTTTATAATAGTGTGTGTACAACATAGCTCATGCAAGAGGATACAACAAATATATAATGTAAATCTAGAAACATGAAAGAAGATTCCACCAAGAAATGTCTTGTAGAAGACCACACATGAAGATGCCTTTGATTGGTATGTCACCAAGAAAAAAGGAGGAGCAACTAGCCCCCTAGTTGTCGACTGAAGGACATATTGTTGCATGATAGGTGGACTAAAATTATCTTTCCCTTTCCCAAATTTGCTTATTTATTGGGCAAATTTATTCCAACAAAATTTTTATTAAAGTTTTAAAAAATATTATTAAAAAATAAAGCCCTTATAGGACACTTGCAATACCCACAGGTACCCTGTGGGGGTACATGTGCCTAAGGTAATAACGGGCTCTTGAAAAATAAAAACAAGTGAACTTCTTATTTTAGTGATTACAATTACCACCATTAGGCTAATTAGACTCAAATCACTTATGCAAAAGACCAAACTACGATATAAGCATTACAATTGCCAAAATAGGCCAAAAAAGATCAAGTGTTGAAAGTGAAATTTCTAATCATCGTGACTATAAACTGATAGCAACACTATAAAATGGAGAATTAAAATTATGCACTTTCTAAAACATTGCACTTGAAAAGGAGTACATATGAGCCTGGACAATGCCCCAAAAGTTGGGAAAAATAGGGATTTTGTAATTTTTTGAAACATCTGTGTATGAAAATTAGAAAAACTCCTGCACCACTATGGAGAATGAAATTCTACCCCAAATCAAAGAAAATTCTCGAAAAAATGAGTTTGGACAACTGAGGTATTGTTGTTTGAAAATCACCTACATAATTATGATGTCTGAATCATTGACACATCTCCAAACTTCAAATGGCTCTAGATTTGGCCTCTGGAGTTGGATTTGGATGAAACAAAAGGTAATTACAACTTTCTCAAACCTCTTGAATGCAATGGTGGCCTCATATTTGACCCAACAAACTCCAATTTTGATCATGCAGTAGAAAGACACAAAATCCAAAACTCCAAATTGCACCAAAATTCTCTCCAAAATGACTATCCAAAGGCACCCTACTGGCTCTGATACCATGTAAGAATTGGCCATGGAGGTAGCCACCCAAAATCTAGAGACCAAATGGAAAGCACATAAACAAGAGAGAAAGAATGTGACAAGAATAAACTATATTCCTATCAATTATGCAATACAATAGAATCAACAAGATTCCATGAATGGATATGCAATGAATTATATGAATATTACATAGGAGACCCCTTGGTTTTATAGCCAAGGTGATAACATAAGAGTACATAAGATTATGACAAGCGTCATAATCTTATGACATGAGTCAAAAAGTAATAACCAATCATGCCACCTAAAGTGGAGATGCTCCAACTACTCCTATATAATTCCCTAAGTAAGCTTAAGTGACGTGCAATTAGGACCTAAGTGAGATATAACCAATGTAAAATACCTTAATTACACCAACACTAACACTACTCACATAAACTAGATCAACCACAAAATACTAAAATAAACTAATAAATCTAATTCCAATATGAACAATGGAAAACTTTAGATGAGATTGCACTTGGAAGTACCTTAGGCTCTCATCCTTAGTCTTACCCGAAACCTTCAAAATCCTATCCTTAGGTCTCCTTCTCCACTAGTGTTGCAACATCTAATGAACAACAAAATTAATTAGCAAATTGTAGCATCATAAATTGTCACTAGTCCAATTTACACCTCATGTTTGTGCTCCCACTTTAGTGTGTCATATCCTCATCCCCTCTCTAGGTCTATTAAGGTCTGATTATCAAACTTTGATGTCATGTACACCCTTTGTTGGGTCCTATTGTGGGATACCTGGTGCAGAGCACCTAGCTCAAAGTTGTCTTTTCTTGCGTTTTAGAGTTTTTGTGTGATTTCAAGTTATTTTATGTTGTAATAATATGGAAGAAATCCTATGATGCTTTTTTAAGCCATAGTTTGGTTGTCCACACTTTTGTTGTGCTTAGGATCCAAAATTGTCATTATCCTGAAATGTTGTCAAAATATCAATTTTTGGTTTGTACCAGGTGGATGTTTGGAAACTTGCTAGAATGTTTTGAAATGGTTTAAATCCATTGTGGGATGCCATTTGAGTGATTTTTCAGGCCTTGAGATCCTTGGAGTGTGTTTTTGCAATCAAAAAGTAAAAGTTGTCAAAAATTGGTCATGACAACTATATACACCTAAAAATGGTTTGAAGATAATTAATTGAATAAGCAATTATTTAATTAATATTCCTCCCCAATTTAATTTAATTCACTAAGCAATTTGATTAAATTCCCCCTTTCATCTACTTATTAATAAATCTAAGGATTTATTTAATAGGTTCATTTCAATAATCCCTTTAATTAATTAATCCCCCCATCAAAATCATTTCTTCTAATTCCTAATTAATTAAAACAAATCAATCTATGAGTTGTTGAAATTAATTATCCTTTTCCCATTATTTGAATTTTTAAATTCAAATTCTCCTAGCTTCTACCACTCCTAAACCTAACCCATTCTACCTACCACCATGTCCCCTTTCATCCAACATCTTCTAGAATCTTTGTGACACTTGTCACTAAGTGTTCCCTTTCATCTAATTCCTTCTAGAATCCTCTTGACACTTGTCACCATAGAGATGATAGATGTTCCATTTAATCCAACCCCCTTTGCCAACCTCCTCCAATTAAACCATTGATATCTTCAAATCAATCTTGACCATTGATTCTTGCCACCTCACCCCTAGCCTTGGGAAATCCAATAAATAGACCTCATTTTGGAGCACAAAGGGTCCCAATTCATATCATTTTATCCCAATTCATATCATTTTGTCGCAAATTCATATGATTTTTGCATATCATTTGATTCATATCATTTGCATTCAAGCATTGTTACTATAGGCATCTAGCTTTTAGTTTATCATTCTTAGCAATGTTATCATGCTCAATTTTAGCTTGATTGCATCTTCATTCTATCCTATTTTCTAGAATTATCATGAAATCATATAGCTTAATCATGCTATTCTTGCTAGATCATGCATCTTCATCATTTAAATCCTCCATCTAAGTGTAGTCAAGTCACTAGAGTTTGCATACCAAGTTTTGAGAGAAAAATTCATACTTGCATTTACTAGGAGGCTATAGATCGCTTAGCTATGGTTTTGTCTTTCTTTGATTTAATTTACTAACCATTGCTTGTAATGATTTATTGAGTGCATTGTGATTGTAGGTACAGGTACACTTCACAGAGCACGACATTTTGGCACCCACCGTGGGGTCAAAATCAGTGCTTTTGGCCTCTTAATCTTCAGCAAACTTCATCTCTATCTGGCTCTGGTTCAGATATTTGTACGAGTTGCCTTTTTAGATCGTATGAACTTCCTTTCAGTCTAGGACGATACCTTATCCTGACTCATACTAAGTATAAATCTGTGTTGTATGAATTTTTATGTCGCAAATTCTTTAGTCGTACTAGGTATAAATATTTGTCGTACAAATTTTTATGTTGCAAATTCTTTATTCGTACAAGGTTTAAATATGTGTCGTATGAGTCTATTTCTTGCAAATTCTTTACTCGTACTAGGTTAATCCTGTGTCATACAAGCCTGTTTTGGATACTGTATGAAATCTAAAGTTCAGTTGTACTAACTGGAAATTTGTGTTGTACGAGTCTTTGGCTTTGTGATTTTTAACAAATTGCATTTTAGGGTTTTTCTGATTTTAAATCCAAGATTTTCTAATGCTAACCCTATTCTGTTTATGAGATTTTTGTAGCCTAACTCTTTTCTGCAGGACGCTTGTCAAAGGCAAATTCAAAACACAATCATGACTACTAATGGATATATTTTGCAAGTTGCCTAAGGATTCAACAAAAACTTTGTGTATTCTTTAAGATTTTTAGGCACACTTCAATTTGGGCTTAAGGAAATGAACAACTATGTCTTATGTGTCTTTGATGATAGGTGAGTATGCCCTCACCTTTCTTAGATGATCAGAAAGATAGACTCATCTTTTCCTTTCATTAGTGCATCTCTTTAGTAGGCCTGCCCTCCCGAGGAGTTATTAACTCTTAGCCCTTAAGGCCGGTGAGAGGGGAACGACCTAAGTGGGAACGGCCAACACCAAGTAATCCAACCCAGTATAAAATAAATGTGTTTTTGATGAAAATCAAAGCAACGACAGTGCTCGGGAATAGCTCTCCTTCGTACCTTCAGGTATATAAAACCTTGGTTTTCAAGGCTGGGAGACCTCTTAATTGAGTTTATACCCCGACACGTCGAACAGATCCCTTACTAGTTCCAAGTTAAAATAGAAGCTACCTGATTCACCTCCGAAAGGGTGATAATCTTTGTGCAAGAGAGATAGTGACTCTCCTCTCCCAAGACACTTTCCATATCATGCCCCCATTAGCATTTAGAGTTGGATGATATGGCATTGAGAATCCACTGCATGAGATGCAGCGGTCGTATTTTGATTAGCTATTGGGTGTGTACCTAAGTCAGCAAGCAAAGGTTTTCATTCTCAACCAACTTCCTTAGGGTTTAGCTTGATTGGAGTCATTTATCACATCATGTGTTTTCTATGTATTCATCCCTAAATGAGAAAATCAGACACCTAAAAACTGGAAAACATCAACAAAACATCATCAGAATTCAAAGATCAAAATCAGCAAAACAAACACTTTTTACCATTCTTTGCAACCTATTGTATGAGCTTTAATTCTCTGTAGCACGAGTCATAATCTCTGTCAGACGAGTTAACTTGCATAAAATCATTTGTCGTACTATTTTCTATCCTGTGTCGTATGAGATAGGTGTATTGTCATATGGTCTATAATCCCAAGTCGTACGAGCCTCTACTTTTTACATGAAAACTTATGTTCTGTCCTATAACTGTATCTTGTGTCATCCTAAGCTAAATCTTATGTTGTACGAAACTCTGCATCTATTAGTCCAGAGCTGTGTCCTGCGTGCGTGTTTCAAATTTATCATTTCTGCCTGATCAATTTGCAGTTAACATAAACACCTGTTATCTATGAATCTGTGCTTAGATTGTCTACTTGGTTCACTTGGTCAAGTTATCATCTGTCAAAATTAGACTTTAGAAAACATACACCTCAATATTTTCAAGTGCTCACCCCCAACAAGTTCAAGATCTAAACATCTCAAAGTGCATTATCACCCTCTTTGATAAACTAATCACTCAAACATAGTTTCTCATCACGATCAATCATCCTTTATTATGAAACTAAAACATTTGGTCAGGATAACCTTGTCCCACATAATAGGATATATCATTCCTACTGGACTTGGTTCTTATCAAGTCATCATCATTGCACTCCTAAACTGAAGATTGAAAAACTTGCAAACTTTTAAACACTTGAATTCTCTTTTAGTGTCATATCACTCTATTGCCTTGAAATTGACTATTGATCACTTAATCAAAAAAACCTTTTGGACAATTGAATCCTAAGCAAAATAACAAATGTGTATGCCTGTTCTAACTAGAGCTCAGAGATGAAGGATCGCAGAAACAGAAATCAAAACATTGGAAACAATCAAAGAACATATAATCATGGAACATGAAGAGGAAATACAAGTTGAAGGAGAAATAGTAGAACAAAACATCAGAGACATCAAGAAAGATCCCCAATTCGACAAATTTATGTAGAGATTGTTGGAGGAAGAAAAAGAAAAATACTTTCTAATGCTAGCCAAATCTGGTGCTACACTTCCCCAAGATTTTGATGTGAATAAATCGACACAAAAGAAAAGTGACCCTCCTCCTAATAACGAACAATATGAGGACATCTTTGGTCTTCGCATGAATGACACATCAATTCCCAATACCACCAGGACCAATGAAGAAATCGACATACCTAGAAGAGATGAAGTAGAAATCCTAAATAACATTCAATTCAATGAGGATACAAGAAGAGTTAGAGATGAAACAAGAAGAGATCCCAATCCTCCTAGAATGCAAAAGCATGGTCATGCAAGAACAAATCATGTTGATAATCTTATCATGACTCTCACACAACAACTGCAAGCAATGCAAACACAAATCCAAGAGATGCAAAGAGGAAATGTTAGATGATACTCACTTTAGGAAATCTATCCTTATCCTTTTGATGGAAATCTAAACATGATACCATTTCCTATAGGTTTTGAAACTCTAAGATACAAAAAATATGATGGAAGCACTGACCCTCAAGATCATATACAAGAATTTTGCACAATGAGTATGGAG
This sequence comes from Cryptomeria japonica, assembly GCF_030272615.1. NCBI lineage: Eukaryota > Viridiplantae > Streptophyta > Pinopsida > Cupressales > Cupressaceae > Cryptomeria > Cryptomeria japonica. The sequence goes on along the minus strand of NC_081409.1, from coordinate 293,187,785 downwards.
TTTGTACACGAGGATACCTAATTAATAAGACTATTTCCAAAAATCTTAACTGGAGTAGCTATGGAATAGTTCTCCAAACTTGCACCAGGAATCAGATCATTTTAAGAGTTGGTGGATAAGTTTGTTTCACAATACTCCTATAACATACAACATGAAGTAACCATGCTAGACCTATGTAATACTAAACAAAATATTGAAGAACCCTTCATGACATTCTTACAACGACAGAGACACCTAGCATCGTGGTATCCTCGTACAGTGCCAGAGTATGAAAAAATGGACATATTCATTGACAACTTAAATGATCAAATGAGTTATTAATTAAAAATGCAAGGAAATAAAAGCTTTGGAAAAATGGTTGATAATGGAATCAGAGTGGAGGAAGCCACGATAAAGAAAGGTGAGTTGAAAATATACAAAGAAAGAGTCCATCCTCCTAGCAACAACAATAACAACAATCATAATGATAAGCCAAAATTTTGGAATAGAAATCAAAATGTCGTCAATGATGGAATAGTAGATAACAACAATGTGAAACAAAAACAACTGATTTTTAGTTTATCTACTCACTCAGCAACAACACAACAAAACAACAATCACCAAAGAGCAACTATCAAAACTTTCTTTCGAAGACAATTCACAAATATTGGTGAACCCCTTGGATCAGCACTAAAGCCACTTCTCGCAAACAAATTGATCACTTTACCAGAAGAAAGGAACTATGAACCTTAAATCAAACCACCTTGGTGGAATGATAATCAGTATTGCGATTTCCATCGAAACAAGGGACATCTCATAGATAATTGTCAAAAGTTGAAATGTGTCATACAAGATTTAATTGATAATGGTGTAATAACTATGGATGGACATACAACAAATGGTAAGGGTAAAGCAAAGGTAAACTATGCTCATACATATGACAATGTGGTGAATGTAATTGTAGTTAAAGAAAAAATAAATCAAGAACATGCTCAGGATATCACAAGAAGCAAAGACAAAGTTGTTTTGCCAGGTCCTACAACAAACACATCATCCACTACAACAAAACAATACAATCTAGTGGAAAAATTGCAAAAAACACCCATGCAAATATCCATCTTGGAGCTTTTAAAACTTTCACCTGCACACAAGGAAATTATTGAACGAGCATTAGTAGATACAACCGTATCCAAAGATCTTGATATTGATCAATTCGAAACTATGGTGGGGCACCTCACAACCCCTCATTGCTTATCATTCATTGACAAAGACGACATGTCCTTGCAACATCCTCACAATGCTCTTTTGTATATTGAAGTCCTTATTCACAAAACGCGAGTCAAGTGTGTTCTAATAGATGGTGGAGCTGGCCTAAATATTTGTTCATTGAGTCTTGTTCATGCCTTAGGATATTCAGAAGATGTAGTTGATGTCCGGAAAAGGATCACTATTAAAGCTTATGATGAAGAAGACCGTTCCTCCAAGGGGATTGTGATATTACCAATCAAAGTGGGAGACCATGGATACATGACTTGCAAGCTGTCCCATCAACCTATCATCAATGTGTCAAATTTCCCTACGAAGGACAAGAAATCACAATATTTGTAGTTGCAAATCCGTTTCAATATTGTAGCAATTTAAAAATGGCTCAGGAAGTAATTGTTCCTGATAACAGGGAAGCAACATCTTTGAACACACAATCCAAGGAAAAATCATTCGCCTCTATTCTATCAAGTATGGAAAAACAAATGCAGCTAAGAGATTGAGCGAACAGAGAATACTCAATATTACAATTACCACTTTCTCCTAAATCCTTGTGAAAACCATCAAGCTCTAAACAACAACCAACTGTGAAACATCTTCTGATATTTGATGGAGCATTCATTAGTGCTGGAACCTTATCAGAGGAGACAAAAGACAAAGATGTGCTACAATGGCTATACAAAGATGAAGAAGCTCAACAAAAGTTCAATAATGTCAGAATACCTACAGAAAAATATGGAAAAGGATTCAACATTCTTCAAAGAATGGGATACACTAGAACAGGCCCTATAGGAAAAAGAAAAGAAGGTATCTCAGAACCTATTTAGCCTCACACTCAGCAGACTACAGACAAAACATGTTTGGGATATGGACAAGTCGCTATACCGGAAGACACATCTTTTAGTCAACAACAAGAGGAATATGAAAACAGACAAGAGCAACTGGCAATTGAAAGGGAAGAAAAATCGGTTAAGCAACAACCACAAGCAAACATAAAATGGCAAAAGAAGCAAGCTGCAAAACAACAAGAGAAATAAACTAAAAACATCCCTCAAGAAGCATTAAATCTCAATCAAAACAAGAAAGAAGAGAATATAAGTTCAGGAGAACTCATAGAAAAGTTGACAAAAATCAATCTCAGTCCTGAAGAGGTTGAATATGAAAGAAGAAAAAGTATAGTAAAAAAAGCAGAAGAAATGTTATATGACCAAATCTGTAGACTACAAGCTACAAGTGATACAGATTCTAATGAATGGGAATGGGATTCATATCACTCTGAAGAATCAGCTGAAGAAAAATGCTTTGAAGGAGATATAGAAGTCGATATAGTTCACACGTATGCAGGACAAAAGTCAGGAACTAGTTCACTTGAATTAGAATCACATTTGGCTAACTTGGACTTAAACAAGGACGATCAGGGACTTCTTATGCGAGATCATTCCAATGAGAGTACCATTCTAGACATCAACATACATATTGGAAACTTTGATACATCCATCATGACCCTTGAAACCCTCAAAACATACCAACCTAAAGATCCCCTACCTCTAATCCACCCTGAGCTTATTGATTGGGAAAATCAAGGACATACTACTATTGATACCTTTCCAAATGACCATGCCATATCTATATATTTTAATGCAATCGAACCCATAACAACTCTCACCAGGAATTTCAGCAACGCATCTTCTATTCAAGTGGGTGCCAAATCTCCTAGTCGCAAAAGTGAAAATAAAGAAAACAATATCAGGTCTAATGCTAAAAACCATTTCTTGGCAACATTAGACCAACAAAAATTAAAAACAAAGGACACATCTAACGGTGAAAACCTCCTTGAGGCACCAGAAGATGGGATATTTGACACTTTACCTGAGCACTATCAAGAAAGATCATCCATTTTGATCGAACCAATAGAGGCAGTTAATATTGGCACAACAGAGCAACTAGAGATTCTTCATCCAACAACATCTTTATCAGAGGTAGAAATGCAACAATATGTGGAATTCTTCAAATGAAGGCAAACCAATTTTGCTTGAACCTATGTAGACATGCCAGGGTTAGATCCAGAGCTTATTATGCATCACTTGAATGTTAGCCCATGAGCCAAACCAGTCAAACAAAAGTTAAGGAAAACACATCCTCATATTGCTCTTCTAGTCAAGGCAGAACTAAAGAAAATACTGGATGTTGGATTCATCAGACCTGTAGCATATCCTCAATGGGTATCCAACATTGTTCCTATTTCAAAACCAGATAAAAGCATCAAAATATGCAAAGACTTCAAAGATCTTAATAACGCATGTCCAAAGGATGACTTTCCTTTGCCTAACATTGACATCATTGTAGATTTAACTGTTGGACACTCCATGTTCTCTCTAATGGATGGTTTCTCCAGATACAATCAGATCAAAATAGCACCTGAAGATCAAGAAAAGACAACTTTCACATGCCCATGGGGTACTTTCTGCTAGAACATCATGCCTATTGGATTAAAGAACACAGGTGCTACATATCAAAGAGCTATGATAACTATATTTCATGACATGATGCATACATTCATGGAAGACTATGTGGATGACATATTAGCTAAATAATACAATAGATAAGAACATATAGAGATACTGGAAAAGATCTTTGACAGGTTAGAACAATACAAGCTAAGGCTAAACCCTAAGAAATGTGCCTTTGGTGTTACTTTAGGAAAACTATTGGGATACATTGTTTCAGCAAGAGGAAACGAAGTAGATCCAGCTAAGGTTAAAGCAATCATGGAAATGACATCTCCCAAGAATATCAGTCAACTAAGATCACTACAAGGAAGACTCGAGCCAATTAGAAAATTTGTTTCTCAATTAGCAGATAAATGTCAACCATTTACTCACCTATTGCATAAACACGTTAATTTCAAATGGGACCATCAATGTGAAGAAGCATTCAACAAGATCAAGGCATATCTCATGCAACTACCTATTCTAATGTCACCAATTCCAGGAAAACCATTATTACTCTATGTATCAACTACCGAAGCATCATTGGGAGTTTTGCTCGCACAAGAAGACAAGGAAGGAAAAGAACGAGCCATCTGCTATATCAGCATAACACTAGTGGGATATGAGGTTAACTATTCATCAACAAAAAAAGAATGCTTGGAAGTAGTTTTTGCTTCTCAAAAACTACGACACTATCTACTATCTCACTCCATCAAGTTGATAGCTAAAATTGGTCCTCTAAAGTATTTACTCAGCAAAGCCACATTGACAGGATGACTAGCAAAATGGATCATGATTCTAAGAAAGTTTGATATCAAATATGTTGATAGAAAAGATATCAAGGGACAAGTTATCATATATCAACTAGCAGAAACACCACGTCAAGATGGCCATTCTCTACAGATTGAGTTTCCTGATGCTGATATCTGAATAGTTACAACAAAAGCATGGCAACTATACTTTGATGGTTCATATACACAACATGGATTAGGAGCTAGAATTTTATTCATCACACCACAAGGTCATACAATCTTGAAAGCATACAAATTAAGCTTTCCGTGCACAAACGATATAGCAGAGTACGAAGCATTGGTAACATGTATCAAAATGGTTGTAGAATGGAACATTAAACAACTTCAGGTCTTTGGAGACTCTCAGCTTGTCATAAATCAAATCAATGATGACTATCAAACAAAAGATGATAAACTCATGCCTTACAAGAAGATGGTGGATGATTTCAAGAAGTACTTTGTAGAAATAACTTTTGAACAGATTCCAAGAAATGACAACAAAGCAACAGACGCCATGGCTACACTTGCTTCTCTATTTCAGACACAGGAAAATCAACATCGTTATGAATTCTTGGTAGAAGAGTTGTTTCATCCCTCCTATTGGACATGATTCCTCTCACTATGGCCAAACTTACACATACCTAAAAGACAATATCTTACCTCCTGATTTATCGAAGAATCAAAAGAAACTTTATTCGCCAATCCTCTCATTTTACTCTTGTCGCAGATACCCTATTTAAATGAGGTCTAGATGGTACTCTCTTAAGATGTCTTGAACAAGAAGAATCTGAGAAGGCCTTACATGAAGTCCATAATGGAATTTGTGGCACTCATTCAAGTGGTCTTACCCTTTCGAAAAAACTCATATGCTTGGGCTATTATTGGCTGACTATGGAACGAGATTCTTTTAAAATAGAAAGAAAATGCAAACAATGCCAAATCCATGGGAATTTGATCCATGCACCAGCACAAGAACTTCATGCTTTAGCAACATCTTGGCCTTTCTACCAATGGGGTCTTGATCTAGTAGGAAAGATAAATCCTTCATCATCTAATGGTCACAAATTCATCCTGGTAGCTACTGAATATTTTACAAAATGGATTGAAGTGGTACCTCTCATCAACATCATAGGAAAATAAATTGCCGCATTTATCTTGAACTATATCATCTATCGAAATGAAATACCAATTACCATTATCATTGATAATGGGCGACCATTCAAGAATCAGGATGTACAAGAGCTATGTGAGAAGTTCAGAATCCAACACAAATTCTCCACACCATATTATCCACAAGGAAATGGGCAGGCAGAAGCATCTAACAATACTATTATGAAAAATCCTTAAAAAGACAGTGAATGATGCTGGGAAAGATTGGCACATTCAACTAAACCTTGGTCTATGGTCCTACCGCACCAATATCCGCACACCAACAGGTGCCACACCTTTCTCTCTTGTATATGGATCAGAAGCCATATTGCTAATCGAAGTAGAGATACCCTCTCTACGTGTATCACTAAAAGGTCTTATCCCAGATGAAGAACAAAGAGTATCTAGATTATAAGAGTTAGAATTGATCCATGAATGAAGACAAAATGCCTTTGATCATCTAAAGGTATATTAGCAAAGAACGTGTCGGAGCTATAATCATAAGGTCAAACCACGAGTCTTTCAAGTGGGAGAACTATTGCTAAAGGAAAATCCACACAACCAGGCAGATCAAGAGAAGAAAGGAAAATTTGAACCAAACTGGTTAGGTCCATTTGTGGTCACAACAGAATTTGGGTCAGGAGCATATCAACTATCAATACAGCACGGAGATCAACTCGAAGAACCCATCAATAGTATGCACCTGAAGAAATTCTATGTCTGAAAAAAGTAGAAAAATAAAAAACACTGAAAAATCAGAAAAAATTAAAAAAAAGTGAAAAAGCAGAAAAATCAAAAACAATGAAAAAGCAGAGAAAGAAGAAAAAAATCAAATATAAGAAAAAGTGCAATAAAAACAGATGGTGAAAACCTGACAAACAGGCGCTATTTGTCTGCTATCTCTTCCATCTATTAATTCATGCATTCTTCCCTCTTGCATTCATTCATCTTCCATCAATGCTGACCATCATAAAGCCTTTGTACATATGCAAACATCTCAAGTGGCTTCTTGCCATGGTTTGGATCATTGGATATATCATAACAACTTTGTTTCTAGGCTTGGGGCAAAATCCTACACCTAGCTAGGGGCAAAACTCTTGATCATTTTGAGCTTAATCAAATAGGTAGAACAAACAGTTAGACAACTCTTATCAAGTGAAAACTGAGACACATCCAACATTGAACACAAGATCAAACTTTCAATTATCAAGCTATCACAAAATCAATCTAAGCACATCACACACTTTTCAGTGGATAATATCTTTTTGGATAATGATTGTAACATGACTGTTCAACTTTTCTATATTGATTTTCACTATCATGATTTTTGAGTGGCTCTAGGATGTCATTGACTAGAGGAACAAGGAAGGAACATAATATTTTTTATTGTATGTTGTCTGAAAATTAATCATTAATATGTGTAAATTTGTCTCGGGACATGATCATCAGAATATCATTGAAGACATTTTCGATTTGCGTATTGAAATGATTAATACTGCTTGTTTTTTTTTGTAAACAACACTCAAGTCATTTCAGTTCAATTATACCTCGATGCTTGTGCTAACTTGCTATATCAAAATCCAGGAAAGAAGTGCTCAGGTCATCATGGTTTATTTATACCATCGATGTTTGCACTCACTTCCCATATTTCAAAATCTCAATGATGACAAAAACACAAAATAATCTAGTGACTGGTCCGGTCATAGTTTGCATTTCATTTGCATTTCATTTGCATTTCATTTGCATTTCATTTGCATTTCATTTGCATTTCATTTGCATTTCATTTGCATTTTAGCTTGCATTTCATTCTTGCATGGGATCATAAAAGCTCCTTTTATCCAAGGTTAAATCTATCGCAGGAATCATCAATGTATCATCACAAGTATATGCAATCAGACGAATGACTCATATCTCTCCAGATATTATCGACTTAGCCCAAATCTTATGCTATCTCCCTCAACATACCCAACAATTGACATATCCAAATATTTCTGCAACTTGATATCAACAAACTGTCAGTTCTTTATCTATCAACCTTGTCAAATCAAATCAATCAATCAAACCTAATCGATTCTATCATGTCTCATATAGGATGTATCCTTCCTGAAACCAGACGATCTAATTCTGATTCATGTCTTATACAAGATGTATCCTTCCTGAAACTAGACATTCAGATCATGTCTTATACATGATGGATCCTTCTTGAAACTAGACACTTTGATCATCATTGTCTTATATAGGATGAATCCTTCTTGAAACTAGACTGAATCTAACCAATCAAGAATTTTCAATCTTATCAATCTAAGCAATCAAGCTAATCGAAGAGCTCACATTTTCATCAAACACAGTTGCAAAAATCAAATCAAATCTATCGGGATATCAATCTCTCAAAAATCCAAAGATCAATTATCTCAATTGATCTCCTGAGGGGGCATCATTGTACAAGAATTTAGAAATCAAGAGCTCAGGTATCCTCTCAAATCAATATCAACATCAAAATGAGATTATTCATTGAATCAACGCGTCATCACACCTCGCTTCAAAGAGGGGCAAAATGTATACACCTAAAAATGGCCAAAAGATAATTAATTGAATAAGCAATTATTTAATTAATATTCCTCCCCAATTTAATTGAATTCACTAAGCAATTTGACTAAATTCCCCCTTTCATCTACTTATCAATAAATCTAAGGATTTATTTAATAGGTTCATTTCAATAATCCCCTTTAATTAATTAATTCAAATTAATTAATTCCCCCATCAAAATTATTTTTTCTAATCCCTAATTAATTAAAACAAATCAATCTATGAGTTGTTGAAATTAATTATCCTTTTCCCATTATTTGAATTTTTAAATTCAAATTCTCCTAAGTTCTACCAATCCTAAACCTAACCATTCCTAAACCTAACCCATTCTACCTACCACCATGTCCCCTTTCATCCAACATCTTCTAGAACCTTAAAGACACTTGTCACTAAGTGTTCCCTTTCATCTAATTCCTTCTAGAATCCTCTTGACACTTGTCACCATAGAGATGATAGATGTTCCCTTTAATCCAACCCCCTTTGCCAACCTCCTCCAATTTAACCATTGATATCATCAAATCAATCTTGACCATTGATTCTTGCCACCTCACCCCTAGCCTTGGGAAATCCTATAAATAGACCTCATTTTGGAGCACCAAGGGTCCAAATTTATATCATTTTGTCCCAATTCATATCATTTTATCCCAATTTCATATGATTTTGCATATAATTTGATTCATATCATTTGCATTCAATCATTGTTACTATAGGCATCTAGCTTTTAGTTTATCATTCTTAGCAATGTTATCATGCTCAATTTTATCTTAATTGCATCTTCATTGTAGCCTATTTTCTAGAAGTATCATGAAATCATATAGCTTAATCATGCTATTCTCGCTAGATCATGCATCTTCATCATTTAAATCCTCCATCTAAGTGTAGTCAAGTCACTGGAGTTTGCATACCAAGATCTAAGAGAAAAATTCATACTCTCATTTACTAGGAGGTGATAGATCGATTAGCCATGATTTTGTCTTTCTTTCATTTAATTTACTAACCATTTCTTGTAATGATTTATTGAGTGCATTGTGTTTGCAGGTACAGGTACACTTCATAGAGCACGACAACAACTTTTGCATCTTTAGGCAAAAGTTCTCCATGAAGGAAATGGTATTGGAAGTTGGTTGGAACCAACTTAAAATAGTTTATAAAACTTTCTAAGAATCTCCAATAATAGGTTAATTAACTTTTGGTTTGCATTCAATTCATTTGCCAAGGGTTTCCTATGCTTTTCCTCGCGTTAGGACTATTTTTGCTTTGATTTTCTGCTTTTGTATGACCTGTACAGTCTATTACGGTGCTCATAATAGAAGAGGAAGTTAAGGAATTTGTTTTATCTTTCCAACAAGTGTAATATGAAGGTCTGAAGTGCCTTGGATCAAAAGTTATCACTGTTTTTGTAAAAGTTGCTCACAAACCCTTGAAACTTGGGGTTTTGATTGTAAAAATGCATTTTACCTCAGCATCCACAAATGGAACAAGTTGAAATCTAGTGGATGGATTGGGTAGGATATTTAAATAGTTTTAGAGTAGGTTTTTTATGTTTTTGCAGGCCACAAGGAGGAGAATGGGTGAGATGAATAACACACAAGCTTGTAGCTAGTGTGTGGTGGCAGTAGAGGTTGCTCATTTTCAATGCCATGGAGAAGTGACACCCCAGCAACCCATAGTGTTTTATAAATTTCTATGAGTGCACTACAAGAATCCAATTTTTTTATGGTTTGGTGATTGTGAATGGTGAAGAGTTTGGAGCGCATCTTCCAAAACTGCTTGGAAGCCCTAAACCCCTTAAAAATAGCTCTTTTTTTAGTAACCCTAGTTGTACAATAAACCCAAATGGGAAACTAAGTGATCTTATTTAACTTCCAAATGGGTATCTGAATATGTAAAAATATCTAGGGGTTGTTAGGAAATATTTGGGAAAAGACCAAAAACCAGTCAAAGAAGGGCTAGTCAATTAGGCCTAATAGCAGCCGGTAGAAGCAAGTTGAAAGCCTAGGGCTTGGGAGGAAGGTGCAGACCTTGTAAATGCATAAAATTACCTTTAACATACCTACACAACATAACCACAACCTTTAAATATGTTGTTAGAGTGAAGATCCTTGGTGGAGGTCTTTGGAGCCTAGTTGGAGCTTTGGGAACCTAGTAGGAGACCATCTCAAAATCAGAGATTTGGGTTAGAACCAACAAGAAACCTCAAGAGGCTATACCTAGGATGCAAGACAATAGATTTTAGGCCTTGGAGGTCTAAGGAGTGTACCCTAACAAGTTACCTTGGAGGAGCTTGAGTAGAAGGGTGAGTTGAGGAGTTGGGGTGAGTAAGGGTGAATTAGAGAGCTAGGCACAAGACCTCTGCATTAGAGTGGTATCAGAGCCATTCTTTGAAAGATTTGGTGTATGTTAGATTGTGAAGAATCAAAAGCAAGTTCAATGCCTCCAAAGGTAATGACTCCAGAAGCCATCTCGCAGATGGTGGCAGATATGATAGAAGGATTGAAGGATACAGTAGGAAGTAGAGGAACCAGAGAGGTAAAGAAGGAGAAGGGAAAGGTTAAGATAGAATGGGGTGATGAGATTGATGAAGAAGTGGAAGATGGAGAGGAACCAGTAGCAGTAGCTATGCCTCAATACCAAGAGTTGTTCCTAGATGCAGTCAAATCCATTTCTAAGGACAATCTGGATGAATTATCCACATATGGAGGAAACCTCAATGGAGAAGAGTTGCTAGATTGGATAGAAGCTCTCAATAATCATTTTGATTACAAAGAGTTAATGTGGCCAAATCAAGAATGAGAGGATCAACATTGGTTTGGTGGAATATGATACAAGAAGAAAGGATACAAGAAGGCAAAAAGAAGATAGCTTCATGGGAGCGTATGCAGATCAGACTTAAGGCACAATTTCTTCTAGGAGATTATGAAGTTCAAATTCATAAGATACTATAAAATCCGAAACAAAGGGAGCTAGATGTCAATGCTTACACAGAGAAATTCCATAAATTAAGCCTCATAGCTAAGAAGCATGAGAATGAGGTGGAGAAATTGGCTAGATACTGTAGCGTCCTAAAATTGCAACACTTGCAATTTCGACTGCATTTGGGTCTTCACGATGGCGACGCAACACGCAACCTGAATGGAGACCCCGAAACCTGATTATGACGCTGAAAACTGCATTTTTCTTGCACCCTGGCCTGAACCTCCTTTGCACCCTGCTGTCCCGGGAGGTGGGACCAGAGCGCCCAGCGCCCTGGTCCCTGGGTCCTATTTTGGGCCCAGTCTCTTTTGGACTTCGGGTCTTTATGTTTGCAAATTGGAAAATTATCTTTCTTGGTCGGCCTAAGGTCGGGAAAATCAGTCTATCAGCCCTAAATGACAAGTATATAAACTACATTTTCCTCTCTCATTTGGGGAGATACATACATGACAAAAAAAAGCGTGGAAACTATACTCAAGCATTCAAGCATTCCTTCTAAGTCTCCATTCAAGGCTAAGTGTTGCATTCAAGACAAGGATTCAACCATTGAAGAGAGATCACTTACAACATACTACTACAACATACAACATACAACATCTATACCTTCGCACATAAGGATACAAACATCCTTACAACAAGGTATTAGTACTTGTTTTACATTACAGACATTTACATTCAGAGCATTGCTCATTTCTTGGTTAATTCCAAAACCGGGGTTTGACCTAAAGGCAAACCCCTAATCCCTAACCCCCCAATCGTCTTCGCTTTTCTGTGTGTAGGTTGCAGGTATGCGGCTGAAATTGAAGATCTGGAATCCTTGTGCAGAGACGAACAGATCCCCCTTCGTTTCGTGGATTTTTCGGAGGACCGTGGTGCCGGGCGCCATCGTCCTGACAACTTTCGCTCAAATTTGCAGGACAATGCCGTATCAACATTTTACTACTAATTCCAGGTCCGCAGCTTCATACTGTATTCCTATCTCAGTTTATAAGTGAATCTTTCTCACTTTCTATGCATTCCTAGCTTAATTCTTCTATGCACATTCTTTACAAAAGAGGGTAGCCTTGCTGTCATAACCCCTGAAACTCATTTAGCATCCAATCTTGCATTGCGTGGGATTGGATCTTGTGGGTTTCAACCCCTCTTTTGAATGTAAAGTCTCTCTCCTAAGTGAAAACCATCAACCCTAGAGTGAATCTCCCTTCTCTCTCCTTGGAGTTGGAAGAGGGGAGAGCAACTAGGGTTCGATCGCGATTTTCCGCTTTACATTTTGGTGAACCCGACGTGAACATCCTTTCTGATTATTCATGGTTAGATCTGAAAATTGGATTCCTTGATTACATTTCCATGTTTGATCTTTTGCAAATTTTAGAGGTTGATTGCATAAAAACCCTAAATTTTCTTTTTAGTAATTGAACTTGTGAAATGTCTAAATGTTAATGCTTGTTTCAGATCTGCCCTTCTATTACAAATTATCAATTCATATCTATGCTTTAATTTTGAAAATTAAGTGGTTAAGTGTTAAAACCCTAGTTTTTAAAACCCTCTTGATTCAACCTTTGTCCGACAATTTCACTGATCAAAACATCTCCAAATCAGCTGTAACTTTGGATTCCGCAATAAAATCACAATATCTTTCATCCCTAAAAATTTGGAAAAAAGTTGCGAGGACTGTGTGCACTCTGAGCGCCATCGTCCCCGACATTTTTTCCAAAATTTTGGGAGCTAGATCTTACTGTATTTTCCTGCTAAAATCCAGAATTTTGGCTGATTTTATCAATTATAACACTTTCAAAATTAAAGTCAAAGTTGGTCTAGGGATTGCTTGGATTAACGCTTCTAATCATTCAAAAATCATTGAAATTGAAATTTTGTGTCAAAATTGTGTTCTTACTGTCCTAAATCTGAAAAGTGTGTTTGCATTCATTCGAAATTTCAGTGTTTTATTCAAATTCTTACAATTTGTGACTTTTGAAATTAAGTGCTTAATTACAACAACTTTAATTTCCGCTTTCAAAATTGAATTTTGCGTGAAATTGAGTCAATTTTTAAATTTCAAAATTTGCATTGCTCTTGACATTCCCTCTAAAATCATAAAATTCAAAATTTCAGTTTCCCTCTCTTTTTTCAAAATTCAAATTTGCATTTTTCGACAATCTTGGTAGGGTTCAATTTCGAGATTGCAACTTTAATTTGGCCTATCTACAGATCGTAAAATCACTCAATTTTTTCAGATTAGCTCTAAAATCATCATACCTTTCATCCCTGCAAATTTCAAAAAAAGTTGCAAGGACCGTGTTGCACTCCGAGTGCCACGGTCCCGGACATTTTTTCTGAAATTTCGGGAGATTGTCGTGATTGCATTTAACAGCTTAAATCTGGAAGATTGGCTGATTTTACTGAAAATTGCTACCTCTAAATTCAAATTTTTCTCTCCCTCTCTAGTGCATGAGTTTTACAACAATAAGCCCTACTTACACTATTCCCGTTAGACGAAGCCGTAGAATTAAGTCTTTCCAAGGTTTAACTACTGAGGAGATGGAACCTAATTTGAATAGCCTTTTTAACGAGGACATGGGTAATTCTTCTAATCCTCTTAATGATGAAGAAGCTCTCCATGAGGTTTCTGTAGAACAACTTTCAAAATTGGATAACCAATTTGACGATTTTCGACAATGGATGTCTCAAGAATACCCCGATAGTCAAGCTCTTCCTTTAATTGAGGGTCTAAAACGTATGCTTCAAAGTGATAAGAATGGAATTGATATTTTGCGTGGTATTACACACATTGTGGATTCAAATGTGATGCCTATGAAGAGTTGTGCTGAAAATTTGGGTTATACACAACCTCCTACTCAAGTCAATCATTCTATTCCTTTAATGACTTCTATTGCTAGCATACCTACCTTTACATCAAACATAATGGCTACTTCTACACAAGACATTCCTCCTATGATCACCAGTCATGGGGGCAATCCTTCCTCTTCAATTAACCCTCTTCCTTCATTCAATCCGATTTCTTCATTCGTCCCTTCAATGAGTGTTCCTATTACATCTCCACAAATGAACATGACGCAAGGGGGCAATTCATTCAATCATTCCATTCCTCCTTGTAGTGTTCCTCCTATCCAATCATCTCCTATGACTAATTATCATAGGGTCCCACCACCCTACTCTTTACCTTCTTTCAATAACATAACACCTCCATCTCAATCTAACACATCTAATATGAACTCTTCGACTGAAGCGACCATTAACAATCTTGCACAAACTGTCTCTTCTTTACAGTAACAAATTGCCTCTATGAATCAATCTAAGTTTAGTGTGCCCACATTTGATGTTGCGAGTCCGCTTTCTCTTGACATTGTTCGAGCTATCCCTCCTAAACATGTTGAAATCCCGCATTAGGAGCTTTATAATGGTAAAGGTGATCCTCTAACACATGTTAAGACTTTTCAAACAATATGTACTGATTTTGTTTATGACCAAAGGTTGCTTGCAAAACTGTTCACTAGAACATTAAGAGACAAAGCCCTACAATGGTATTGCTCGTTGCCTTCTTATTCTATTACTTCTTTCAAACAACTTGCAAATGCTTTCATTCAACAATTTCAAAACAATATAAGTCCTAAAGTTACTTTGATTGATTTAATGCATTGTAAACAAGGTGTTAAAGAAAAAGTGACTGATTTCATTGGTAGATATAAGCATTTGTATGCTCAAATTTCTTTTCCAGTGCCTGACAATGATATTCAAAGAATCTTTATTTCTAATTTACAAAAAGATATTCGAGACAAACTTCTGTTTTCTGAGTTTACTTCTTTCCAACAGTTGTGTGCAACTCTTCACAATTATCAACTGACTGTGAGTCAAATGGAACAATCACATCCTATGGCTCCGAGTGATAAGGGTGATAGCAGTCAACAACCATTTGGGAAGTTTAAACCGAACAGAGATTCCATCAAATTCAATGAAAACATCATCAACAACAATGTGAATGTAGCATCAGGTGTGCCTCCTATTTCTAAATTTTTCAAGAAAGAAAGAAAGTATACTCCTTTGAATGAATCATTGCATAGTATTATGAATAAGTTATTAGAACAAAATGTGCTTACTCTTCCTCCTATAAGGCAAATTGATCCTGCAAAGATTACTTCACCTTATTTTGATAACAAAGCTTTTTGTTACTTTCATCGTCAGCCTGGGCATGATACTGAAAAATGTTTTTCTTTAAAGGGTAAAATTCAAGATTTGATTGATAATAATACTATTTCTGTTTCTGGAGTGAATTATAAAGGCAATACATCTGTAGCTCCTCCTAATCAAAATCTTCAGATTTTCACTGATCCATTACCTTCTCATACCTCTAATGCGATTGAGACTAATGATTCCTCTTTTTCATCTGATGGTCTTGTGTCTATGACTCCAAATGTGATTAACTTTGTAGAGCAGCAAGAAAACCCTAAAGAACCTTCCATCACATTTGATTCCAGTGAAACCATTAGGGCACCTGATGGTCCTTTATACATAGTTGCAAAAATCAAGAATACACCTTGCCGTGGAGTGCTTATTGATCCTTCGTGCATGGTTAATGTTATTACTGAAGAATTTCTTTTTACTTTGCAATTGAATCAAGTGATATATAAAAAACAGATGTGATTGTGAAACTATTTGATGCATTTTCTTCTCCTGCAATTGGTTCTATTACATTGCCTATTGAGGTCCATAACAAATCCCTTGATGTGAACTTTGCTATTATTCCATCTTCCGAACAATTTCGTGTGAAGCTTGGCTATCCTTGGCTATCTTCCATGAAAGCTATTGCTTCTCCTATTCATAAGTGTTTGAAATTTCCCCATAATGGTGAAGTTGTTACTGTCAATCATAGTCTCTTTAAACCAGTTGAAAGAACTTCTAGCGTTCCTCTTGATTACTTTTGGCCTAAACAATTCCAATCTCTTCCTCCGCGAAGTGATCATCTTTTCAAATCTTATCAAAAGTGGAAAATAGATATGATCCTATCTCTAAGTGAACCTAGAACACCCAAACTTGACATTCCTATCATTCTTGAGATGGAAGTTCTTCCTTTGAAAGATAAAACTAATGTCTTTCCTTAAGAAGATTCCCAACCCATCCCTATGGATGTGACTATGTCTATGCCTAATAAACCTTCTAAGAGTAGACCTATAACTCCTCGTCATGATGGACTTGGTCTTCTTCCTAAACCAAATATTCCTCCTTTGTATGGAGCAGTCCCTCCTCCTTCTTTTTATAGAGAGAAGAGACCTTCTTCTTCTCCTATTATCCAGCCTAAGAGACCACAACCTAAACACCCAAGTGATAAGGATGAGAACATTCCTCTTCCTCAATCTTCTTCACTTCCTACTAAGACTAGACGAAATCGTTCTGCACGTGAACGCCGACAAAAGCGTTATCTTAGAGCTCAAGCAGCTGCTTCTCAAACTTTGCAATCTCCAAAAACACCTTCAACAAGCATTATTCCATTTTCTCCTCAGCCGACGATTGAGCCGAAATCTCCTAAACATAAGATGCATGATGGTCTTGATCTTGTGCGAGTTAAAGATCCTATTTTTATAAATCTTGATGATGATATAGATGAAAATGTTATTCATGATGAAAATGCTACTTCTCTTGCTTCTGATAGTGAATATGAACTTGTTGATATTGATAACCATTTATCTAATGAATTTTCTAAAGCACTTATCCTAGCTCCTAGACAAGAACAATGTGGCTCGGAACATGAACATAGCCCTTGTTTGGATCTTGTGATAGCTCCATCTGCTGTGTTGAATGTTCCTCCTCTAGCGTGTTCCCTGCCTTCCCAAAACATTGATCAACAAGATCAGGGGGTAGATGACATGCTAGACTAGTTTCATTAGCATAGCAGATTCTCTCCTCCTCTCTTTCGTTACTTCTTCTATATGTTATTCTCATTCTTCTATTTGTTGTCCTTAGTGTTGTCTACTTGAGGACAATGCAAAGCATTGAGATCTCTCGATCTCTCTCATGTTGACTCAAAAGACACATGTGTTCCCTTCTTCTAGGTGACCTTCCTTGATTGGGGAATGAAGAACAATTATGCATACATACATATGATATACATGAATTATCATACAACATACTGACCCCGAGGAAAGCGAAGTCACCTTGTGCTTTGTGTCTATTATCCTTGGGCTTATCTCACACTTGGGGGCTAAATCCTTGTGATAATGTGCTCCTTTCCCTTTTTCATTTTCTTATATGTATCACTACCTTAAAGCAATCACCCCCGGTGAGGCGTGTGCGATCGCTTTAACGTAGGGGGGCATACATCCCGTTCATATCTTTTCAAGATACTTGAAAATTTCTTGACAAATTTAGCTTTGCCTTGAAAATTTTTGATATCTTTCTTGCATGACTCATAGTGAGGGAACCTTGCTACTGACAGTCATGGTTCTCCCTCGTGATCTTCTCTTTTACTTTGTCAATCAAAGTCGTAAGATCCTTAGTCCACTGGGGGCTTGGTGTATCTTGCCTCCTTGACGTGGTGAAAGTCTTTCAATGTTGTTTCCTTGTACTTTACCGGAAGTATGAGCATACATACTCCCACTAAAGTGGGGGCTAAATGTAGCGTCCTAAAATTGCGACACTTGCAATTTCGACTGCATTTGGGTCTTCACGATGGCGATGCAACACGCAACCTGAATGGAGACCCCGAAACCTGATTATGACGTTGAAAACTGCATTTTTCTTGCACCCTGGCCTGAACCTCCTTTGCACCCTGCTGTCCCGGGAGGTGGGACCAGAGCGCCCAGCGCTCTGGTCCTTCAGGACCAGGGCGCCCAACACCCTGGTCCCCCAGGACCATGGCGCCCAGCGCCCTGGTCCCTGGGTCCTATTTTGGGCCCGATCTCTTTTGGACTTCGGGTCTTTATGTTTGCAAATTGGAAAATTATCTTTCCTAGTCGGCCTAAGGTTGGGAAAATCAGTCTATCAGCCCTAAATGACAAGTATATAAACTACATTTTCCTCTCTCATTTGGGGAGATACATACATGACAGAAAAAGCGTGGAAACTATACTCAAGCATTCAAGCATTCAAGCATTCCTTCTAAGTCTCCATTCAAGGCTAAGTGTTGCATTCAAGACAAGGATTCAACCATTGAAGAGGAGATCACTTACAACATACTACTACAACATACAACATACAACATCTATACCTTCGCACATAAGGATACAAACATCCTTACAACAAGGTATTAGTACTTGTTTTACATTACAAACATTTACATTCAGAGCATTGCTCATTTCTTGGTTAATTCCAAAACTGGGGTTTGACCTAAAGGCAAACCCCTAATCCCTAACCCCCCAATCGTCTTCACTTTTCTGTGTGTAGGTTGCAGGTACGCGGCTGAAATTGAAGATCTGGAATCCTTGTGCAGAGACGAACAGATCCCCCTTCGTTTCGCAGATTTTTCGGAGGACCGTGGCGCCGGGCGCCATCGTCCCGACAACTTTCACTCAAATTTGTAGGACAATGCCGTATCGACATTTTACTACTAATTCCAGGTCCGCAACTTCATACTGTATTCCTATCTCAGTTTATAAGCGAATCTTTCTCACTTTCTAAGCATTCCTAGCTTAATTCTTCTATGCACATTCTTTACAAAAGAGGGTAGCCTTGCTGTCATAACCCCTGAAACTCATTTAGCATCCAATCTTGCATTGCATGGGATTGGATCTTGTGGGTTTCAACCCCTCTTTTGAATGTAAATTCTCTCTCCTAAGTGAAAACCATCAACCCTAGAGTGAATCTCCCTTCTCTCTCCTTGGAGTTGGAAGAGGGGAGAGCAACTAGGGTTCGATCGCGATTTTCCTCTTTACAGATACATGAATGGATTGAGACAAAATATACAAGATGAAATCAGTATCCTTACTCTGGATACCATTCATAAGTGTTTTCAATCAGCATTCAGGGCAGAAGACAAAATCAAGAGGAGTGAACAAAATCAAAAGTTTAGAGGTGGCAGATCCTTTAGAGGAAGGGGCACTTTTAGTAGAGGACAAAAAACATCAAGGAATGAAGAAAAGTCAAGGCAAGAAGGTGGTGGAGACTCTTCAAGGGGACCATTTAGAGGATCCTTCAGAGGAAGAAAAAATTCTAGGGGCAGATTTGGAAGCTCAGGAAGAGGAAATTCAGTTTTCACCGGTAGATGTTACATTATAATCAAGTTGACCACACAAGGGAAGGTGTCTAAAGAAAGCAACGAGCTCTTCACACTCATACATGGGTGAGAGAAGAACACAATTAGTGCAAGAAGAAGACAATCAAAGTGTGTCTTCCCCTCTCAGCAAGGCAGGCCTAGTGACAGATGGTGAAAGTCTAATGCTAAGAAGGTCTTTGTTGAAGATTCCTCAAGCTCAAGAGCCACCACAAAGGAAGAGTTTGTTTAGAAACACTTGTAAGTCTCAAGGAAATATTTGCAAAGTGAATTGTAGACTCAGGTTCAACTAAGAATATAGTTTCAGTTGAAATGGTGGATAAACTCAAGTTAAAGAGGTTGCCACATCTCACTCCCTACAAGGTGTCATGGCTCAACCGGGGCTAACATGTCTTAGTTGATGAGAAAGCATGGGTAGACTATGATATTGGTGAGTATAAGGAAGAGATTTTATGTTATATATTACCTATAGATGCTTGCCATTTGTTGTTGGGACGTCCATGGCAATTTGATGTAAAGGCTCAACATGGTGGAGAGAAGAATAGCTATGTCATTATCAAGAATGGTAAGAGGTATCAAATGGATCCATTACCTAATCCAAAAGAGTAAAAACAAGTGGGATCAAGTGTGATGATGATGAGTGGGAAAGAGTTTCTTAAGGTGATGAAACAAGAAGGAGATCAAGGGTATGCTATTGTGCTCAAACCTAGTGAAGAAGGTAAGGCAGATCCAATGGAAGAAGTGCCACAAGAGGTGAAGGGTCTACTCAAACAATATGCAAAATTAATAGGAGAAGATCTACCTGATTCTTTTCCACGAATGAGGGATATAAATCACCAAATAGATATGATTCCAGGGGCAATTTTTCCTAACAAGGCTGCCTACAAAATGACTCCTAGTCAAAATGAAGAAATTGCCAAACAAGTGTAGGAGCTCTTGGACAAAGGATTCATCAAAAAGAGTTTGAGTTCATGTGTTGTACCTACTATATTAGCAGCCAAGAAAGGGGGGAAATGGAGAATGTGTACTGATTCTAGAGCAATCAATAAGATCACTATAAGGTACCAGTTCCCTATGCCAAGGATAGAAGACCCATTGGATAATCTTTGGGGTGCAAGCTACTTAACAAAGGTGGATTTAAAATCAGGTTATCATCAGATAAGAATCAGACCAGGGGATGAATGGAAGACAACCTTTAGGACTAATGCTGACCTCTATGAGTGGTTGGTCATGCCATTTGGCCTTACCAATGCACCTAGCACCTTTCAAAGGCTCATGAATGAAGTCTTGGTTGAGTTCATAGGTAAATTTGTGATTGTATATCTTCATGACATTATAATATTTAGTAGGTCCAAAGAAGAACATCTCAAGGATGTGGAGATGGTCTTGAAGAAGCTGAGATGGGCCTTAGAGGTCTAAGGAGTGTGCCCTAACAAGTTACCTTGGAGGAGCTTGAGTAGAAGGGTGAGTTGAGGAGTTGGGGTGAGTAAGGGTGAATTGGAGAGCTAGGCACAAGACCTCTACATCAATACCCTTCCCCCTAGTTGCTTATTTTGGACTTGTTTATAGAAGGAATAGGGTATGGAATGCCCTGGTTTAGACCAAGGTGCCCCAAAATGTCCTAGCCCCTCTCAAAAGGGCCCCAATTTGAAATGGGGTAGCTACTATATCTCCCCAACATCATTTGATTCTCAGGGCTACACATGACCATTAGAGGTCAACCTAATTGGGGGAACCCTATAAAAAGGCATCTTATCAATTCATTTTTGACCTATAACATCAATTAGATCATTCACGCATCTGTGAAGCATTCATTATCAAGCATCTTTAGAGATTCAAGGCTGCATATTCACCATTCAAGAATTCTGGAGCAAAGTTACATCAATGTTCATGCAAGCATGTGTGTGTGATTAGGGTTTTTTCATGTTCATGTGTTTGTCATGCCATTACATTCAACATTTGTGATAAAGAGCATTACATCATCATCAAAAATTGCAAATTTGAAATATATTTCCCTAACACTTATTTTAGTATTTGAATTATTTCATTCATGGTTAATTTTAAAACTAGGGTTTGACCTAAGGTTAACCCCTATTCCCAACATCTTTTCCTTTCTTTTTGTGTGCAAGAAACAAGTCATTTATATGGTTTGTAATTGGGCCTCAAGAAGGCCAAGTAACTATCATTTTGAGATCCTCCAAAAACAACACCATATTCTAGGCTCCAATACATTTTAAATCACTTATTAATTTAATATTACATTTGATTTGACTATTTCACCATAAAAAACATTATTTCCTTGTTTATCAACAAGACCTTACTATTTTTAGATAACCAAACTTAATATAAATAGTAAGTGCTATTTTTGGAAAGGAGACATGACAAGTCCTCCCCCTCAATGATTTCTTGTCCTTAATAAATGAATATTTGGATGGTTAATATTCTCCATCCCTTCCAAAGTTGCATCTTCAATAGGTTTACCTTTTCATTTGATCAAGTGCTATGTTATGCCTTTATTTATTAGCTTCTCTCTTATTTCTAACACCTCTTCCAAAATCAAAATTAGCTTCCCTTCATCATCTAAAGGCATTAGATCAGATGAAACTACTATTTGTTGTCCAACAACCTTCTTAAGACAAAAAACACATAAAAATGTTATGAATTTTGTTGTTTGGTGGAAGCTCCAATTCATAAGTGACCTCAGTTACCTTCTAGGTGATTCTATATGGTCCATAGACCATGGGATTTATGTTCTCTACTCCATTCCTTTTCAAATAACTCTACTTACATGGATTATATCTAACAAAAACCAAGTCCCCAACCTCAAAAACTCTATTTTCTCTTCTTATTTGCATACATATTTTGTTGATTTTGAGCATGATACAAATTGAATCTGAGAGACCTCAAAACCTTTGGCTTTGTATGCCAAAATCACTTGCTACGAGAACTCTACTATCTAAAAATTGCAGATCAACAAAAGAAAGTGAATCATAACCATAGAGATCTTGGAAAGGATGTATGACAATAGACATATGATGGGAGGTATTGTAACAATACTCTCCTAGATGCAACCTGTAGACACATAAAAATTTCCATTAAAATGTCCTCTTATTTAGTCTCAATTTTCCAATCATTATTAAGTGGATCCAAATTAAATAATATCTTATTATCCCATTATTCTTCATTATCTAATGATATTCATTTTTTATTATTCCATTATTCTTCACTATATCATAATATTCATATTATATAATATATTAAATAGATCCATTTACTAACATTATTCTCAATTAAATCTATTTTTCCATCCATTTCCTAAATCTCTTTCATATCTATTTCATCTCCTATTTATCATCTTTCACTCCTATCAATTACACTCACCTAATGCATGTGGGACAAACATCTCACACTAATATTTTATCCCACATTCATCTTGAAACTTGTATTCCACCCTGAGAACATTATAAATACTTTTCTCCTCCTCATTTCTAAGCCTGGCAAATCTCTCTATCATTTGCATGCTTGCATTTTCAAATTATTTTTCTTGCATTATAGTTCATCATCTCTTTGATTTTCAAAGCTTTCATATCATTTACAATAATCTTTCAAATCTCCATTCTTCATAGCATCTTGTGTAATGCTTTGAGAGCATACATTTCAAACACAAGACCTTGATAGATAGGAGTGCAATGGAGGCAAATTCCTGTTAAGTGCATGTATGTGCATATTGTTTGTTTTGTTTTGCATGTACTATTTTCCCGCAGGTACTTCATTTTCTAATGTTGAATCGTCTGGATCTTCCATAAGATCTCAAATCAGATTTTTGCATCTACACAACCATTTCACTTAAAATTTGAAATATAGTTCCTCAAGTATCCTTATATCCATTTCTTGACTATTTGCATTTGCTCATCTATTTGATGATGATATCTTGTGCTAGGTGTTAGCTCAATGCCTATCAAATGAAAGAGTTCCTTTCAAAAAGAACTAAGGAAACTAAATCTCTATCACTTACAATATTCTTGGGTAAGCCATGCAATTTGAAAAATCTCCTTGAAAAATAAATCTACTACTTGGGATGCCTTAAAATCAGATGTGAT
This sequence comes from Cryptomeria japonica, assembly GCF_030272615.1. Lineage (NCBI taxonomy): Eukaryota > Viridiplantae > Streptophyta > Pinopsida > Cupressales > Cupressaceae > Cryptomeria > Cryptomeria japonica. The sequence continues at coordinate 293,164,234 of NC_081409.1, read as the reverse complement.
AGGAAATAAATGTGTAATAATTTGTTAATCTATCTACCATAATATATATGCAGTATTTACCTTGATCCTTAGGCAAAACAATGATAAAGCCCATGGAGATGCTTTCTCACTTTTGTTCAAGAATTAGAAGTGGGTGTAGTAATCCTACTAGAAATTTATGCTTACACTTGTTTAGTTGGAAATCCATACACTTATAATATATCTGAATACATTCTCTTTCATCCCTTTCCAAGTGAATCTCTTGCATATCTAACTATATGTTTTGAAATACCCTTGATGACTAGCCAAGGATGTATCATGGAAAAATCTCAATATCTTCTCTCTTTCTTGGATCCGAATAACAAAAATACTATTTTATTTTAGTAGACCAACCCATCTACAATTGTGTACCTATCATCCTCTAGTAATTTATCCAATATATTAGAACAAAAAGAGTCCTTAAAATATTATAAAATTATAGATACCTTCCAATCAACAAAAATAGAAGATTGAGAACCTAGAGTAGGCTTCCTAGAAAGAGCTTCGACAACTACATTTTTTTTCTTCCCTTTCATGTACTCAATCTGAAAATCATAAGCTTGAAATTTACTCACCCACTATTGTTGTCATTAATTCAAATCCATTTGGTTCAAAAATAGTGTGACATTGTTATGACCTATTTTTACCACAAACTTCGCACATACCAAATATTGCCTAAACTTGTCAAGTGCATGCATGATTGCTAACATTTTTTTGCCATAAATAGAGTATCCTCTCTCTAGTTGAATCATTTTTCTCCTCTCAAAATTTATTGGATACCCCTTTTGTGTCAGGACAACCCCTATACACTCTCCAAATACATCACATTCAACAACTAAAGGTTGAGAACAATCAAGAATTGCAAGAATTGGGCACGAGCTTATCACCTCTTTAAACTTATCAAAGGGAAGCAAGCTAAGGAAATACTTTTACAAATATTTTTTAATAACTATAAAAACCAAAGCATCCTCTCAATTAAGTAAGATTCATTGGTGGTGGCCAATATAATATTGCTTGAATATTCTATTGGTCAACCTGAACTTTTTTTAGAGTTATGACATGTCCTAAGTATAAATTTATAGTCAAGACAAACTGATATTTGGACAATTTATAATGGAAATATTGTTGTTCCAAGATGCCAAAAATAGTATCTAGATGTTCTACGTGTTCTTTTCATGTTTTACTATAAATCAAAATATCTTCAAATAATACCAAAACACATTTCTTGAGATGTTTATTGAACACCTTATTCATGCAAGATTGGAATGTAGTTGGAACACTAGTGGGGACCAAATGGCATGTCAATAGATTCAAGATGCCCATAGTGACATCATAAATCAATATTCTCCACATGTTCCTTCCTCAAGAAAATCTAATGATAACTTGAGCTCAAATCAATGTTAGATAAATATACTACTCCATATTACTCATTCACGAGTTCATCTATTCTTAGTATAGGATATCTATTTTTTATTGTCTTCTTGTTCAAATCTCTATAGAAAAATGCATATTCTCATTATGCCATCTCTCTTCTTCACATGTGCCACTAAAGAAGCAAATGGACTAGAAATAGGCCTTATTAATCACATGTCAAAGATTTATTTAGTAGTTATAATAGCTTTGGCACCCTATTCTAACTAAATTACATACTCAAATCCCATATCTAGAGGCAATACTGGATGCATATCATAGCAAACTAAACTATACTTATCGATAATTTTCTAAATTTTAAAATAGAAATTACATTTTTTCTTGGAAGTACTCATTGGATGGATTATTACTCTCACTGCCCAAGCTACTTGTCCTCTCTGAAAAAGTCCTCTCCATTTCTTTAGTGTGACTACTCTAGGTGCTCCATTCGATAACCCTCTCAATAGAACTTCTTTCCCATCTGATTAAAATTTGAACTCCATGGTTTGGTGATTAATATAATAATGATTTAGAGGAAGGACCTCCTTTAGGACATCAAAACAAAATGACAAGGTGTTTCTACACCAAATCAATTGGTCAACCTAGGTGCCTTTCTCTAGACTCTAGCATTGGTCTCTTTTAGGGGATTTGAACCAACATACTTTGGATAGTGTAAATGTCATGGATAGACATGTTATGGGGTTTAAGAAATCATGGACAACTTCTTTGTGATGACTCTCAACAATGCAATAATTCATGGTTTGACAATCCTGGTTTTGTTGAAACTAGGAATGGCAATTTGATGGGCTAAACAAAAAAAAACACAAATAGTTTTAAACTCCCAACTCTGACTTGGAAACCTTCTTCTCAAAAAATTAGGGGTGAATTCCTTTATTTTTCAACACCAAAACACTCTCACAAAGCTTTATATTGTTTTGACACAAACATCATTACTATGACTATCATAACCAGTCCTTAGGTCTATCATGGCACAACACACATTCAATTCACTTAAACAAAGGTCAAAGGAACACTAGGATAGGTCTGTATACCTCTCTACAATTTCCTTTTTCACAAATTCTATCAAGCAATCACCTTGGGCACTAATTTTATTCAATCTTGTCTCTTGATGTCTTCATAGTCTAACATAAACTACAGTCAGACCTATTGGAGATGCCAATCATGTGAAAACATTATCATGGGGCCCTGCAAAAATGAAATATGATTCAACATGTCTTTAAAGACATCTCCATCCATTTTCAATATTTTTCATTGGTGGAGGGTCAGTTTGTACATTATTTTCTCTCAATGGTTACCCGAGGTAGGGTTTATACCAGTCAGCAAAGAAATTGTGATATCTTTTGCTACATATAAAGAAAATCAATGAAACCAAAAGTAAATAAATTTTAACTCAATTTTATAGCAATAAAAAACATGTGTAGAGTATTAGTTTTAGACTACAACGTGAGAAAATGCACAGAAATAGTATGTTTTCATTCACCAAAATTTCATGCACAACTTCTCCAACCCCTCAATCTGAGTTGGGAACATAATTTATATATGGCGTATCATATACAACTTCCCAACTGACCAAATCAACATTATGTTAATGATTACAACAATTGTAGCAACTTTACAAAGTTACTTGACAACTTTTAGTGCAACATGACAACTTTTGTGCAACTTTCACAATTTGTAACAACTTTACCTCAAACTTTCCAAAATGGATCAAAATGATCCCAAATGGTCTTAAATGAACTTATTAGACCCAAAAAAACCTAAACACACTAAAAACCAAAAAGTGACATAATGCATGCTTATGAGGCTCCTGATGCCCCTGCATCATACACCCAACGAGAAGAAAAGAACTCAAGTTCCACTTGAGTGTAGGTCTCCATCAATACATTAATGTTTGATAATATTATCTCGATACATCCATTTAGCATCCTCTGTGGGAAGACCCCTTCACTTGACCAATATTGGAGATATGTCTCATTCCTCATCTTCTTAAGTTCCTTGGTATCAAGGATGCACTCCAACTCTAAAGGTATGGTAGGTGGGTATCTTTGATCCAAATTGCATTTGACTATGAACCTATTTCTGCATCTATGACAATGTCTCCTTTGTAAATGTACAAATCATAAACATTAAAAATAGGGGAGTTACCTATGCCTTGGGGTAACTCAATTTCATAGGCATTATTGGAAAACTTGTGCACCACCTTGTAAGGTCCTATCTTATTCATCTAGAACTTGGAGTATTGACCTTTAGGGAACCTTTTTTTCCTAAGATGTGCCAAAACCAAATTACCAACCTAGAAAACAACTTCTCTTCTTTTTGCATCAGCCCTTTGTTTGTATTTGTCCACACTGCTTTATAGGTTATCTTGGACTTCTTGATGAACTTCTTGCATAGAAATGGAAAATTTCTCTCCTTTAGCATTTGGTTTCTCCATACCACTGATATCCCTCAACTCAAACTTCCCTTTTGGCTACAAACCATAAACAATTTGAAAAGGACTCTTTTCCACACTCCTATTCACCAAATCATTATATGAAAACTCTACTTGATGCAACACACGATCTCACTAAGTATAATTCTCCTTAGTAATGCATCTTAAAAGATTTACTAGGCTTCTATTAACCACTTTGGTCTGCCCATCAATTTGGGGAAGATATGCAGAACTAGAACTAAGATTAGTGCTTGACTTCTTCCACAAAGTTCTCCAAAAATGGCTAATGAACTTACTATCCCTATCTAAAACAATATTCAAAGGCAAACCATGAATTATTAATTCTTTGAAGAACACACCTACCATATAAGAAGCGTCATTGGTGCCCTTGCATGGGATGAAAGAGTCATCTTTGAAAATTGGTCAACCACCACATAAACTAAATCAAGTTCTCTAGGCTTTCTTGGCAACCCCATCACAAAGTCCATACTGATGGACTCCCAAGGTCTATGTGGAATGGGAAGAGGTTGATACAAACTTGTATTGGTACTAGTGCCCTTAGCCCTTTGACATGTAGTACACATCTCTACAAACTTCCTTACATCAACTTGCATCTTAGACCAAACATAATGCCTTCTCAATTGTTCCAAGGTCTTATCAAGACCAAAATGATCTACAAAAATTCCACAATGCTTTTCCTTTATAAGACTATCTCTCATTGAGCACTTAGGTAGACAAATTTGTGCCCCTTTGAACAACAAATTATCTTGAATCAGAAAACCATACCATTTTAATTAGTACTACCATAGGGCTTCTTACAAGAAACATATATCTCCTTAAAATCATCATCATCAACATACATACCTTTTAATGCTTTAATCCCTACACTTTACAATGGATTTCTTGCACCATCAATGACCTTCTACTCAATGCATTGGCCACTTTGTTTGACTGCCCCTCCTTATGTTTAATGGTGAAGGTGAAACTTTGTAAGTATTCCAACCAATTAACATTCCTATGAATGAGTTTTTGTTGACTATTAAGGAATTGGAGAGCATGATTATCAGTATAGACCACAAATTCCTTAGGAAGAAGGTAGTGCCTCCATTTTTTCAAGGATTGAACAATAACATACATTTCTAGGTCATAGGAAGAGTATTTATTCTTAGCATCATTAAGTTTCTCACTAAATGAGGAAATCAATCTGTATCTTGACTCAACATCGCTCCTATAGCATAGCCACCAGCATCACACTAAATGGTAAACACCTTGTTAAAGTCAGGTAAAGCAAGTATGGGCTGCTTTGCAACTCTCTTTTTCAAATACTAAAAACTCTTTTTAGCCTCCTTTGTCCAAACAAATTTTCTTTTCCTATCTCCCTTTACGGTATTTATGATGGGCATACACACATGACTGGAACCCCTAATGAATTTTCTATAGAAACTTTCCAATCAATGAAAACATCTTACCTCTACAATTGATTTTGGTGTAGGCCAACTCAAGGTAGATTCAACCTTGCTAGGAACCATTTTCAATGTCACCTTTGCAACCACAAACCCAAGATATTGTAGCTCTATCTTCATAAACTCTCTTTTTAAGATTTATCATTAGTTTCTTCTCATTCAATCTTCTCAATACCAAATTCAAATTATACAAGTGTTCTTCTTTATTAGAACAAAACTAAAATGTCACCAAGATAAACCACTACAAACTTACCAATAAAAGGCTTAATGACTTTATTCATGAGCCTCATGAAGGTTCTAGGTGCATTTGAGATACCAAAAGGCATTACAAACCATTCATAGAGCCCTCCATTTGTTTTAAATGTTATCTTCAACTCATCTTCTTGTTTGATCCGGATTTGATGATAGCCACTCTTAAGGTTTATCTTGGAAAAATAGGTTTCTCCACCTAGGCTATCCATTAGGTCTTCTATTCTTGGGATTGGGAACCTATATCTGATTGTAATCTTATTTACAACCCTTGAATAAATACACATCCTCTTTTCACACCCCTTCTTGGGTACTAAGATAGTAGGAACTACACATGGACTAAGGCTTTCTCTGATTAGCCCCTTGTCTAAGAGTTATTGCACTTGTCTCCTGATCTCTTCATTTTGTTGTGGTGTCAACTTATAGGATTCCTTATTGGGAAAACTATCCCCTAATATGAAATCAATGTGATGGCTAATATCCCTTATGGGAGACAAATAATTTGGAATTTCCTCCACCACTATATCAGCATACTCCTTGAGAAAGTCCTGGATCTCCAGAGGCAATTCATCCAACTTAACCATTGTCATAACAATCCTAGGCTTCATGATGAATGCAAAACCTTCCTCTCCCTCTTCTTTCATAGTTTTTATAAACTCCTTTTTACCCACTAACATCACACTTGAACCCACATGTTGATTTTTGTCTTCATCCTTCAAAGGTATGAGAGTATAGGTGACTCCCTCTTTCTCTATCACATAAGTTCTCTTTCTTCCATCAAGCTTTGTATTCCTATCATATTGTCATGGTCTACCAAGAAGAAAGTGACATACATCCATGGGGATAATGTCACACAAGAATTTGTCCTTATATCCACCAATTTGGAACTTAACCTAACACTGCTTATTAACTAACACTTTCTTCTCCTTGTTTAACCATGACACTATTGGCTTGATGATTATTGTAGTGTATTCATCATTTGTTGTCATTGATGAAACACTCTCACACACACATATGATTATATTGACTACATGTGTAACTTCAATTGTTTACTCTGCCAACCAGTATGTTAGAGGTTATACCAAGAGGTTTATCTCTAACCGGTACTTTGTGTCAACTGGTATGTGCATATGAGACAACCTATGATTATACTAAGTCAGCATCAAGACGAAGATCAAGATGGAGATCAAGCGGAGATTTAAGGACAACGGTTCATATGTTTTATTCAAACCAGTATTTGATTGTTCCAACCAGTATTTGGTAATTTTGTGATGAGTTACCACATTTCATGATGAGTTACTTGCACCGACTGCTTGGCGGTATTTTTTGTGATGAGTTATGATCACTTGTCCATATACACTGCACCTAGGAAATTGTGTTAAGATTTCTTAAGGCCGACATGAAATCATAAGGTCTATGTATTGACATTGTAATGAATTATTTGATATAGTGAAAAGTATTATGTTATGTGCGAAAGGAAAAAGAGTTAAGTTGTAGAGTATGAAGGAGAGCAGTGTTGAATATGTTTAGAAGGATCTGATTAAGCAAGTATTGTGCTACTCAGAATAGACAAACCATTCTTGTTGTTTTCTAACCATTACAACATAATCAAATCCCCTAACCGGGTAAGCTCTAACAAGCTTCAATGTATAAATCATTTAACAGGGTGATCCATTAGTTTGGATTCAGAAATCCTCCACCGAGGTTACTCCTAACAGGGTACTACCTTTACTAGGGTATAAGCTTCTAATCAAGCTTTGGGATCTCTAACAAGATTCACTCCTAGCAGAGGACTTTGTAGACCTTAACCGGTCAGTTATCTATTACTGCAGATAGTTAACTTGTGAGTTCCATCTCACCATGGTTTGTACCTTCTTGGGTTTTCCACGTACAAACACTTGTGTTATGGTGGATGCTTTACTTTTTGTGGATTTTGTTATATCATTTTGGATTGCATGCATTGTGTTTAAAATCTTTGTTAAGTTCATCTATCGGTTAGTGTTTGAAGTAGTTTTATTTTTGGTGTCACTGATTTACCCCCTCTCAGTGCTTTTCAAGTCCTTCAATTGGTATAAGAGCCTAACTTATTTGAAGCCTAATCACTTAGAAGGGAGCCTTGAAACCACCATGGGGGACATGAGCTACTTAGAGATGGCTAGAGAGCTAGAAGCTAGAAGAAATGAAATTGAAACCCTTAGAGTCAAACTGAAAGCTTCACAAGTCAAGAGAAGAGAGCTAACTGAACAACTATTAGAGATATCTGATAATAGTCCTTCAGATGAAGCCAATATTGATTCTTTAGCAATGGAAGTTGAAAAGTTAAATGGTGAAAAACTGAATTTGAGGAGAGAGCTAGAAGGTCTCACTATCCGCATGAGTCAGGAATTGGAAGCCAGAAGAGTTGTTGAAGATCTTATCAAGGAAAGAGATCAAGAGATCACAAAGATCAAATGGGAAAGTGTCACTATGCATGAGCACTTGATTACTGAAAGAGAAGAAAAGGAGAACCTGCAGCTAGATCTTGAACTAGCATCATCTCTGAGAGAGAACCCGTCAAAGCATAATGAAGCTCTTGTCAAACAACTTATTGAAGCCAATGAGAAATTGGAGAAGTTCAGCATAAGCTCTACCATGTTGGAAGAAAAAATTCAATCAAAAAGAATGAAGGGTGATATCTCTGGACTTGGTTTTCACACAACTAAAAAAGGTGAATCCTCTGGTACAAAGAGCAACAATCCTAAGAATAAATCTGCTCCAAAGATCAATAAGCCTACCGGTAAGAAGGTCTTTAAACCTGTTTGTTTTGTTTTCCATAAACCTGGTCACACTGCAAATGTTTGTAGAGACAAACCTAACAGAAATGCAAGTTACAATACTAATGCTAGGTATGTGTCCAATAAATTTGAAGGTCATTGCTTCACATGTGGAATGTATGGACATAGATCTATTGAGTGCAGATATGGAGCAAACAATCTTGTACCACACATGCATCCAAGACCAAATGGTGAAATATGAGGAATTTTGACAGCCAGGTAAACCTAAATTGGCAAAGACCCTACGACAAATGATTTAGTCCATTTGAGATGGAAAAGGTAACAAATGTTATTTGCACCATCTGTAATAAATTTGGTCATGTGGCTATGAACTGCAAAAGAAGAACAGGAAGAGGAAATGCAGGACCTTGGAGATCATCTGGTATGGCTAGTTATCACTCTAACAAACCAGGGCACTTAGCGAAATTCTGTAGATAGAGAAATAGCAATCTGGTCAATTCTTCTAAGGATCATAAAGGAAAGCAGAAAGTTAACATTGAAGAAACTAGAGAGGAAATGAATCGGATTTCGAAGAAGAAAAGTGATGACTCACCTGTAGAAGAAATTGTTCCTTCACCCAGTGAAGAGAACCCTGCATCGGTGACTTAAGCCTTTTAATATGGCTAAGGGGAGCTTAACGGTTAAAATACCTCCGAACCCCTTAAGAAAAATGAGCGGGAAAAGAATTTTGAAACATGAAATTTTGATAACTTTTTGTCAATATGTTATCAACCGATTTTCCCCTTGAGCGGTGAAATTAGTGTTTGTAACCCTAAACGGGTGAGCATTTAATGCAGTAGGTAAAAAGGATAAAAGCAAGTTTGACTTTGTCATTTTTACCCTAACGCATTCAAGAAAGAAATTTGGAGCACTTGCTGAGCTAAGAAAGATTACTTTGTTGTAAATTGTCGAATTGTTTCGTGATTTGTGAAATTTAGCTGAATTGAAGGTTGCAGAAGGTCGAACTGGTGTGCACTTGGGCAATTCAACCAGTAAACGGGGCAATGTGCATGAAACATGATATTTGTTTGAACATGCTACTTTGAATCTTGTTCATCTAGAATTCCATCAACTTCAAAGACTATAGAGAGGTTAATGATTACTTCTAAGCCTATGGAAGTTGTAGAGGCAGGACAAATTGTGTCGTATAATGCATTGTCACAAGTTCCGAGTGGAGTTGTGATCAAAGGTGATTTGTCTAGTTACATTGACTGCAAAATAGAAGATTTAGGATCTCTATACATTTATACACAGTTGAAATCACTTTGTGATAAGAACGGAAAGATTGAAACAAAGTATGCTAGGGTTTTCGAAAAGGGTTTTCATAATGTCGCTTACTTTCTTGAATATTTTGAGGATGAGCATATCAGAATCATTTTGAGTCGAGTTCATGGAGAGAATATGTATTTAGAGAGAACTCACACAATAACTAAGGAAGTCATTCACGCTGTAACTGGTTATTTCTCAACCGGTGAAGTACCTGTTCTCAAAAGAATTTCAAAAGAAATGGTATTCTCTTTAACCGGTTCTACTTCTGATAACCTTTTCTACTTCTGATAACCTTTTCTATCAACAATATTAGAGAACATGCAGTGAAACTAGCAACAATGGTAATAGGCTACCATGTATTTCACTCTAGTAGACTTAATAGTGTTCCATCTGCAGCAATTCATACTGCTCACAGAATGATTGTTGATAATGCAAATTATGATCTCTGTGAAGCCATCAAAAGGCTATTATTTCAAAATTTGCAATTAGTTAAAAAGGTTAACAGTCAGAAATTCAAGTATGGTCAGCTATTGGTCGGATTATTCTTCTATCTTTGGAACTTTCTACCAGGAATTGGAGACATTGAGTGGTCAAAGGACTCACCGGTCTCAGCACAAATTAAGAACAACATCAAGGTTGTAAAGAATACTTTCCCTGCTGCCATGAACAAATATTTTAATGAGTTCCAAAAGAAAATGAGTATGAGAATGAGACTACGAGAAGAAGTGGTAAAGAACTTTGAAAAGGATATGATCTTCACCGTTACCATTGATTTTTGCCTGATACAAGCAATTGATCCAAGAGAGGAAGAAATGGATGACATGAGTTATGAGGTAAACTATGATCTACTAGTTGGTTATGCTAATACTGGTTACGCTAATACCCTATTAGCATCACCTAAAGACAAAAAGAAGGCAAAATTGGACATTGTGGCAGTCCAAGATGAACCTGCACAAACCAGTACTACATCTAAAAGTGCAAAAGGAAAGAATAAAAAATCTGATGAAGCATCTCCAACAAAAAAGAGTACTAGGGTTACTTGGAGTTTCCTAACCAAAAAGGAACCGGAATCCAAAGTATATACTAAGAAGGAGACAAAGAAGAGAGGCAGAAAATTCATTTTGCAATTAAAGTCTGAGGGAATGGATTTTGATGAAGAACCAAAGAAGGCAAAATCAACCGACAGAATATCCAAGAAGGGTAAGGAAGTGCTAAAGGCAACTATGCCTATTGATATAGCATCCTTCAAACTAGAAACCCATTTTGAAAGAACAATGAAGACACTAAGGAGGAATAGGTTTGACAATGTAAAAGAGCATTTTGATTCCTTCACTAAGAATGAGAAAGAGCAAGTGATTCAACATGTAATCACTCATTTGTGTCATTACACTAGATATCTACATGAATTAGAAAATGATATCTTGAATTCTTTGTACACTATTCTTTTGAATAAATGGGAGGAAGTTATTAAATTAGAAAAAGAAATCATTGATGAGGTATTTGTACAGTATTTCTCTGAATTTTCTAAAGATAATATTAGTGCCTTAGTTGCTCGATACAAATCTCAGTTTACATTCAAAGAAAGAATACTGAAGTTACTTAGTGGAAAGAAGGCAATTGTTGAAAGTGAGATGCATCAAATAGTCTATGAAATTAGAAGGATGTAAGAACTCATCCAATCCTCTATGAATGAGGATAATGTTGTTGATGATGTTAATAGACCAGAAATGAATGAAGAGGAGATTATTCAACCTAATGAGGTCTATCCTCTCAAGAAAAAGGATGAATACATTATTCATGTTGTTGATGATGTTCAGCACACAATTGACCTATCTGGAGATAACACTGCACCGGATATGGAGCCTCCTGCAAATGTTGATGTACATGCTACCTTAGTTGAACAACCGGCAACTCAACTAAAAGTGGACAATCCACTGGCAACAGAACAACTGGAGAAACCTCAATCTCGACCTGTCATTCAAGCTATTCAGAAGGAGCCTACTAAAAATGTTATCACACAATCCTTTGAAAAGGAAATGAAGAAAAATACAGAGAAAACAATCATTAAGGTTGTATCCCCTGAACCAGCAAAGCAGAAACAACTTGAAGAAGATGATGATGATTCTCTAAGTATCTCAGGACCTATCGATATGAACAATTTGAGTGCATAAGAAATGATGAAGATTGCAAATGGCATGCAATCTAGAGCGCATAAGAAGAGATTGAAAGAGCAAAGGGTTGAGGCTGAAACAATTCAGACTGCAGTAGATATTTTATCCGGTCTGCTACTGGAAACATCTACAACACATCTATCTACACCTATTAGCAAACTTGGTCAGTTAGTTGCATATTCATCTGATCAAATCAAGTTACTAGAAGATGTTGCCCAACTATATGTTGAAAAGAGTCACAAGAAGAAATATGGAGAAAAATTGGCAAAGGATATTGATAGTGGCAAAATGGCTCTATCACACAATAAAAGTCTGTTGAGTAAAGGTATTGAAATAGGAGGAAAGTATCTTGCTTCTACCTCCAATGTTACTTTCTTTTATTCTGACATTTCAAAAAGTCAAATTGAAACAGAGCAAGAAATGGAAAGGATATGCAAGGCATATGTCCCACTCCAGGACTCCATACATGCCTTTAACAAATTTGTAGATGATTTGCATAACAAATTGGACATCTATGATAATGAGAAGGCAAAGAGACTTTGATCTCTTAAAGAACTCAAAAGTTAGCTCACATCACAGGTAGACATACTTCAAAGAGCCCGTGCTCCAATGCAAAAGCTATTCTTGCAACGCCTGAAACCTGCACACTGGACTCAATGGACGAATTTCATTCATAGCTGTTGTCTACATTTGAGTATACTGAGAACATATTGGAATCATGGGAAAATTCTTTGTCACAGATGAAGAAGAGCTACAATGCTATTTTTATGAGATTAGCTAATGCATAAACTTTTAAGTTATTGTTGTATATGATGAACACTTTGATACAAATTTTCTATATATATATATTACTTTTTTTTTGGCATTGTTGTCAAAGGGGGAGTAGAAATATGTATGTGTGTTTTTGAAAATTTTGTATAATAATTTTGTATAATGTATGAATTAAGGGGGAGCATGAGTATATGTGTAAATTTGTTGTGTATGCACACTTAGCGGTATTACTGTAAAATTTTCTAAGTGTTGTCATACATGCCAAAGGGGGAGATTATTGGCTTGATGATGATTGTAATGTACTCATCATTTGTTGTCATTGATGAAACACTCTCACACACACATATGATTATATTGACTACCGGTGTAACTTCAATTGCTTACTCTACCAACTGGTATGTTAAAGGTTATACCAAGAGGTTTATCTCTAACCGGTACTTTGTGTCAATCGGTATGTGCATATGAGACAGCCTATGATTATACTAAGTCGGCATCAAGATGAAGATCAAGATGGATATCAAGTGGAGATTTAAGGACAATGGTTCATATGTTTTATTCAAATTGGTATTTGATTGTTCCAATTGGTATTTGGTAATTTTGTGATGAGTTACCACATTTCATGATGAGTTACTTGCACCGACTGCTCGGTGGTAATTTTTGTGACGAGTTATGATCACTTGTCCAGATACACTGCACCTAGGAAATTGTGTTAAGATTTCTTAAGGCCGACATGAAATCATAAGGTCTATGTATTGACATCGCAATGAATTATTTGATATAGTGAAAAGTGTTATGTTATGTGTGAAAGTAATAAGAGTTAAGTTCCAGTGTATGAAGGAGAGCAGTGTTTAATATGTTTAGAAGGATCCGATTAAGAAAATATTGTGCTACTCAGAACAAATCAAACCATTCTTGTTGTTTTCTAACCATTACAACAAAATCAAATCCCCTAACTGAGTAAGCTCTAACAAGATTCAATGTATAAATCTTTTAACATGGTGAGCCATTAGTTTGGATTAAAAAATCCTCCACCGAGGTTACTCCTAATAGGGTACTACCTTTAACAGTGTATAAGCTTCTAATCAAGCTTTGGGATCTCTAAGAATATTTGCTCCTAGCAGAGCACTTTGTAGACCTTAACCGGTCAGTTATTTATTACTGCAGATAGTTAACTTGTGAGTTCCATCTCACCGTGGTTTTTACCTACTTGGGTTTTGCACGTACAAACACTTGTGTTATGGTGGATGCTTTACTTTTTGTGGATGTTGTTATATCATTTTGGATTGCATGCATTGTGTTTAAAAGATTTGTTAAGTTCATCTACCAGTTAGTGTTTGAAGTAGTTTTATTTTTGGTGTCACTGATTCACCCCCCCCCTCTCAGTTCTTTTCAAGTCCATCAAACGCCTTATAGGGTGTAGCATGTTGTAACTTCTTTAACTTCAACTTTTCAACCATTTCAACAACCACTAATTTATCTATACTCCTTGAATCAACCACGTGGAAGAACTTACCTTGACATTTACACATACTTCTGAATAACAAATTTCTTTGGAGTGACTCCTTCTCCATAGGCACTTTGATCAATGTCATCCTCATCAATAAAGACTTTCCAACTTCTTGTTCTTTCGCTTGTGATGAATTATTCACACTTCCAACATCTCCATCTTGTGCTACTTGATTTCTCCTTTGACTTCTAAAAAGAAGTAGATGATTGTTCTTCCAGAAATTTCCATGCTTGATGACCTATAAATTTATTACATTTGTAACACTTTCCAATGAAGTAACCAGATCCTCCTCTTTGGTTTCCAAATCTGCCCCTCTAATTGGATCCTCTTCCTCTAAAGTTTCCCCTTGAATCTGAGGTTTGTTCTTGTGCATTACTTGTCTCTCATTGAGACTTTTAGGACTGTCCTCTACCAGCAAAGGTCTCTCTTCCTTTGAATGTCCTTCCCCTACCTCTGGTTTCTCTCTCTTGACTTCTTTTTAACTTGTCTTCAGCCTTCATGGTTAACTAGTAACATTCCTCAAGAATCCTGGGGCTTGTGAGACTCAATTCATCTTGCAAACTAGGTTTTAACCCATTCAAGTACCTTGCATATTTATCCACATCATCTTCCATATGGCCTAATCTAATGCTCAACTTATAAAAATCCTTTGTATAGGTTTTCACATTCATGTCTTTTTGCTTCAAATTTTGTAGTTGCCTATACAATTGGGTAGCATAACTTCACTAGGTATAAATTCACCCTTCAATTTTGCAACCATCATGTCCCAAGAGGTGATTTTTTTATTTTACCTTCTTCCTCCTTTCATCTTGCACACATTTCCAAGGGAGGCATGGCCCTTCAATTTGGTTCTAGCCAACTTCACTTGTTATTCCTCAGGTATATCTTCAAATTCAAAGTACTTGTCTAGTTATCCTACCTATAGTCACACAAATCTATCTAGCTTAATTAAACAAATATTCGCTATTTATTTGATTAAAAAACCACTAGCCATCAGTTAATTAAATTAATATTTAATTAATTCATCTCCAAACATTCTCCTATTAATTAAATAAATTATTCAATTTATTTTAATTAATTCATTAAATCAAATTCACAATCAATTAAATAAATAAAATCTAATTATTTAATTAAATCCCCCTTTTCCTCTATTAAATAAAACATGTATTTAAATCATTATCCCCCCCACTTGGATTTTCCTACAAATGCAACTTGCACACATTTATTGAAATAAATGAATTTTTATTTTAATAAAATCCCATTTTCCCTCACCCACCAAATCCACTTGCAAAATCTAATCTCCTTCTAGATTCTTCTAACCCCTTCCTAATTAGCCTAATCCATCCCCTAATTATTGTCACATTCCTAAGCAAAATGGAGTCACTTCTCAAAGACTCAAAAGTCTTTGAAAAGTATTTAATGCTTTGTGTGTTCAACAAATTAACCCCCAAAGTCTTCCAAGACCACTAATGGCTCTTACATGACCATTTATGGCTCTTACATAACCATTTATGGTTATTTCAAACTTGTCTCCCCAAACATTTATTGTTTTGACCATATTCATCCTTTTCACATTTGCACAAGAGTTTATTCATTCAATTAACCTTGACCTTAACTCCCAAGGTCATGTCAAGCATTTAATGCTTATTCCCTCTCCTCTCAACCTATCTCACATTGACACTTTTCATCCTGGGATTGGGTTGAAAGCCCTCACATGGATTGAAAATCATTCAATCCTGACCCTTGTTGAGATTGCTCAATCTCAACCATCCATTGCTCCATTTTTCCTATAAATAGAGCCCATTTCTTCATAATCTAGATCTTGAAAACTTGTATGCATTTAACCTATAGGCATTTTAGAGAGCATTTTAGCATAGCAATCTAATATCTTGTCATTTTGGTTAAAATAAATCATTTTAGCATCAATAGCTTAATATTAGCTTTTCATTTTGCATTTGAAGCACAATACTAAAATCTCAATCCTCCATAAGCATCCATAGTGCAAAAAGCTACTGAGAGCTACACTATTTTGGAACTTGGAGAGGAGAGGAACAAGGGAGAAGAAGCCAAGAACATGTTAGGAGGTATTTGGACATGCCTCATCATATTTGCTTCTTTAGTTAAATATGCTTTCATGTTTTTAGTATCTCTTTTGATATGCCTGTTTAGATTAGTTTTTGATTGATTAACAGTAATGATTTTCTTGTGTCTTGTGTTGTTTGTCATTTGCTAACCTTGTCCATTTTGTAGAGCATCATTTGGTGAACCCGACGTGAATCCAAACACCAAAAAGATCATTATTTTTAACCCCTAACATGTTTGGCTGTTTAAAATGTCACACAGGTTGCGCTTTGGCGCTATTGAACTCGTTCTAGCGCTATCGATACTTATGGTTTTAGCGCTATTGTTCTTACAATAGCGCTATTGTCTCAAGTTCAGTGCTTTTGACACTGTTTTGGTGTGTTTGACATTATTTTGGCGCTATTCACCTTGTTTCAGCGCTTTTGTCTCTCTGTCTTTCCCTTTCTTTTAGCGTTTTTGTGTTAAATAGCGCCTCTGTTCAAACACAGACTAGCGCTATTGTAACAGAACATTGTAAAAAGAACCTTGTAACTGAAAAAATGAAAGTTTTTAGGCTTGTGGAAGCCCCCCTTAGACATGGATTTTACTAACCAGTCGTTGTTTGTGTAGGGTTAAAACTCACCATTAAAAATCACAAACTTTCTTTTGGTGCTTTAAAAACTTGAACAAACAAAATTTCCTTGCTTTCTAGTTAGGATCACTTGTCTTTGGTGCTTTAAAACTTGAACAAACAAACTTTTCTTGGTTTCTAGTTAGGGTCACTCATTCTTCGGTGCATTAAAACTGAACAAAAAAAACATTTGCTTTCATTGCAAGTTAGGACTCATTTTCTTTTGGTGCTTAAAATCAACAACACAAATTTGATTTCCTTGCATCAAACTAAAGCATTTACAATCCACACTTCAAATTTTGGTGCAATTAAAACTTACAATCAACTTGTTTAAAAACTTTTTTTTGGCAAAGCGATCTTTCTTTATACGAGCTTCAAATTCAGTTGACCAGGATTTCCCATTTCTAGATTACAACACGTTTTGCCATCGAAGTTAAAAAGAACATCATGATTGTTGGAGCAACATCTCTAAATAGTTAGACCACATTGCGATGATGGGTTAAAAAGAACAAGAGTTTTTTGTGCTTGGCACACTTGTGCAAAAAGTTAGTCGAGTGGTCCTACCTCTAACACACACTATCCTCTCCCTTGGCTTTCGTGGTCCTAGGTGCAAGAGAAAAGTGTTAGTAACACTCAAAATTTTATCTTTTTAAGAGAGGCCTACCAAGAGACACATCACTCTTGGGAACGTCCTCGCACGGTAAATCCTTGGAGCCGCTATAGAAATTAGGTGAGAGCGAAAGCTGTAGCCTTGGGTATAGCTATTCCTACAGTGTAACTGGTCGAAAGGACAAATGGGCCCCACCACTAGTTACAAGGCTCTTAAGTGAGTCATTGCAGAATGAACTTATGTCCAAAAACATCAAACATGACTAAACACCTTTAAGTAGTAGCCCACCTGTTCTATTGATTGAGGATATTTGCGATATAATTTAGTGCAAGAGCATAGATGGTTTTGCTCCCAAGATACTCACCATACATATTTCCTTGAGTAGAAACATAGCTTTTTGAAAAGTCACTTGTGGCTTGATAAAAGTGGTGACTCCCCCATCATAGGGATCATCTATTTGTTATGCTCGTGCAAGACTTAGTCTATCACATCATTACCTGCCACGGCGGGATTCATAAGGCATGTAATACCAAAGTCGAAGAAATATCAAGATGTGGGCTAAATTTATCACAACTGGCCATTTGACCTTAGGGATAAAAAGTGTTTGAAGTGTGTTCGTTTTAGTCAAGACCAAGTGCAAATTGAGCCGACTTCAGGCTTTGGAAATACACCTTAAAATACATCTAAAGGAAGGGTCATATACAAGTCCAAGGATTGGGTTGATCTAGACCCATACTCATTTGTGCCTTTAAGGCTACGTTCTTGTGTTTTTGTGCTTGTTTTGTTTTCTTGTCAAAGAAACATAAAAAAAAAATCACTTCCAGAAACAAAGTATTCATCCAACCAAACATTTCTCAAAACAACCAAACACATCAAAAACAAAGTGCAAACAACAAAGAGTCAAATTTTATGACCATTCTTCACATCTTGTGAAAGAAGAAGCGTCATCACAATATCAACTTGAAAAGAAGATCATTAAACTTAAAGGCTTTGATCAAAAGGAGGAAGTTCTTCTATATAAATAGACAAATCTTTGTCTCCCATAGAGTTTTTTTGCATCACATGCGTCTCTACCTTCAAGGCAAAACAAATGAATTTGATTCAGAATCATTGAACTGCAGAGATTTTATGCAATATAGAGCTCTGAGTTATCACAAAAACCAAGGAGGTAAGATTAATCCCAACTTTTTCCCAAATGTCTGTATCACATACAACACAGCTCGAGAAATACCACCAACACCTGAAAGGGAAGAGGTAGAGTTTGTCTCATTTGTAACACAAAGTTTTTATTGAAGTTGAAAACATTTCATCCATTATCTTATTCATCCATCATCACTTCATCATCAATCTGTTCCAACTCTCAAAAACATTAAGAGGTTCTTGTCCCAAGTTCTCTTTTAGATATTGCTTGAATCAAACACTTCACATCACTTTTTAGATTGTTTCTACATCTAGGATAAACTCATCCTAAGAGACACATCTACGCAGGTTAAAACTAGTTCATGAGTGAATCCTCTCATTACTAGGTAGTTCAATCTGTAACACATCTCAGATTGCTCTACACCTTATCACATCAAAACTTATCAAACCAGCAAGCAATTCAATGAAGGAATTTCAGTTACATCTACCTTAAAAGTGCTAGAGATCTACATGCAACACAATTCACCAACCATCAATCTCTCATTTCATCAAAAACTTATCATCATTTTCACACAACTTCAACAAAAGCTTGTAAGCAAAATGGCTCAAACCCGATCACGATCAAGGCAACGAGAAATAGAAATGGAAGAAGAAGAAGAGGAAAATCTCATTGAATTTCAAGAAGCACTTGGAGGAAATGCGAATGACAAAAACCCAAGTACTTCTACTCCTACAACAATAGAAAGGGCTCAGCATAACCCTCTCTTTAATAGACTATTTGATGAAATACTCAGGAGCAATGCGGATGCTCACTTCTTAAAACTCACTCAAGAAGGAGAAAAACTCCCCTCTGACTTTGATCTTGCCCAATTAAGACAAACATCAGAAAGACAAAATCGCCATGAAGAGGAAAGAGGTAGAGATCCCATCAGATATAGCATTCCTCGAGGTAACCCACCACCTCCTCCTCCAAATGAAATGGAGATGTTGCGGCAACAAGTCAAGAATCTTCCCCAACAACTTCATAGTGGTGTCAAGACTAACCAATTCTCAATCAATGACATCTATCCCTATCCTTTTGATAGGAATCTTTATATGCCACCCTTTCCACGAGGATTCGAAACACCCAAATTTGAAAAATATAGAGGAAAGGGAGATCCCCATGATCATGTTAGAGAATTTCATTCCGCTTGTCTTGAAGTGGAATATGAAGACACCTACCTAATGCGCCTTTTCCCCAAAGCTTGGGAGGAACAACCACATCATGGTTTTCCCAACTATTAGGTGGCATTAGAACATTTGAGGAACTCATCGAGAAGTTCCTAGCTCATTACTCTCATAACATTGAATGCAACACCAAACAAAAACCAGGTGAACTTTTCTCAGTATTCCTGCAACAATGGCATCAAATGTCTAGCAGGCGTTCTCTTCAGTTACCTGAATGAGAACTAGTGGAAATATTCATTTCCAACTTAAACAAAGAAATGGAATTTCACCTGGATGTCAAAGACACAGACTCTTTTAATGATATGATCACCAAGGGTTTGAAATGTGAAAGGGCACTCATCAAGAAAGGGCTCATCAAAATCTATAATGAACCAAAGGATGGCCCTCACCCATGCTTCAATAGTGATAAACCAAGCTTCTGGAACAAAAACAAGAATATCGTCAATGATGGGATTGTGGATGCCCGGACTATCCAAAATGCACAACCTGTGGTTTGGTTTGCAGGACAAAATCCTCCACCTCAGAATAACACAAATTTTCCTTCCAATCAAGGTCGCATCACATCTCATGATGAACCAAGACCTCGTTAGCAAAAACAAAAACGCACATACACTCCCTTAGGGGAACCCATTGAAACAGTATTGCGATAACTCATTTCTCAAAATTTGGTCACTCTACCAAAAACATTGAACTATGAACCTCAGGTCAAACCTGCATGGTGGAGGGATACTGAACACTATGATTTCCACCAAGGAAGAGGACACAAGACAAGTAATTGTCACCGATTGAAAGATCTTATTCAAGATCTTATTGACTGAGGAGAAATTGAAATTGAAGGACATGACCCAAAAACAACAAATAATGATCATCTGATGTTTAAGAATCCACTTCCATCACAAGATCAAAGGGGTCCTTCCACTTCCAGGTGAGGCACTGATACCATTGCTTATACACAGACTACATATAATTACACTGTAAATCATCTCTATGATGCCAGTGAACAAGTTGCAACTATAACCTTCAAAAATCCCAACTCAAATTGCAATGTTGTTACACGTCATGGCAAAGTTACCATAAGGGCAGCTCCACAAGGCACCACCTCCATCCCAAAGCAATACAATCTTGTGGAACAATTAGACAAAACCCCTACGCTTATATCCATTTTAGAGCTATTGCGCCTATCGCCATCTCATAAAACTATCCTGGATCAAGCACTCCAAGAGGCGTCAGTCCCTGCAAATCTGAATACAGACCAATTTCAAGCCATGGTTGGAAATCTAAAGTCATCACCTTGTCTCACTTTTTCCAAAAGTGACAACTCTTCCTTCCAGCAACCTCATAACGCTTCGCTACACATTGAAGGCTTTATCAATCAACATAGGATCAAGTGAGTCTTGATCGATAATGGAGCAGGCTTGAACATTTGTACACTACAGTTGATCACAGCATTGGGATATGTGGTAGAATCAGTGGATCCTCGTAAGAAGATCACAATCAAAGCCTATGACGATGCAGAGCGTTCATCCAAAGGAGCTGTGGTACTACCAATCCGAGTGGGCCCCGTGGTAAAGCATATCATCTGTCAGGTTTTGGACTTTCCTCTGCCATACAATCTATTGTTAGGGAGACCCTGGATACATGCCATGCAAGTTGTTCCATCTACCTACCATCAATGTATCAAATTCCCACATAATGGTGTAGAGATCACAATCCTGGGTGATGCAAATCCCTTTGCGTATTGCCATAATATCAGCCATCAACCAGAGATTACCATTCCTAATAATAGAGAAGCCATTTCCTCCACATCATATATAAGTCTCGCCTCTCTTACCAGTTCAAACACCACTATACCAAAGCAAGAAAAGCTTAAGATGAAAGTAGCAGAGGAAGGTCCTAGAGAATACAACTTAAGTCAACTCTTTTGTGTGGGACAAATGCCCACTTCTCCTAGAACACATGGTAAACCACATCAGTTACTCCAGCAACCACTAACCACGCCCGCATCTGTTTTGATGCCTTTCATCCTTGGAAAGAGTCAAGAAGAAGAAACCCAAGATGAGGACTTAGCGGACTGGATCTATAAAGATCCCATCACCACTGATATACCGCAAGTTAAACTTCCTACAGATCAGTATGGCAAAGATCTCCTCATTATGCAAAGAATGGGGTATGATGGTCAGAGTGCTTTGGGATGTTGCAAACAAGGACGACATGAACCTCTGCTGCCGGAATTAAAGCCAAAGGGTAATACAGGCCTAGGCTTTTGAAAAGAGATATTTTCTAAACTCAAATTCAAAGGAAAACCCAGCAAACCATTATGTCAGCCTACTACAAAGAGGACACCTTTCATTATCAAAGCAACATCAAGAACCATCACAACTGCCCCACCGAGGCTCAGAATCCCCACACAACCATCACCAATGCCACTCATCCCACCAAGAGAACCAGTAATCCCATCCGCAGCAACCATTACATCCATAGTACCATTAGCAGCAACAACTGTATCAGAACCCATGGCAACATCTATGACACCAGCAGTTCCTGCAGAAGCCACTGAGTCAACACTACCAATACTCCCGGTACCATATTATTTTATCCCCATCAATCTTCCTGCAGCACCGATCACTACAATGGTACATCAACTAATCACACCTGCAGTATTTAACTCAAAAGACATCCTAGTATGGTATAGTAATCGGATGCTGGAAAGTGACTCAGAGACTGACTCACATGAGTGGGAATTTGATTCTGTACAGCTTCACACTTCAGATGAGGAAGATGTATCACTACCTCCACCATGCAAAGACATCCTTGTTTATGGAGAAGCGCAGATAAAGACCACTTGGGTTCCTGAATTGGAAACATCTTCCACAGACCCTATGTCTCATCCTACGCCTGATTCTAACAGGGAGAGTACCATTAACGACCTTCACCATAACATCTAATGCACTTAACCTAATTGATGAAGTAATGCCCATTATCCACCCTGAACTCATCGAATGGAACCAACCAAATCCCCCATGTCTTGACTTCTTCCAAAACGATGAGGCTATCATTGACTTTTTGGAACTCAGGGATAACCTACCAAGCGGGGATCACAAAGCTAGATTCGCCATTGAACTTAATAGCGCAACATACTTTGGGGCAGATGCCAAACCTTTCAGCTACAAAAATATAACAATAAAACATGGATCTTCCAGTGAAAACTACACTGTGGCACTATTTGATCTGACAAAAGTAAAAAGAAAGAGCATATCCAATGATGAAAACCTCTCTGAGGTGCCTGAGGATGAAGGGTTTGACATTCTCCCTGATAGTACACAACAGGAACGATCAACAATTCTCATCAAGGAAACCAAAGAATACAATGTGGGGACTCCTGAAAATCCTCACCTCATACATCTGGCATCTCTTCTCACTCCAGAGGAACAACCTAAATTTATAGAGTTCTTCCAGAAGCGTCAAATCAACTTTGCATGGTCATATGTAGACATGCATGGGCTTGATCCTGATTTAGTCATGCATCACCTCACGGTCACAGAAGGAGCCAAACCTGTCAAGCAGAAGCTTCACAAGATGCATCCTCAGATTGTAGTACTAGTCAAAACAGAACTTAAGAAACTCCTAGATGTTGGTTTCATTAGGCCAATTGATTATGCAGAATGGATCTCCAATATTGTGCCTGTCGGCAAACCAAAAGGGGGCATCCGCATTTGTACTGACTTTAGAGATTTGAATAAGGCATGTCCTAAGGATGACTTCCCCCTTCCAAATATCGACATCATAGTGGATCTGATCGCAAGACATGTCATGCTTTCACTCATGGATGGCTTTTCAGGATACAATCAGATAAAGATCGCACCAGAAGATCAACATAAGACAGCCTTCACCTGTCCATGGGGCACATATTGCTGGAATGTAATGCCTTTTGGTCTAAAGAATGCAGGAGCAACCTATCAATGATCAATGACCACCATCTTCCATGACATGATGCATACTATGATGGAAGATTATGTAGATGACTTACTAGCAAAATCACTCACCAGAGAAGGGCATCTCCACATCTTAGATAAAATCTTTGATAGACTGGAACAATACCATGTTCAGCTTAACCCAAAGAAATGTGTCTTTGGAGTGATCTCTGGGAAGCTTCTAGGATACATTGTCTCAAGCAAAGGTAAAAGCAATTATGGACATGCCACCACCAAAGAATATCAGTCAGCTAAGGACATTACAAGGGCGGCTTCAATCCATCTGAAGATTCATTGCACAATTGGCTGATAAGTGTCACCCATTCACACACTTGCTACATAAGAACATCCGCTTTTAGTGGGATGCCCGATGCTAGCAAGCATTTCAGACACTTAAAGACTATCTCATGAATCCACCATTGCTGATGCCACCAGATCCAAGTAGACCATTATTACTCTATATCTCAGCAACAAGTATAGCATTGGGTGTACTACTGGTACAACATAATGCAGAAGGAAAAGAGTGTGTTGTTTACTACATCTCTCGCACACTGGTGGGCTATGAACTCAATTATACACCTATTGAGCGAGCTTGCCTAGCAGTAATCTTAGCAGCCACTAAACTAAGCCACTATCTATTAACACACAAGGTGCAACTCATTGCAAAGATTGATCCACTCAAGTATTTACTCAGCAAAGCAGCATTGATAGGCCGCTTGGCCAAATGGGTAATGATTCTAAGTGAATTTGACATCGAGTATGTAGACCGTAAAGCTATCAAAGGTCAAGTTATTGCAGATCAGTTGGCCGATGCACCTCTCATAGGTGATCATCCTCTCATTTCCAATTTTCCAGATGAAGAGATATTCATGATCACAACAACACAACCATGGAAATTATACTTTGATGGTTCATACACTAGGCACGGCTTGGGGGCAAGCATTCCGTTTATCACACCTCAGGGTGATAGCATCTCGAAGTCTTACAGGCTCACATTTCCATGCACCAACAACATAGCAGAGTATGAGACCTTGATCACAGGACTCAAGCTAGCTGTACAATAGAAATTACATGAACTACAAGTATATGGTGACTCCCAACTGGTCATTCGACAAGCAACAGATGAATATCAGACCAAGGATGATAAACTCATGCCATATAAGCAAATGGTGGAAAATCTAAAGACATCATTTACTACTATCACTTTTGAGCAGATACCAAGAGATCAGAATCGAGCTGCTGATGCTATGGCTACCATCTCATCTCTCCTAGATCTTCCACAGAATTCAACACGCTACGAGTTCTTGGTAGAACAACTTTGGATTCCCACTTATGATATCCCCGAATCCGAAATGATATGTTGCTTTGTCGGTTCTGACTCCCCATGGTATGGTGAATTCTACACCTATCTCCGCGATCACACCCTTCCTCCCAACCAATCAAATAACCAACATAAAACCTTCATTCGCCAAACTGCTCGATATACCATTATTGCCGAAACCCTATACCGACGCGGTCTTGATGGTACTCTCCTTTGATGTCTAGAACAAGGTGAGATAACAAAGGCTTTGGAAGAGGTACATGAAGGAATTTGTGGAACCCATGCAAGTGGTCCATCACTAGCCAAGAAACTCCTGCGCAATGGATACTATTGGCCATCTATGGAAAAAGACTCCTACTACTTTGTCAGAAAGTGCAAGAAATGTCAAGTTCATGGTGACCTAATACATGCACCAACCCAGGAACTACAACCAATCACAACACCATGGCCTTTTTGTCAATGGGGCCTTGACCTTGTGGGTAAGATTCATCCATCTTCATCCAATGGCCATAAATTCATTATTACCACCACTGAATATTTCACAAAGTGGATCGAAGTTGTTCCACTTACCCAAGTCACCGGCAAGCAGATTGCCTCATTCATCCTCAACTACATCATTTGCCGATATGGTGTGCCCATGTCCATCATCACAGATAACGGTCTTCCTTTCAAAAATCAGGATGTCCGTGAACTTTGTGAGAAATTTCATATCCAACACCGCTTTTCTACTCCCTATTACCCACAAGGCAATGGTCAGGCCGAAGCATCCAATAAAAACATATTGAGGATCCTAAAGAAGATAGTCAATGATGTCGGTCGTGATTGGCATGTTCAACTAAATCCAGCACTATGGGCATATCAAACTAGCATTTGGACCCCTACAGGCGCAACTCCTTATTCATTGGTCTATGGTGCCGAAGCTACCTTACCTATTGAGGTAGAGATACCATCACTACAGGTTTCCTTGCATAATCTAATAGATGATGAAGCCTATAGAGTATCCCGTCTTCAGGACTTAGAGTTACTAGATGAGAAGCGACAAGATGCATACAACCATCTCAAAGCCTATCAGCAGCACATGAGCAGAAGCTACAATCACCGAGTTAGACCTCATACATTTGAGGTTGGTGATCTTGTTCTACGCGAGAATCCTCGCAATCAACCAAACAGAGAACATCAGGGTAAGTTTGAATCAAACTGGCTAGGCCCATATGTTGTCACTACTGTATTTGGGTCTGACGCATATCAGTTAGCTACATCAGAAGGAGAACCACTTGCAGATCCAATCAACAGCATGCACCTCAAACAGTTTTATACCTAAGCTGTACAGAGCATCAAGCTCCCCTGCATACCAAAAAATACCAAAAACATTCAGAAAATGTCCTGAAGAAAATACCAAAAACATTCAGAAAAATGTCCTGAAGAAATACAAAAACATCCAAAAAAGTAAAGAAAAATCATGCACCCAAACATTGAACAACCACTCCGATGGCACCTTGGGTAAGTGTGATGGTGAAAACCTGGCAAACAGGCGCCACTCGTAAAGACAATAGCTCCAAGTATCTTTCAGGCTTGTTGCGATCACATTCATGCATTCACACATCCATCCCAACCATGGCTTGTTATTTGATCTGCAATAAAGAGATAGTACTGCATGCGTCTTGCATCCCACTCTATCATAGCCATGTCTACACTTGGGGGCAATACCCTTAAAATCTAGATGATGGAAGTGGATTCTACATTAACGGTGATTCATTGGCAAAAACATTCAAAAATGTTCCACAAAATCCAAAAACATTCAAAACCATTCAAAAATCCAAAAACATTCAAAAATGTCTCACAAAAATCCAAAAACATTCAAAAATATCTCACAAAATCCAAAAACATTCGAAAACGTCTCACAAAATACCAAAAACATTCAAAAATATCTCACAAAATCCAAAAACATTCAAAAATGTTCCACAAAGTCCAAAAACAATGAAAAACCATCACAAAAAACACAAAAACAGGGCAACACCTTGTACATACTCATCCGCACAGATACAAAACAAACATTGACAAAATACTCACACAATGACCATTTACCAATCACACCACACAATCAACATCAACAAATCAGAAATTGTCTTTCAAACAAGGATGCATCCTTCCTTACCAAAACAAAGACAAAAAGTGACGTTTTCTTTGACAAGAAAATTATGTTAAGCTATCAAATACTTGGTTGATTTGTGAGTACAATCATTCGTTTATCTGTATCGGGATCTTTCAGCATTGTTTTGTATCATTTACGCATTATTTTTTCGATGAAGTTCTGGGGCATGTACTAATGGTGTCTACGTGGGAAGTTCACCAAGCTACGTGTTCTTATGCCAAATGCAGTCATAGATCATTATGGCTTGCTGACTACAGCGTATACCTCGACCATATGGGCATGAACCATTACCAAGGATCCTTATTCTTTATTCTTTATGTATATATTGTTTGTTTGTAGGAACAATGCTCTTCCTTTGGTTCCTTCCCCCTCATCCAATTTGGATAAAGGTTTTTATCTCTTAGTACGGTATGCACTTGTCTCAGGATATGATCAGCCTAAGATCAAGGAGGACGATCCAAGTCATGCATGAACGGAGATAATCCTTGTCTGTTCCACAAGCAATACTCTAGTCAACTTGACCCTTATATCAAGACGTTTGTATTAACTTGCTATATAAAATCCATGTAAGGAATACTCAGGTCATCTTGAATCATTATGTCAAGATGCTTGTATTCTCTTCCAACATTTTAAAGCTCAATGATGAAAATAGAGCACTATGGATCGTCATTCCATCTCATCTGTTTATATCTTGCATTCTGTTGCATATCACCCATCCATTCATTCATTCATATGTAGACTTTATATGCAAAAGTGACCATTAAAGCTGGTCTTGGATACAATCACGACCGAGTACTCTGATACATCATCAATGCATCATGCAAAGTCTTAAAAAAAAAACCTTGCATTCCTCATGATCATATCATCATCGCATTTAGGTGCATCTTGCATTAAGTCCATTCATGTCATTTTTAACTTAATATTGCATATAGTTCATTTTCTTGACATTAGTTTTCATTAATCATTTGCATCATTGCATCAATCATAAATAATTAGATTCATTAGTGGGATCAAATTGTCTTTTGATTGTTTTAAAACCATTTACTATGCATTCATTTATTATCAATTATCCATCATCATTTCATCATCCTTTATCATTGCATCCATTCATTAGTGAAAAGGTGCATTCATTCATCCATTTATTAAAGTATCTTATTATGCTCATTTTAGGATTCATTCACATTGCATTCATTATCCTCTTTTTAATTGCATTAAGGTGCAGTTATTAAAAACCATAAAGTTATAGTATCATCACATTATCATTTTTACTTAAATCATATTTACGCATTTAGAATCATAAAACCATTTGTTTCCAAACATTGGTTCATACCATTTTATATATATCCATTTTACATATGCATTCGTTTAGGCATTATCATATAAACATTTGTACTTTACATTTTGTTTATCCATATTACATTCATCTAAAAACATCTAGATGCATATCCATACATAACATCATTCATTCAACCATTGCATTAACATCATCGCATAAATTATCATTGCATAGGAAACACCAAAATCCTGTTCATAAATAATCACAAGCATACATCATCATCATGGCATTACATACATAAAGCATTACATCAAAAAAAAAAATCATACATATATAAGCTTGCATTCATATGTCAGTATCCCACATCATAAATCATCATAAAAACATGCATATAAGAAACATCTCATCAAAATGCATACATGTACATATATCCATCTAAAGCAAATAACTCATCATCCTACATAAACATCCATACATAATCAACTACATATCATCAAAATATGGGATCTCCTCATATATATCATCTCATATATCAGAGTACAATGAAGTCTATAAAATGTGCTGCCAAGAGCCATCCAAGATACAGTCCAAACACAAATAAAAATACAATACATATATGCAAAAATGCTCTCTCAAATGCCACTCTGGCTAGATGTTGTACCACCATCACCACCTGCTCCCCCACTAGTGCCTGCACCACCTGATCCATCTCTCCGTGGAGGCCTCATCGAACCCCCACTCACTCCTGCATCCCCCGATCTCTCCCTCCGCAGAGGACCCATCACACCCCCACTACTTTGCACCCTCTATGATCACTTTGATCTAGCCTTCCGCATCTGTGAATAGCTAAGAGCTTGCTGACTAACTGGCACCACCTGCTCATATAAACCCCGCCAGTAGTTTATCTCTGCCTGTGCTTGTCGCATCTCTCTCATCACCTCCCCTGTAGGCCCCTATGGTCCTACTCCAATCCGGACTCTCTCCTGCAGCTCTGTCAATCTCTCCACTACACTATCCCTCTCCTCCAGCACCACCGCCAGCTCTGACTCCCATGCAAATAGCTGCACATCCCTAGCCGCCACCTCCACCTCCAAATCCTCTATCCGGGTCTGCAAATGTGCTATCATATGATCTCGCAGATCTCTAGTGGCTCCCTCCCCGGTATCCATAGCCGCCTCACCTGCACCACCCTCTCCAGTAGCTCCCTCCTCTTTGTCCATCGAGATCTCCCTCTCCATCCCCCTTCCACCCAGTCAAACTCCTCCCTGAATCAATGGTCCCTGTGCTATCCGTAGAGGCAGTCCACCTCTCCCTCTCCGCTGAACCCGCATCCCCAACCCACCACCTCCTCCTCCTCATCCTCCACCACATCCTCCTCCTCCTCCTCCATCTCCTCCACCTGCCCTCGGTCCTCGACCTCCTTCCCTCCTCCATCTTCATCCCCTCTCATCCTCAAAATCCAAGATCGGCTCTACTAGATCAAATATCCGTAAGATCGGGTACGCTGCCCGGTACTACGTATACTCATCTGAAACCCCTGCATCCATGACCCTCGATCGTATGTCCCATGGGCTTTCCTGCAATGTCTTGAACTCTGCCAGTGCCTGATCATACGGTAGCCCTGGCCCCCATGCGTACCTCTCCCAAATAACCCGAGCATACTCTCTTGATCCACTGGGTAGTCTCTGCTGCCGTCCAAACTATCTCAGCACTCTCCCAGGCACCTGTCTCTCCACACGGTATGAGGTCCTCCTAATGAGGAATCGAGTCATAAAAACATAGGGCAGTGCCTCTGCATCATCATCCCACGACTCACACTCCAGGTATGGTCGCCATATGACTACATCCAGATCGTCCAATGCCCACCGCCACCACTCTAACTTCCCCAGGTGGGGCTGACTCATCATGTCGCTATACATGAACATATACGGCTGATTTGCTACATGGAATCTTAGACTCATCGATCGAGTCACTGGTAGGTGCTCCTAGGCCCAAATATGCAGCAGCATCACGCCCACTGCTAAGGAACCCCTCTCCCGGTAAACCACCTCATGGAGCTCCTGGTACAGGTGCGTCAGTACGCACGACCCCCATGTAAATCGATTCCCCTCAGTAACCATCATCTCGATCACCTGTCCCCATCCCACGGCCAAACCATGTGATCACCTGTCAAGACACAGAAGTCCTCCCACGATACTTGATAAAACTGCTGGAAGAGGCTCATATAACATTGCTATCTCCTCCTAGGCAATA
Source organism: Cryptomeria japonica (assembly GCF_030272615.1). Taxonomy (NCBI): domain Eukaryota; kingdom Viridiplantae; phylum Streptophyta; class Pinopsida; order Cupressales; family Cupressaceae; genus Cryptomeria; species Cryptomeria japonica. The sequence goes on along the minus strand of NC_081409.1, from coordinate 293,133,469 downwards.
GAGCCATCATCAATAAACACGTCCTCATCAAAAATCCTCTGAACTGCAAGGGTCCCCTAGGATCTGTCATATGTGATCAGCTCCCCCTGAATCAGAATCCGCAGGATGCGCCACACATCCTCTAGGTCACTGTCATCTCCCCCTATGCCAGATGGAAGGTGCACGTCTCGTTGTGCCACCGCTCTGCTAATGCTATGATCAATCCATGATTCATATGAATCACGGGCATGTGCATCACCTCATACAATCCGATCATGGCAATGTAATCAATCTCCGCCTCTATCAATCGATCCTGCAACCCCTGTGTCGCAGGATGTCACTCGTGTAACTGCAACATGCCTAGCTCCTCCTGCACATGGACATTCATCAATCATCATCAGTTGTTTTGTTTTCAAACTTTCTTAAGTTTAAACCTTGACTATCAATAGATACTTTGATCAGGTATCTTCGGGTCTCAACAGGTAAGCAATCATGGCAACCTAGACTTCAACAGGCATTTATCTTGTAAGTCTCATTAGGTAAGTCTCATCAGGCTGCTATGGTTCAAAACAACTCCCACTTCACATCGCCATCCATCCATCATTGGCATCGGGAGATTTTCTTCATCCAAACTGGGGCATCTCTTTATCCTAAAGCAAAAGAGCTATTTTACTAGCAAAAGAGCTAGTTTCCCAACAATAGCGCTACAACCCTAACAAACGTGCTCAATCAGCTATCCAATAGCATTCAAACTACAAATGCATTAAAACAACTACACAGTAGCGCTAATAGAGATCAATAGCGCTCAATTAAGCACTCAATAGCGCTTATTAATCAATAGCGCTTAAACATTCATACAATAGCGCTAAAACAAAACAAAATCGCTCAAACAATGGGGCAATAGCGCCATTGCGGCACGGTAGCGCTAGTTCATGGAGCAAAAGCGTCAAAACCATAGTTCCAACACTCTTGCTCCGACTCGACTTGGACTCAGTAAAAAGCATATCAAAAATGCATAAAAATTAAAATTTCAAATTTGTGTACCGCTAGTCCATAGTCGTCTGGGCGCTGGAACTATTGGACTCACTCAAATCTGTGCTCGGTAATCGGTATCAGCATCCTGACTGCTGCTCGCTCCTCCAAAATGTCATTATCAAAGCTCTGCTTTCCCACTGGTCGCGGTCACAAATGATCCTGTTTTCATCTCTTTCACCCCATTTATACCCTTTGCCATCACCATAACTTCCCCCCGCTCACCATCATGGTCCCCGTGAATTTCTCGAGCCCCCCATTTCTCCATTTTTCCCTCAATTTCTTCTATTTTTCACCCATATGGCTAACTCCTTCTCTTCTAACACCCTGCCAATTTTCCTTTTTTTTCGAGAGATCGCCCGATTTTTCAAAAAATTTCGGTCCATCTCTCGAGGGGGCATACCACCCATTAAATTTATATTTTATGGGGCATTTTCTTCACACCAGTTTTTCTTTCTTTGAAACGACGTGATAAACCACACAGTCTCAAAGAGGGGCAAATATAGTCACACAAATCTATCTAGCTTAATTAAATAAATATTCGCTATTTATTTGATTAAAAATCCACTAGCCATCAGTTAATTAAATTAATATTTAATTAATTCATCTCCAAACACTCTCCTATTAATTAAATAAATTATTCAATTTATTTTAATTAATTCATTAAATCAAATTCACAATCAATTAAATAAATAAAATCTATTTATTTAATTAAATCCCTCTTTTCCTCTTTTAAATAAAACATTTATTTAAATCATTATCCCCCCCCACTTGCATTTTTCTACAAATGCAACTTCCACACATTTATTGAAATAAATGAATTTTTATTTTAATAAAATCCTATTTTCCCTCACCCACCAAATCCCCTTGCAAAATCTAATCCCCTTCTAGATTCTTCTAACCCCTTCCTAATTAGCCTAATCCATCCCCTAATTATTGTCACATTCCTAAGCAAAATGGAGTCACTTCTCAAAGACTCAAAAGTCTTTGAAAAGCATTTAATGTTTTGTGTGTTCAACAAATTAACCCCCAAAGTCTTCCAAGACCACTAATGGCTCTTACATGACATTTATGGCTCTTACATAACCATTTATGGTTATTTCAAACTTGTCTCCCCAAACATTTATTGTTTTGACCATATTCATTATTTTCACATTTGCACAAGAGTTTATTCATTCAATTAACCTTGACCTTAACTCCCAAGGTCATGTCAAGCATTTAATGCTTATTCCCTCTCCTCTCAACCTATCTCACATTGACACTTGTCATCCTGGGATTGGGTTGAAAGCCCTCACATGGATTGAAAATCATTCAATCCTAACCCTTGTTGAGATTGCTCAATCTCAACCATCCATTGCTCCATTTTTCCTATAAATAGAGCCCATTTCTTCATAATCCAGATCCTGAAAACTTGTATGCATTTAACCTATAGGCATTTTAGAGAGCATTTTAGCATAGCAATCTAATATCTTTTCATTTTGGTTAAAATAAATCATTTTAGCATCAATAGCTTAATATTAGCTTTTTATTTTGCATTTGAAGCACAATACTAAAATCTCAATCCTCCATAAGCGTCCATAGTGCAAAAAGCTGCTGAGAGCTACACTATTTTGGAACTTGGAGAGGAGAGGAACAAGGGAGAAGAAGCTAAGAGCATGTTAGGAGGTATTTGGAGATGCCTCATCATATTTGCTTCTTTAGTTAAATATGCTTTCATTTTTTTAGTATCTCTTTTGATATGCCTGTTTAGATTAGTTTTGGATTGATTAACACTAACGGTTTTCTTGTGTCTTGTGTTGTTTGTCATTTGCTAACCTTGTCCATTTTGCAGAGCATCACTACCCAATCAAGAATCTCCTCACTATTCAAACTGCTTGAATACACTAGAAATTCCATCTTCACCTTGGAATCCTCTCCCTTGACTACCTTTAGCAATATTTCCAGCGTCACCTCTTCAACATCTCTCACTTCCCGAGGTTCTTCTTGTTGTGGATCATCTTCACCCACTTCTTCTTCTTGGTCACTCAAATCTCCTTTCACCACTCCTCTTTTCTAATTCATCTCATCTATTGTGAGTCCTACATCAAGGTTTTCACTCAATTCTCTCATCTCTTGGGTGAGAGGATTTCTCATCTCTCAAGATATCCTTTCCATTGCCCTTTCAACACTTACCTTTGGAGGCATCTTGGTTTGTCTTCAAATAAACTTGATTTGTATACTTATTTGTTATAATTGATCTTACTTTCTTTGATACCAGAAATGATGCAGAGGAAGGACCTTCTTTAGAACATCAACAAAAAAATGACAAGGTGTTTCTACACCAACTTCATTGGTGAGCCCAGGTGCCCTTCTCTAGACTCTAGCATTGGTCTCTTTAGGGGCTTTGAAAAAATGGAATTTGGATAGTGTAAATGGTATGGAAAGACATGTCATGGAGTTTAATAAATCATGAACAACTTCTTTGTGATAACTCTCAACAATGCAACAATTCATAGGTTCGACAATTCTTGTTTTGTTCAAACTAGGAATGGCAATTTGATGGGCTAAACCAAAAAAAACACAAATAGTTTCAAACTCCCAACTTTGAATTGGAAACCTTCTATCAACAAGTTAAGGGTGATTTCCTTGATTGTTCAACACCAAAACACTCTCACAAATCTTTATCATGTTTTGACACAAACACCATTACTATGACTAACATAACCAGTCCTTAGGTCTGTCATGGCAAAACACACATCAATTCACTAAAACAAAGGTCAAATGCACACTAGGATAGATCTATAGACCTCTCTAAAATTTCCTCTTTCACTTCTATCAGGAAATCACCTCGGGCACTGATTTTATTCAATCTTGTCCCTTGTTGTCTTCACAGTCTAACATAAACTGTAGTCAGACCAACTGGTGATGCAAAGAATGTGCAAACATTATCATGGGTCCCTGCAGCAATGGAATATGATACAACACATACTTAAAGACATCTACACCCATTTTCAATATTTTTCACTGGTGGAGGGTCAATTTGTACATTATTTCCTCTCACTGGTTACCCTAGGTAGGGTTTATACCAATCAACAAAGAAATTGTGATATCTTTTGCTACACTTAATCAAAATAAATGAAACCAAAAGAAAATGAAATTTAATTCACTTTTCTAGAAATTCCAATCATGTTCAAGTCAATACAAGAAGGTACGGGCCATACAAAGTATTAGTTTCAGACTACAAAGTGAGAAAATGCACATAAATAGTATGTTTTCATTCACCAAAATTTCATACACAACTTCTCCAACCCCTCAATCCAAGTTGGGAACATAATTTATAGATGGTGCATCATATCCATCCACCCAACTGACCAACTAACCATTATGTTAATGATTACAATAATTGTAACAACTTTTACAGAGTTGCTTGACAACTTTTGGTGCAACATGACAACTTTTGTGCAACTTTCACAATTTGTAACAACTTGACCTCAAACTTTCCAAAATGGATCAAAATAATCCCAAATATTTTTAAATGACCTTATTAGATCCAAAAACACCTAAACACACTAAAAACCAAAAAGTGACATAATGCATGCTTATGAGGCTCCTGATGCCCCAGCATCAGCTAACCTCGAATATAGTGCAGTCGTTTGACACCTAAATCAATGTTTGTTTCTCTAATACCTATAACAAATAAATAATCACATAACTCATAATAACCCAGAGTCATTTTGAGTTGTCTAAACACTCAGGTACAAGGCATTGTGAATCTATTTGCAATGGTAACATTGAAGCCTTCAAATTTATCTACTTTAAGCCCTCCCTGTTAATCCTATGAGGATCCGGTTAATACTAAGGGGGGGGGGGTAAATCAGTATTAATACCAATTGAAACTTAAAACTCGAAATCAAACTTATATTAGATCCAAAATCATTTATCTAAATATCTCAACTTCTTTTATCAGATCTAACAACCTCTTTATCAGATTTGCTTAACACATTAATCAAATCATTTATCAAATCTATCAATTCTTTCACCACTTAAGCAATCATATAGATGTAATCATTTACCAACTCATCAACCTTATCTATCAAATCAAATACTTTCTCTATCAACTCTTATCAATATTGGTAACCTTTGATAAAACTCTGATAAAACATCATAACCGATGTCTCAGAAATAATGCATGAAATGAAACATAAACAAGAACATCACATGAAAAGCATTCCACACATGAACACCATAACTTTGACGTGGAAACCCAAATAGGGAAAAACCACGGTGGGAGTTGGCAACCACAAATATTTGTACTCTTTTGAAGTACGCCTTGTTAGGAGCTTAGCTCTGTTAGGAGAAGACCCTGTTAGGAGTCACCCAATTAAGGGATTTGCCTAGCAGCCCGGTTAGGAGCTTGATGATCTGTTATGATCAACCTCGTGAGATTATTTAACACTATTTTTAGATTTTCCCTGTTAGGGGACTTAAATGTTTAAGGCCTATTAGGACCTACCCTGCTAAGGGACTTAACTTGCTCCGACTGTTAGGGAACAACAATGAATAAGTGATATGTTACTTCCACTAATCTGCTTGCTTGATCAAATCCAGTTATGCTCAACACTGCAAACTCTCAGGAAGATCTCACACTTCACTCGGATGACTCAACACATTCTCTCAGACCAGCGACACCAAAAACATCAGCTGTGCCATCCTTAATAGCCATCTCAACTAGGTTGGCCACTAAACCCTAATTACATCATAAATTTACAATACAATTCATAAGAGATCATCACAAATCAATATACAGATCATCACAAAAAATTACAATGCAATATCAACCATTGGTTGATCATAACCCATCACGAAAATCCGATCTGTACCAAAGTCAAAACCTCAAAACACTCTACTAAGCGTTTCACTGTTTCCCAAGAAATTCATCCTTGGATCATGCCAAAATAGCAATCAAATCTTTTCACGTCGGTTGTGTCATGTTACCACCTTCATGTAGACTTGTTGTCGATCACCATCATAACAAAAATCATTAGCGGTTTGATGATTTATTCACCGGTCTTAAACCCTACTAAAACCTTAGCAAAACTTCAACAAAAATAATTGATCAGGTAAACCAAATCACTTCTTCTTCTTCTTCTTCTTCTTCTTCTTCTTCTTCTTCTCCTTCTCCTTCTCCTTCTCCTTCTCCTTCTCCTTCTCCTTCTTCTTCTTCTTCTTCTTCTTCTTCTTCTTGAACATCAATAATCATCATTTGACATCAGTTGCCATCAATGACAACACAAATAATTGATCATGTCATCTAATCACAAAATCTCAATCTCTTCATCACAAATAGACTTCTACCCTCTATCGGTGTAGTCTTCTTCTTCTTCTTCTTCTTCTTCTTCAACATCAGTAATCATCATTTGACATCAGTTGCCATCAATGACAAATTTGAAATTTGAAAAGGGCCAAACCTAATGTATAGGGACACCTTGAAAAATGTTTAGAAATCTAAATGTACATGGAATTGATTTGAAATTCACACAAAATCCAATTAATTTTGAAAATTAGGGTTTTATGATTGAATCACTTAATTTTAAAATTTGAATTTTGGGAAAAGGGGGGGAAATTGAAAATTTGAATTGTAGGATTGAAGACAAATATGAGAACAATTATAAATCTGAAAATTAAATTGAAATCCAATTTTTGCACAAGTTCAAGATGATTTTTGAGAATTAGGGTTTTAACAAGTAACCTCTCAATTTTATAAATTTTAATTACAAATTGAACAAGATGAGGAGGAAAATGAATTTGACAAACAAAACAATTTTCAAATCTAAGATAACCACAAGCAATTTTTACAAATCACAAGTTCAATTTTAAAAACTAGGGTTTTTAATGATTTAACCACTAAGTTTGCAAAAAGTTGAAACTTGTAAATGAAAAATATGCAATTTGTTGAAAGGAAAGCATGCAAGATGTCAGGTTCACCAAAATGTGCTAGTGAAAAAATGGTGAATGATAGATCAAGAAGGAAACTACCCTTCTCTCAAAGAGAGATGAGAGTTTCGCCATTGATTACCATTCAAGCACTTTTCACCATGTTACATTAGGAAGAGGAGAGGATAATTCCTAGATTCAATCTCTCCACACAGATATGGTAGATTGAATTCTGAATGAAATGCGAATGATAAGTTGATCCCCTCTTCCTTGTTTGAAATGGAAAGGAAATTGATTGAATTATGTAGTGCAAAAGTGACAAAGAATTGATTATAACTTGATATCAGAATATGGGATGAAGTTGTACACCTGGATTTGGTAGTAAAATGTCGAGACAAAGTCACCCTATGAATTTGAGGAAAAGTTGCTCGGACCATGGCAGGAACGTACACGATCCTCCAAAAAATCCACGAAACGAAAAAGAGTTTTTCCGCCTCTACAAATGCAGCCCGAATTCAAAAGTATAGCTACGCACCTGCAACCTACACATAGAAAAGAGAAGAAAATGGGTTGGGATTGGGGGTTTTCCTTTAGGTCAAACCCCAGTTTTGGAATTAACCCAGAAATGAAAGAAAGTACTTGCAAGTAGATGTAAATGAAAGACTGAATTGTAAGTCACCACAAGAGAGGTTGTAGTAGCAATGTTGATAGAAATGTTTGTGTGGAATTATATGTTGGAATCAATCTCCCCTTCAATGGTTGAATCCTTGACTTGAATGCAAGACCTAGCCTTGAAGGGAGACTTGAGAATGCTCAATGCTGGAAAAGAATGCTTGAATGCTTTTGAATGCTTGATCACTTGTGAATTTCCCACTCATCCAACTTATGCAAATGAGAGGATGAATGCCCCTTTAAATACATGTTAGTGGATTTTATTTTTGTCACAGGCCGATATCGGGGGTTTTTCTTGCCCAATGCACAACCAACAATGCAACCCTAGGAAGGGTCATGCCCCAAAATAGGGCAGGGACAGGGGCACCACGCCCTTGTCCTAGGAGGACATGGGTGCCACATCCCTATCCAAGGAGGGATAGTGGTGCCACGCCCCTGTCCTACCCCTTTCTCCAGGGTAGAGTGCCAACGGGGTAATGCAGAGGCCAATGAAGAAGCTATTTCTGTAGACTAAGCAATCTTCGATCTTCGATCAGGCTCAAGGATTTGAACTCACGTACATGAGGACCCTAATGCATTTGAAAATTTCTAGGGTCACAATTTTATGACACTACAAAATTTAATTAATTAATTTAATTAAATCTAAACTCTTCTTTTATCCCTCTTCACATCATAAAATTGGGCTCTTAACCCTAAGTGTGCCCCCTTTTATTTTATTCTTCCAATTAATTATTTCATCAAAATCCCTAATTATGTCTTATTTCTACCTTCAAGGCCCAATCTCGCATATCTAGATGCCTTGAATTCCACATACTCGTAAAATTAGCTCTAAAATCACAATATCTTGCTTCCTTAAAAATTTGGCAAAAAATTGGTCGAACTAGGTAGCTAGCACTTGGTCCCAACATTTTCTCCTCAAATTTTGGGAGCATGTTTTGGCAGTATTTTAATGTTTAAATCCAATAAATTGGGGAAAAATATCATTTCTAGGTTGGCCTATCACCCAAATAAAAGTTAGGGTTTCCTACATATAGCCTTTGTTTCCTCATTTGAAGAATTTGGATCAAGCAATTTGGAAGGAGCCTCTTATGAAGTGGAAGTGTAGATTATGTGGAATCTACAATCAACAAATAAAGAATTCATCAAGCATTTATCAAGACTTCACCAATCATTTTCAACATCAATTATGAGCTTTGAAGACATTGAAGAATAATAGGAGATCACTAATTGTTGATTGGCTTGTACTTCTCCCATAGGGTTTGGTACGGTTTCATGTTATTTTCATGTCTTTGTATGAGCTTCATAACATTCATTTTCAGATTTACATTCATTCTTAGATCCATTATTGCATTTTTTATTTGAATTATTTACATTTACATTTACACTCATTTAGGGTTTACTCTCCAAAGCATAGGGTAGAACTCTAAATCTACTTTCTCGTTCATTTAGGATCCTGCATACACACAAGATTCTTGCACACACATTTTCAATACATTATTGGCTATTTGTGGAGGTTGAAACCACCAAAACAAGGGCTTTGACTAAGGCAAAAACCCTAGATAGCCACCTAGACCCCCTTTTACACGTTGCAGGTGCGGGTACAAGAATCTGGAGCACGCACGACTCTCAAAACTAATGAAAGACATAGACATAGACCAGACATTAGAATTTGGTCTCAATTTATAGGGACCAAGATGTGGCACCCTGGGACAGGACCAGGGCGTGGTTCTTGGTCCACAGAGTTTTGCAATTTCTGTGGCACTTCTGCATTTCAGGCCCTCTGGATCCCAGATCCAAAGTTCCAGTTTTTTGTCCAGACAAGGACCAGCGCGTGGCACCTTGTCTTGCCCATTTTACCCTAATTTTCAATAGTAGGTGCACCTCTAAATCCATTTATCATATTTGTTTTTAGTGTCTCAGTTACAGTTTTGACAAAATCTACATTTTCGGTTTATGTGCGCTTCATTTCTCATCTCCTAGCATAGTATATTATGGCATCATATTTTATAGATCCACTCTTCATTACAACAAAGGAATAGAAACCCTAAGAGATATTCCTTTACTCTCTCTTACTTACAAGAAGTAGTCAAAGTGAGATATACCCCTAGGCTCTTTCGTATTCCAATATGTGTACATGAGAGTGGGATTAGGTCTTAGCTACTTGGTTCCATTTTTATGCTTCCACATTTTGGTGAACTCAACAAGAATGCCTTTAATTCTAATTTATGTTTTCATATATGAGTTTTTATGCAATTGAAAATTCAAATTTTCATTTACAAGTTTGATTTCCTTGAAAATTTTAAAAATTTAGAGGTTAAAATCACTAAAACCCTAATTTTTAAATTTAAAATTGGACTTGTGGATTGCTTAATTTGGATCAATTACTTCAGATTTGATTTGGTAACACTTTACACCTATAGATCTCAATTCAAAGTACTTGTATTGGTGAAAACATCCTAAAAAAATGAACATTGTTGTCAGAATGTATTCCTTCCATAGATGTGGTAATGTGTAAGCCTCCCTTGTTGCAATTACTCCTCTTAAAGATCCTCCTATCCACGAGGAAATTTTGGTGCAAATAAGAGTTGTTAACAACTCCTTCAAAACTCTCTTATGTTCTAAGGATGAAGATTTGAAGAATGATGTTGATATTTCTCCTAAAATGTTCCTCTCCTATCAAACTATCTTAGAGGAAGAGGATGATATTATAAACACCTTTCTTAATGTTACCTTGCCTTCCATGCATGATACTTCTCTTAGAGAAAATTTTTTGATAGACATTGATTTATCTTCTCACAAATTTGGTCTTACCAATGGGGGCACATTAGTGCAACAAGAGGTTATGAATACTTCTTTTAAAGATCTCCTTCCTAAGTACGAATCTTTGAAGAATGATGTTCATGAGTACCATGTGGTGCAAGAAGATGGTATTGTCCCTACTTTTCCTAGTGATAGCATACCCTCCTTTGATTTCAATAAAATTCCCACTAGAGATGAAGCATTAATGAGTTATGTTGGTCCTTTTCCTAAAGCTTGCCTTAATCATAAAGATATTTTGGAAGGAGATTAAATTATAAGTAATTTCCTTAATGCTCTCTCCCCTTAAGATCTTATTAAAGAAATTTTGAGGCAAGAGGATGATTTCAACAACACATGTATTAATGCTCTCCCTTCTAGGGATGAAGCATTAATAAATAATGTGCTTACCTCTCCCAAAAGTGGCCTTAACAATGGGGACATCATCATGAAAAAAGACTTTTTTAGCACCTCTCTCAATGATCCCCCTCTTTGGGGTGCATCTTTCAACAATGATGTTGGTTACTCTCTTACTATGTCCCTCCCTCGTAAGAATACCTTGGTCAAATAAAATGACATCATGATAAAAGAGGGTGATATGATTGACAACTCCTTTAATAACACCTTATATTCTTTTCAATAAAATTCCCTCCAAGGATGAAACATTGATACATAATGATCCCCACTTTCCCAAGCTTGGTCCTACTCATAAGGATACCCTAGTTCAATAAGATATTATTAAAATCTCTTTCAAAGATCTTCCTCTCAAGGATGAAACTTTGAAGAGTAATGTTGATCCTTCTCCTAGAGAATCCCTCTCCCGTGTATATCCTTTGGTGATAGATGATGATATGATATTTTCTACTAACACTATACCCTCTCTCAATAACTTTATCTCTAGAGATGAAACATTAATGCCTACTTCTATTCTATCTCCCAAAATTGATCCTATCCATGATATCTATTTGGTGCAAGAAGAGACTATTAACACTTCTTTCAATTGCCATATGAATTATGTTCATTATTCTTATAAAATTCATAAGGACACCTTGGAACAAGAGAATGATCTTAGGTCACAAGGGTTTGATATTCATAAGCCATCTTTGATCAATATGATACATGTGAATGATTATGAAACCCCTAATAAACCCCTCTTCATAGTTCAAGGTGCTAGTCCTTCTCCAAATTCTCAACCTCTAAACAAGCCTCTCTTTGTGGTTCAAGGTGGTTTCCGTTCACACTCCTAACAAACCAATTATTAATGTGCAAGGAGGTTATCCTACTAAGAGCCCTTATGAGTATGCTAAACAAATAACCCGAGAGAGTTACAATGCGGTTTCTCACGCATATAATGCGTGAAACAATAGCCAGCCTAATCCTCCTTCATTTATTTCTTCTTCACTTTCTGACTCTCAACCTATTCTTCCACAAGCACCTTGTATATCACAAACTCTTGGTAAAGAGTATGACCTCATTGAACAACTTAAAGCTACTCCTGCTAAGATATCTCTTTGGGATTCGATTCAAACTTCATCAACCTATCACGAAATGTTACAATATGCTTTAAAGAACTTAGATGTCCCACCCGCAGTGACACCTAATAATATGGCTTCTTTAATTGATCCTATAAACACATCGAAAGCTCAAATTGTATTCACAAGATGAGTTTCCTTCTCATGATATCCAACATCAATATCGTCCTCTTATGATTCTTGTCCTTATCAATGGTGATGCTATAAGAAGAACCCTTGTTGACAATTTCTCTGGCCTTAATGTTTGTAGCATTAAACTATTGCATAAAATGAAGGTGGATACATCTCTTATTAAACCAAATTTTCTTACTATTTGTGGCTTTGGTAATATTACTAGATCTTCTTTAGGTACTATAACCTTGCCTATTAAGGTGGGACCTGCTATTTTTCCTACACCTATCCATGTAATGCCTAATGATCTTAATTGCAACCTTATATTAGGACGACCTTGGCTTCATATAATGCAAGTTGTCCATTCTACTCTTCATTGCAACGTCAAGTTCATTTATAACAATAAGATGTATACTTTGTATGTTGATATCAATTTACAAGTCTCATTGCAAACCTCATCTTCTTGCTCAACCACTGCTAATCCTTCTTCAAATACTCCTACATCTTCAAGTATGCCTATTTCCTTGAATACCCATGTTCCCTCCAGTGATTCCAAGACTCTTGAAAAGAATTCTACACAATCTGAATCCTCTCCCAAAGATATATTTTCTCCCGAAGGGGTACTCTCAAATGACGATTGGGGATCTCTATACTTTAACCCTAATTTTGTGGGAGAATATAGGGTCTCTTGGAAAGGATATAAAATTGAGAAGGAGAAATATAAGGATGAACCTAAAAAGCACCTAAAAAGCAACCCACTTTTTCTAAACAATTAAGTAACAATTTTGTGGCTACTTTTAATTCAAACAATTCTTCAAAATCTTCTTCTTCATCATCTAATTATGGCACTGAGACCTATTAGGCCCCACCATCCCTTTATGGTCTAGGTTTTCACATTTTAGCTAAGAGTGGATATAATGGCAATGGTTGTGGCACAAATGAACAAGGGATTAAAGTTCCTCTAGAAAATAACATATGTGAAGCTTCATTTGGACTTGGATATAATCCTTCAAATCTCACCAAAGCATCTAAAATACCATCTCTCAATATGAATGCTATATTTAGTAGTGATAATGACTTCACCTCAATTGGATTATCCTCTACATCTCTCAACACTCATCCCACTCATAAGGAAGTCATGGCAATTGACAAGTCTCTTTATGAATCTCCTCAAGAGATTTCCAATCCCACTTACAAGGCTTTCTCTTCTATTCATTCTAATATCCTCTTTTCTATAAATAAGGCCCTAATTAATTATGATTTCCCCTTTCCTATAATTTATTATGGGCCATAGGAACAATAATTAAGGGCCTATTCTTCTCCTACTAGAGACAACTCTCCTAATCAAGAAATTTCAATATTCATCATCTTATACATGTTTTTGCTCTCATTGAGTGTAGAGCATTCCACATGTAATATTCAAATTCCTCATCCACTCTATCATATATTCAAATAACATTAGTGGCTATTATGTTGCTCATTATTATGTGACATTGGTAGCTCACTTATTGGGGGGCTCATTTTCATTCATGATAGTACAATTTCATGTGCAATCATACTTTGAAAGCAACATAATAGCCCACTTTTTGTCCCATCTCTTGTCTCTATGTATGGGAGTAGGAGTGATTTCAAACATCTCCCCTTCTTAGGATTAAAACTTTACCCTTTGTGAATTAGTGTCTTCTACAAGGATCTATCATCGATTGTAGAAGTGTATATTCCTATTTGGAATTCCTTCTCTCATAGTGGAACAAGTATCCTTAATGAGGATATTAAGTACATATCCTTAATTGGGACCTCTTCCTTGGTGTTGGAAGTCTTTAATCATTCACAAAACTCTTTTCTTCATTGAGTAATATCTTTTATAATTAAACCTTCTATGTTGTGAACATGTTTATCCCTAATGAGGATCTCCTTTAGAAGAGTGTTTTTATACATGATCTCTCTTTAATGTCCTTGTCTCTATACTTCGGGGGAAAGGATGATATTTATATCTTCTATCTCTTTATCTAGATATTCATCTTTCCTTTATTGAGTTGTATTTGATGTCATTTCTTGCATAGAATATGTTTCTTCCTATTCTTTGTTTGAAATAATACATCTTTCATGAACAATCTCTCCTTAGTGAAAGTGTGCAATCCTTCGCTAAGAATCCTATTTTCCTAAATATTGGAGAAGGTGTGTATTCTTCTTTTCCTTCTCTCTAAAGATGATATCTTTATCAAATATCACCTCTATTTTTCAAAGGCGAATATCTTTGAATGATGATCTCTTCCTCCTATTCACAATTCAAAAGGTAATTCTTTTCTAAACCCTAATTTTGTATTTTTCGCTTAAATATTTCATCTTGTGTTAGAGAGATCCAATCCTCAAACTCTTGGTTGTGTTGGAATTGGTTTTAGTTCTCTTTCTTACCAAATATTCCATGATGTGCTTTGATCTTGTATCAACCTTCGTTGTGAGCATTTCTCATCACTTCTTTTCACAATTTGTTGTGGTAAACATGATAAAAAAAATTACCTCACTAAATTAGCAAAGCCGAAACAAGTGGGCATATAGCTACGCATAAATTTCATCACTTCCTTAGTAAGCATTTAGGTGATTTTGTGATTTTTTCGAACAGTGTGGTTTTGTAGGATGTGGTTCCTAACAGTGTACTGCAGATACCACTGGGGGGCTTCATCTGACACCTTATGGATATATCCTTTTTCATGAATGTTTACTTTTCTATACTTTAGCTTGCATATGCAAGTAGTGGCATATGACCACTAAAGTGGGGGCTAAATGTAGCATCATAAATTATACACCCTTAATTGGGTGGTACAATTACATGCTTAGGTTAGCACCCGCCTTAGTGTGTTTGCATCTTGCATTTAAAATTCCCTTTAAGCATTTAATTAATTAGTTTAATTAAATATAAAGTTTTATTTTATCCCTCTACACATCATAAAATTAGGTTCTTAACCCTAAGTGTGCCTCCTTTTATTTTATTCTTCCAACTAATTATTTCATCAAAAGCCCTAATTATGTCCTATTTTGACCTTCAAGGCTCAATTTCACATATCTAGATGCCTCAAATTTCCACATACTCTTGGAATTAGCTCTAAACTCACAATATCTTTCTTCCCCAAAAATTTGGCAAAAAGTTAGCCGGACCAGGTAGCTAGCTACCTGGTCTCAACTTTTTCTCCCCGAATTTCGGGATCATGTTTTGGCGGTATTTTAATATTTAAATTCAAAAAAATGGTAAAAAATATCATTTCTAGGTCGGCCTATGACCCAAAACAAAGTTAGGGTTTCATACATATAGCCTTTCCTTTCCTCATATGAAGGATTCAGATCAAGCGATTTGGAAGGAGCCTCTTATGAAGTGAAAGTGCAAGTTATGTGGAGTCTACAATCATAAAATCAAGCATTCATCAACCCTTTATCAATCATTTTCAACATCAATGAGTAGCTTTGAATACTTTAAAGAATAATCTAGGAGATCACCAACGGTTGATTGGCTTGTACCTCTCCCTTAGGGTTTGGTATGGTTTCATGTTATTTTCATGTCTTTGTATGAGCTTTATAACATTCATTTTCAGATTTACATTCATTCTTTAGATCCATTATTGCATTTGTGATTTTAATAATTTCCACACTTTTACACTCATTTAGGGTTTACTCTCCAAAGTGTAGGGTAGAACTCTAGATCTACTTTCTTGTTCATTTAGGATCTTGCATACACACTTTAAATACATTATCGGCTATTTGTGGAGGTGGAAACCACTAAAACAAGGGGTTTGACTAAGGCAAACCCCTATATAGCCAACTAGACCCCCTTTTTCAACTTGCAGGTGCAAGTATAGGAATTTGACGCACACACAACTTTTTGAACCAACGGAAGACACAGATACAGATCTAACCTTAGAATTTGGTCTTAGTTTATAGGGAGTAGGGTATGGCACCCTGGGAAAGGACCAGGGCATGGCACCTTGGTCCATAGAGTTTTGCAGTTTTTTGTGGCGCTTTTGCATTTCAGGCCCTCTAGATCCCAGATCCAGAGTTCCAGCTTTTTGTCCAGACAAGGACCAGGGCGTGGCACCCTGGTCCTACCTAGTTTGCCCAAATTTTTAGCAACAATTGCACCTCTGAATCCATTTCTTAGTTCTGCTTTCAATTTTTCAATTACAATTTGGACATTATCTACATTTTCAGTTTATGTGTGTTTCATTTCTCATCTCCTAGCATAGTTGATTGTGACATCATATTTTGCAAATCTACTCTTCATTACTACAAAGGAA
Organism: Cryptomeria japonica; assembly: GCF_030272615.1. Classification (NCBI taxonomy): domain Eukaryota; kingdom Viridiplantae; phylum Streptophyta; class Pinopsida; order Cupressales; family Cupressaceae; genus Cryptomeria; species Cryptomeria japonica. The sequence continues at coordinate 293,117,148 of NC_081409.1, read as the reverse complement.
TAGAAACCCTAAGAGATATTCCTTGACTCTCTCTTATCTATAAGAAGTAGTCAAAGTGAGATATCTCCCTAGACTCTTTCGTATTCCAATGTGTGTACATGAGAGTGGGATTAGGTCTTAGCTACCTGGTTCCATTTTTATGCTTCCACAATTTCTCATACCAATTCCAACAGACAACCAAATTTTCAGCAAACTGCAAACACCAACCACATTAGTTTCAACACTAGGGACTATAAAAGATAGAATTACAATGTCCACAGAGCATAAACATTATGTGCATGTTTGCAAGACCATACCATCAAATGCAAAGGAATGCAGAGCAGTCTTACAAACTAATTTTAGCATACAAGCCTGCAAAAAAAAATCATCAATCTTCTTCCAAGGACCAAAATGTCCTGAAAACATCATTTTATCACTCAAGAATACATAAGAAATATAACCACCATTTTGTAGCATAACAAATATCAACATAAAAATATTCATTCTATTGTCATGCTTCTAATCCTCATCTTAATATTTCTCAATGCATATAATCCTCATCTTAATATAATATCATCATCATACCATCTTTTTCATCAAGCACATTATCAACATCATCATCTGCATCAACACATCATACAAATATAGATATCAAACACCAAGAAGGTGGGCATTCACAACACAGAGCATTTGCAACCAATATCCATCTATTCTCTATGTCAATGACAACAACTGACAAATAGTGACAACAAATACCAACAATCTCCTCATAGACCGATAATCATCATTCTGAACATATCATCTATGAAAACACAACAAATATCAGTAATCAAGGACAACATATATTGTCAGACATCATGTTGACATCAATTACAACACATATTGCCAACACTTTTCCTTTCTCTTGGCTCCATAAAATTTATTAAACCCTCAGCCTGGAAAGATCACAACTCTAATACAACTGTATTGACCCTTGCTTATATCTTATATCAATTATGCATATTTATAATCTTTCTTTAATAAAGATTGTATACACCTAAAAATGGTCTAGAGATAATTGATTAAATACGCAGTTATTTAATTAATAACCCCTTCCTAATTAATTAAATTCACAAGTAATTTAATTGATTTCCATATTCCTCTACTTGTGATTAAATCTAAGGATTTATTCATATAGTTCATTTTCATATCCCTCTTTGATTAATTAATTCCCCCCTCCCCCCAACCCCATTTAATTCAATTCTTCTAAATCCCATAATTAAAATTAACAAATTCCAACTTTGTTGAGGTTAATTATCATTTTCCTAATTATTTGAATTTCTAAATTCAAATTGATCATATGGCTCCTAACTTCTAACCACCTAGCCTAACCACCCCCTAACCTAGCCCATTCTATCTAAGCCTAGGTCTAACTAACCCTATCCTATCTTGCGCGTCCTATCTTCCTTATCCTAACCTCATGTGGGTTGGATATTCCCTCTTGGAGACACATGGAACCTTTTCCACATGTCTTGTCCCTTTTGACACTTGCCTTCTTGTGGGCAATTTGTTAAAAATTCTTTGACACTTTTCACCACAAAGATGACATGTGTCCCTCCCTCCAACCTCTTCTCCAACTTCCTCAATCCTAGCCTTTGATATCTCCAAATCAAATCCTGACCGCTGATTCCTGCCACCTCAGCTTTGGCCTTGAAAATCTTATAACTAGCCCACATTTTCATCAATCAATCCTCTTGAAATCCCTTGAATTCTAGCTTTTTGCATAGTTAATATAGACAATTGCATCTTTCTATCATTTAGCATAATTGGCAATTAGATCAAATCATAACATGTTTAGTATAGAAATAATCATGTTAATCTAGTTTCAATTATCAATCATGTAGCTTAATCAATCATTTTAGCTTATCATGCATCAAATCATTTGCATAATTAGTTTATCATGCTTCAAATCATTTGCATAATTAGCTTATCATGCATCAAAACATTTGCATAATCATGATCAAGTAGCTACTCAACTTTTGAGTTGCCACTTTGGAGGTCATCGCTTCTCTAAGAGCCAACAATCTAATGCCTTCAAGGTCCTCAAAAATAGAGGATGGAACATTTCAAAGGAGGCCATTGGTTTGCATCTTTCATTTAGTTTTCAATTTTCTTCCTAGTTCTTACTATTGTTTCATCTATGTGCTTGTTTATTACAATTGACACAAAATTTTAGTAGCACAAAGATTCATTAACAACTGAAAATATATCACACACTGTTAGGGAGATTGCTTGAATGAGCACCACAAAATGCCCAAATTAACTTAAATTGACATATGAATGAATATTCAAATTAAGAGCATATAGAATCACATATTTATATCCACAAACTAATATTGAATAGAAAATGCATCTGCAAAATTTTATTGCAAAATCTATGAACAAAATGGTGCCAATGGGCTCACCAAAACAACACAATTGCAAAGAAAATTCACCAAACTTATAAAAAAGTTTGGGAACATTAAATGTATCATTTAAACATGAAATAATAACAACATATAACTTTCATGTTGTTATTAAACCTACAAAAAAGAATTAGAAATGCATTCTAACACTACTCACACATACTCTAAACAAACCCTCACAAATTGTTGAAATAAACTAATAAATCTAACTCCAATCCACACAATGGAAAAATCTGGATGAGCTTGCATGTGGAAGAACCTCAAACTCCCATCCTTGGCCTTCTTGGAAACCTTTTGTCTATGTTTAATTGCAACCTGTAGCGTCCTAAAATTGCGACACTTGTAATTTCGACTGCATTTGGGTCTTCATGATGGCGGCACAACGTTGAACCTGAATGGAGACCCCAAAACCTGCTTGTGACATCAAAAACTGCATATTTCTGCACCTTGGCCTGATCCTTCCTTGCACCCTGCTGTCCCGGGAGGTGGGACCATGGCGCCCAGCGCCCTGGTCCTTCAAGACCATGGCACCTAGCACCCTGGTCCCCCAAGACCATGGCGCCCAGCACCCAGGTCCCTGGCCCTATTTTGGGCCCGGTCTCTTGTTGGGCATTAGGTCTTTAAGTTTGCAATTCGGAAAACAATGCTTCTAGGTCGGCCTAAGGTCGGAAAAATCAGTCTCCTAACCCTAATTGACAAGTATATAAACTACTTTTCCTCTCCTAGAAAGGGAGGAAGAAAATAAGCAAGAGCAAGACGCGGAAGCGATATTCAAACATTCAAACATTCAAGCATTCAAGCATTCCTTCAAGCAATTGAGTATTCTAAGTCTCCATTCAAGGCTAGGTGTTGCATTCAAAGACAAGGATTCAACCATTGAAGAGGAGATCACCTACAACATATAACATACAACATCATTACACCTTCGCATGTAAGAATACAAACATTCTTACAACAAGGTATCAGTACTTGTTTACATTACAAACATTTACATTTACAGCATTCTCATTTCTTGGTTAATTCCAAAACCGGGGTTTGACCTAAAGGCAAACCCCTAATCCCTAACCCCCCAATCGTCCTCTCTTTTCTGTGTGTAGGTTGCAGGTACGCGGCTGTAATTGAAGATCTGGAATCCTTGTGCAGAGACGAACAGATCCCCCTTCGTTTCGCGGATTTTTCGGAGGACCGTGTGCACTCCAGGCGCCATCGTCCCGTCAACTTTCGCTCAAATTTGCAGGACAGCATCGTCTCGACATTTTACTACTAATTTCAGGTCCGCAGCTTCATCCCGTATCCCTATCTCTGTTTATAAGCGAATCTTTCTTACTTTTACATACACTCCTAGTTCAATCCTTCTATCTACATTCTTTACAAAAGAGGGTATCCTTGTTGTCTCAACCCTTGAAACTCATTTAGAATCCAGTCTTGCATTGTGTGAGATTGGATCTTGTGGGTTTCAATCCCTCTTTTGAATGTAAAGTCTCTCCTAAGTGAAAACCGTCAACCCTAGTGACCTCCCTTCTCTCTCCTTGGAGTGGGGGGGGGGAACACCTAGGGTTCAATTTTTCCGCTTTACACAACCCTATTGTAAACCCCGTAGTTCCAACCATAAAACCCTAGATCAACAATGAAATTCAACAAAACATCAATGAAGAACCATCAAACATGCAAAATCATAAAATAAACCAAATGATACCTTCACACATTAAATGGGTTTGATCTTCATTGTTCTCCTATCTCCATTGACCTTGTTTTGATGGGTTGCTCTCAATTTTTTATGCTTGCACAAGAGCTCAATGAAGAATGGATGTGATTGTGATGATGTAAAGTTGATTGTGATGATGTAGACTATGATTTCAGCTGAGTGTAGATAGTATTGCTATGAGATCTCATGGTGAAAGGGAAAGGTTTTTTTAATAGATATCCTCATGAGAATGAAAGGTAGAGATGAAGAGGTGAGATAAACATGGTTAGCTAAGATTAAAGAGAGTAGTTAGAAAGAAATAATATAATAAAGGAGATGGTTAAGATGGATTAGAAAATGGAATCCACTTGTCATTTGGATAATGGAAAGAGGAAAAAGCTAAATGAACTAATTAAATAAAATAAAGAATTTATTTAATCAATAGAGAAGAGGCCACATAAATTAAATAAATAAAATATTTATTTAAATGCGAATTTAAATAAATAAAATATTTATTTAAATGCGAATTTAAATAAATAAATATATTTATTTAATTAATAGAAGAAAATGTTAATGAAGTAATTAAAGAAATAAAATATTCATTTAATTAATAGAAGAATATAGGAGAATAATTAAATAAATAATAAATATTTATTTAATCAATCTAGGACAATTTTAAGTGTCTACACTTTATATCACAATTCAAATTCAACTTCAAACATTAATATGATTAGCAATAATTAAAGATAAACAATGAACACACATGAATAAGATAACACCAAATTTATGTGGGAAACCCAAGAAGAGAAAAAATATGGTGAGAGTTAACTAACACTATATGAACAAGTATTACAATGTTTGTTTTAGGGTTCACTATCTAGGGAAGCTCACTGCTCTCGGAAGGACTTATAGGCTGAGTTTCACTACCTCAAGGCAAGATACAATGGACTTGTTGAAGATATTAACTATCTCCAATCAAGATACATGAAAATATGAATTGCAATGAATAATCCTTCAGCATCAGCACATCCAACAATCTCCCTAAAATGTAGTTGCTCTTGAATCACTACCTCAAGCAACAATTTAGCAATTTAGCTCCAATACTTTCACCACACACTCTTTCTGCTTCACATTTGCATCTTCTACATTCCATTATGAATAATATTCAATCCACACAATTACACACATCTTGGAAATAAAATGGTCTTCTATTTATACCATCCATGAGACCTAAACACATCAATTAGGTTGGCCAAAATAGGGGACAAGGAATCATCCCACTAAGTCAATCAAAAAATATTTTTACGGTGAAAGTACTCATATCCAAGAGATAGAGAGGACCTAAAACATCTTATAACGTCTACCAATGCAATACCAAACATTACACATATTCACACACATCCTCCAAAGTCAACAATACAGTAATGTGTAGATGAAACATGTATCCCATAACTAGTCAGCCCAAAAATACATCTTTCAAATGAATCTACTCATGTGAATCTTCATAATATATAGTAGGATCCAAACACAACTAAAAAAAACTCCAATGTTGGCACATACCCCCAAGACATAGCATGAGCAAGAGAACAAGCCTTGTCAGCTAGAAAATTGTAAACTACCCTAAAAACCAACACCAGACACAATGCAACACCAGAGAGGTCAACCAACATCATACAAACCACATGGAAAAATTCCTAGAACATTCATCAACACTTTTAGACACATCTTTCATATTGTCAAGCCAAGAAATGTTGGTAAAACCAAATTGATATAGAGCATTCATCACTAGAATTCTAGGAAACGGTGTTGTGATGTGGTGAAATAGGGTTTCACGAGTTAGTTTATGAATCCACTTATTTCCACCAAATACATTAAAAGGGAGAGAGAACCCAATAGATCCAACCTCAATTCTATTAGGAAAAGGGTTGAATGCAAATTGGATTCTACTCTCATTATTTTTATTTGAGGATTGAATGATAGGAATTTGACATAAAATGACATAAATAGAAAGCTACAAGTATAATATGTAGACATAGAACTAGATTTGGGTAGAAGTAATAGAGACGAACCTTTGTTTGAAAATTCAACTTGAAAGTGTAGGACCCGGATGGGAAAATCGACCTGGTCCCCAGATATGAGGTCTGAACAAACATGAAACTTTTTGACTCAGACTATTGCTTAGAACCTATTCCCTGAAGCTCGTTTGAAATTCATGGGACTATGATGCAAAAATCAACTTGGTCCCTTGATTTTTGCTCTAACAAAAGTCAAATATTATTGTCATCAAATTTTCTACCAGAACCTTCATCCATAGCTCCTAAATTTGTTGCCTACACACAGAAAGAAGTAAAACGGTGTTTTCGATAGGGGTTTGCCTTAAGTTAAACCTCATCTTTTGAATTAACCCTCAAATTGAATTGAAATTTGACAAAATTGGAAAAGCTTGCCTTTTCAGGGCAAGGCTAAATCTGGATTGAAATGCTTGAATTAGAACTTGATACATTGATGAATCTTTTATTGAATTTTGCATGCATAGATTGATAATGTCATGTAGAATGTCATCATAATGTCTTGATCAGGAGTGCCTGAAATTTGAACTTGACCTCTCCTTCGCTGCCTCGATGATGCTTGATTGGGAGATCTTCTTGTGTTACCAAAATAAGGGTGTTAGGCTTCCTTTTATACATAACTACACCAAATATGTTTAAAATTTTGAAGTAGGCCAACACAGAGAATATTTTCCCACTTCCAATATGTGATTGACATGGGGTCCAAATTTGGGCCCCTTTTGGGAGGACCATGGCACCTAAGGCGTCCTAGTCCTACTAATTAGGACTCAAATTTGAATAGTGTCCCATATGTAGGTTTTAGATGGGTGTGAGAAAAACCAGAGCACAAAAGGCCAAAACATAGAAGTGAGGCCTAGGTTTGAATGAAATTGTATAGGGATGCAATTTATGATGCTACAACTATCAAGAGATAAAACATTGATAATCACAGCCTCGAAACACTTCATCACTTGAAATTTGAATTGAGACATTGCAAAAACGTTATGAGCATGTCCCCCAAACTGCAACACCAAATAAATCAATTTTGAGCAATGTGGAGCATTCCCTAGACCAATCCTAACTAATCATCAACCTGCCAACATACTGCCTTAACCAAAACCATCACCCACAACACCAAGGACCTGAAAAGATGGGAGTGCAACGTCCATGGATCATACACATTGTATCAAAAATCGCAAAGACACATTTGCAAATATGGAGGAATGTGGAGTATTCTTCCACCTAGTCTTCAACACATTTTCCTGCATTCACACATATCATCAATTTTCAGATACTAGAATACCTAGAAATGTCATTTTATCACACAAGAGAAATAAAGGAGATACTACAACAACTTGTAGTATGCACAAGATCATTCCAAAAACATCTCTTCACCATCATGCTTCTAATCCTCAACTTAATGTTTTTAATCCTCATCTAAATGTGATATCATCGAGATACTATCCCTGCTATAAAGCATGAGCATCATCACCATCACTAACACATCAACAACATTATCACAATTTATTGAACATAGACATCAGCAACAAGAAGGTGTACATCCACAATAAGGAACCATTAACCAGCTACACAACACACATCTGCAGCATAAATCAACCATATGATCATCTTTACATTTCACATTACTACAACACACTAAATAGAGAATACCTTCAACCATCAACCAATGACACATATATTTGAATCCACAACAACAACATATCATCAATAACAACACCTAGTCATTTTCATCATAGCAGTCTCCATCACAACTTTGTACACAACTGCACCATAATGACAACACACAATTTGAGTGTTGACACCAAGAGACAAAACTAGAACTCTATTGACAACAATCTTCGATATCCTCCACAATACGAAGGTTTGACATCAATGACAACACTTAGTCATCAATGACAACAACTACCAAAGACTATCCTCATCTAATGATGACTCAAAGGAGGGAATCACATTAAAAAGGTAAAAACTCTCCTATCATCATCAGGTTGCACAAATTTATAATCCATCCATTGTTAGGTCTAAGGAAGGACCCACTTCCAAAAAGAAAAAAATGCCAAACCCCGCCCCTCTATTAATTTCAACTCTACACAAGGTCGCTCAACCCCTGCTTGTGATATGGACCCCTCCTCCTCCCCCTTTGGTTTCAAAAAGATTAAGGTTTCATTTAGTAAACCTTTGTCATATTTTCCTACGTCCTCTAGTGATGGCTCTTCCCCTCCGAACTCCTTTGAACAAGAACTTGACCCCCCTCCCCTCACCACTAAATCCAAAGGAAAGGGAAAACTATTCCTGTTAGGAAAATAGCATTTCAACCTTGGAATTACATAAGGATACTATTTATAGCAAGTTTACATTTGAGCATGGATTGGTCCAAAAAAAATTGCAAAGCTACAAATTGGCTAAATATGCATGACGGTAAATTTTCATTGCAAGATCATGAATGAATTTGAAGATATTAAAGTTTCTATTTTTGAAAGTTTCAAAGTATAGCCTGAAGGCCTTGGAGGCATTTTAGCTTTCGGAAGTGGTTGTAATTGGCATAGTTGATATAAACTTGATAGAGAACTTCATGATCTTTTCAAGTGGGTTCAAATGGTTTGTTAATCAATCTCCTAGGTCAAAAGTTATGGACTCTAAAAGTTGGGCCTCTTGAAAAAGGAGATGTAAAAATATGTTGGACACATAAATAAGCTTTAAGAGGGAGTTACACTTATTGGTGTGTGCTTAGACACATCATATGGAATATTTGGTTGGAGATAAGATTGGATGTCCCTTTTTTTGGTGGTTTTAGCTCATTGTTTTGTAGTACCATTCCACAATTTCATGTATTGTATATCTTATAAATTAGGTGCATGAGATGGAGATTGGGTACAAAAGTCTTAAGAGATATTGAGTTGTCTCTAGATCTCTAGTTGGTGATACTCCTGTGAGAAGCTTTCTCTACAAGTGTATTATATCTTGTGATATTTGAATAATATATTGGGCAACTTTTGGAGTGTGGGATTTTTCTCTCAAAAGGGTTTTCCCCACATAAATCATTGTGTTGTTTTAAGCATGATATTTATGTTTATATATATGTTTATTTATGTAAGTATTGTAGAAGATTTTCATTTTTTGCATAACCCTCCTCTCATTATTAGTGTAGGGGGTTATATCACTACCTTAAAATTCCCCTCCTCCCCTAGTCCCTCACTTGAAGATTCCTTATCCTGGAGGATCCCACAACCATTGCTACCCCGCCAAGCAAATTCAATCTATTCAAGGATAATAACCCTTTCTCCAATAGGGCCCCAGCGATCCATAGTTCTCATGAAGCTCTCTCTCTCTCTGTATAGGTATCATGGGGGAAACCCTCTCTACACCTCTTGTATTATAATTGAGGAGAATTCAACACCCTATTCAAGGCCATAAACATCTATAATGACATCCTCAAGTGGTAGATGATCCAATGGCATATGGATAAAAGGACAATTCAAAATTTGGAGGCAATGACCCTTCTTGATGTCTTAGATTAGCAAGTTGGTGTGGTTGAGGTTCATGTGTGGGAGTTTGTAAAAGGTCTTACTAAATGTTTCACAAATGGGATAATTTAGAGAAATATTTGGGAGCCCTCAAGATGAATCAAGAAAACTTGAAGACCAATATTAAGAAAATTATAGTCTTCAGTAAGGAAACAATAAAAAATGTAGATACTACCTCATGTGTTCTAGTTTGAGATAAAAAAAGGTAAAGCTAAGTGATGTTACCAAAATGGAGATGGGGAAGATCAATCATGAATTCATTTAAATAACAAGTCCAACCATAAACAAAACAAACTCAAACCATTTCAATAACATTTCAAAGAAGATTAGCAAAGAAGTTAGTGAGGAAAATAAGCAACTAGATGAACATAATACCTCTCCATGATGCTCCCATGCTATTTGTTCTTCCTTGTCCTCCTCCTCTCCAAGATCCTACTACTATGAATGTTGCTCTTAGTTTGACCACCAACACAAGGATGGCAGATGAATATTGGGAGATGGTTGATGATAGTGAATTCTTGAATGAAGATGTGAATGAAGTATTGGATCAAATAGCAATTCCAACTAGTGAAAGAGCTAAGACATGAAACCAATCCTTCCTACAAATGCAGTCAAATCCTAAACAAAATAATGATGCATATGGATATTTCTAGTTCCCCTTCAACAATGAAGGAAAAGTTTCTATTTATAGAGAAAATGAGTCAATGGAGGGTTGAGATTGATTGGCTTAAGAGGGGTTAGGATTGCTTGAGGATTCCATGATCCTCAATCCATTTTCTCTTCCTCAAGCAATCACATGTTGATTGAGAGGGAAATGTACAAAGCCTTAAAGGCTTGAGGGGACTTGAGAGTTACCATGGATGGTTGGGTTAATGGGTAAGCCTTTAACCAAGGGTTGGAGGAATGTGTAAGGGTTAAAGTGGGGTTTAGGATGGTCAAAGCCCATGTGGGTTTTCTTATAAAAAGGGAGAAGGCATTGAAGGCTTTGTAAGAGCCTTAATGGTTGAGAAGTGACTCCTTAATCACATGATTTAGGAATGCACAAACAATGCTAATAATAGGGGGTTTAGAAATGATTAAGGGGAAGGTTAGTGTGCAACTTGAATTTTCTAGAAAATGCAAGTCAGTGAGGGGATTTAAATTAAAAATAATAATTATTTAATTAAATTTATGTGTGGGAGGATAAAGGGATTTAAATAAATCTATACAAAAGTTGCTTCTAATGAAGATGATAGATACAACAATCGATGCAACTTTTTTTGGAAAGCCCAAGCTATCAAAGGAAAGGAGCTAATTCAACAATAACTAGACACCAAGTAAGATAGTTGGAAATTCTTGAGATAGCTTAGTATTTTGATAGAGTTTCCCAAGGGTATGAGGTAGAGAGCCTACATCAAGACATTGCCAAAAAAACTTTTGAAAATGGTTGAGTTATTTGTTGTGTTTGCTTGGACAAAAGGTAAGAAGCATTACTTCCCCATTTGCGTTACGACATGTGTCATAAACAAGCCATGCAAAAAATGTGCTTTTGAATCTTAAAATAAATTAAACACCCATGTGTCACACTACTATCCAAAAGAATTATGCTCAAATTTCTCACTTTGCTCAAAACACGCTATACTCTTCAAATGTGAGGCAAAAATTTAAGTATGGCAATTTATTATTAAAACACGAGCTAAGGTGAATCCAAAACATAATGTGAAATTGCACAAATACACAATTTTTAACACAAAAATATAATTAAAATAACTAATAAATATTACTTCAATTTTTATTGAAAAAACATCACCAAACAAATTGTGGCCATAAATTCCTCTAGGGCTTCATTCTAGTGAAAAGCTAGCAACCTATTTTGTAATAGGGTGAGGTTGGGTGTGTCATAATCCTATTATTATTACTTCTAGGAACTTGGAAGTTGAAGTAAAACAAATTGAAGTTTTTCATGCAGCCCCCCAAAGACTTGTAAAGAAAAGCTTCTCCACTACAAAGACTTTCAATATTAGTCTCATAAATCAATGAGAGGAGCAAAAAGCTCCTTCCATGGCAGCAACCACTCAAAGAAAAAACAAATTGCACAAAAGAGATGGCCTAGCGAATCTTGAGTACCACAGATAGCTCAAAATTTGTTCCAACTTCATGTAAGGGGGTTGCAATTACTATGAAAGCACTTGCAAAGAACTCACCCATCCCCCAATGCATATACTAACCATAGTCAAAAGTAGAAATCCAAAGCCTTTGTATGACTTGTTAAAAGCTAGCGTGTCATGGTTGCAATGGTTACATGTTGTAGCCTCCTAAATTGTACACTCCCTTACAATTTTGTCCTAATTTGGGCCCTCACCTTAGCATTTGTGTTTTTGACGCCTGATCAGAGCCCTGATTCTACTCACACCATGCAATAAGTTCATCTTTTTCAGCATGCACAGTTTCTGCCCCCCATTTCTTGGTGCCTAACTGGTCGGGACCAGGGTGCTAGCGCTCTGGTCCTCCCAATCCGACCCCTTAATGGTAATATCATTTGGGTGGGAACCTGGATCCCGTGTTGACTCGTGTCGAAAAATTAAGTTGTTTTTCGACAAGCATGTATAAAAGGAGGTCTACCCCTTTCATTTTGAGAACCACCTAAGATATTTGTGCAATCAATTCAAGGAATCAAGCATTCAAATTCAAGTGAGCAAGCAATCAACCTTCTTTCAAGCATTGGAGTAGAAGTAAGGTCAAGATTCAAGCATTGGAGTTGACATTCATGTTCTAAGTTTATGAAGACTTCATGAAACCCTAATTCTTTGCGGAGACAAACAAAACTCCATTAAAAGGTATATCATTAGTGTTTCAAACTTTACTTAGCATTTCCCTCAAATGGAAATCATTTCCATTACAACAATCCAATTACATTTCATTTTTATTTCATGGTTAATTTCAAAACCAGGGTTTTTCCTAAGGCAAACCCTTAATCCCAACCATTTTCCCTTCTTTTCTATGGATAGGAACAGGTGCTAAGTTGCAATCTTCAGAATTGGCATTATTTACAGAGATAAACAGGTTCCCCTTTAGACGGCGAAAAGTGTGGAGGACTAGAGCAACAGGCATTCTGGTCCCGACATTTCAGGAGCTCCTTCTGGAAACAGATCTGAACGCACTTGTATTGCTCATATCCAAGTTCGTGGCCCAATCCGACGACTATAGCTCACTGCTCATGCAAAATTACTTCAATTCTAGCACATTTACCCTAATTTCAACATTTTCACAATTCAACTTAAAAGAGGATAAACAACCAAAACCCGTCTGTGAATCTAATAAGAATTCTCAGCCCTATCCTTGATGATTTAAGGCTAGATCTATTAGGTTCACCCCTCTTTTAATGTAATGGTCCCTAAGCAAAATATTTGTGGTCTTCTCCCTTCTTGTGGTGGAAACCCTAATAATATTTTTCACCCATTACACATGCCTCCAAACATAATCCCACCTTTGGTCGTGGCACTTATAACCAATTTAGTATAAAAACACATGTTGATGTTTGTATCAATGTGTCCTAAAATTTACAAGGGTTTAGGCAATGTAGTTTTCAAATAAGTAATGTGTTGTGTTGTATCTAATATGAAATGATATAGATTGTTTAAGAAAAAATATACGAAGTACTAAGTATATAGCATGTTAGGACAGGGAGATGGGTTTCAAGGATGGGCAACCAAGGGCCTAAGTTTGGGGACAACAATGGGAGGCAATGGGGGCCACACAAATACATATAGTACTTGAAAATTTAGTTATAAAAAAAGTTAAAAAGTATAAAAATTGCAAATGAAACTTTAGCATACCATGTAAAGTTCAAACTAATAAACACTAAAAACATGACAATGATTGCATTCAACGTTAACAATGGTGGGTGGAGGTTTGGAACATTGGGAGCAAATCAAGAATAAATATAAGAATTGCAAACGAAACTTTGGCATACTAAGCAAAGTTTAAAATAATAACATTAAAAACATGGCAATGATTGTATTGATCAATTACAAAGGCGTGTGGAGGTTTGGGGTCATGGGTATGGGGTTAGAGTCCCCAACGAGGTCAAGAAGCAACACCCCCTTGCGAGGGTCTAGGGGCAGCACCAAAACCTCACAAACCTTCATGACAAATGTCAATTTCACAATTTTATCACTTTTTTGTTCACTCAAAATGAAGATTATGGGGTGTTTTATAGGGTTTGGAGGCATTGGTGGGGCCCATTGATCATTAGGGTTCAGCCTTATGCACTTTTCTCACTTTTTTTTTGTCTATCTACCGCAAGAGACACTTGGGCATCTCCGGGACAATCAGAGGACTTCTAGGAGTCTCTTGGCTGTCCCAAGGATGCCCAAGCATCCCCGTCATCCTAGCAACATCCCAAGAATCCTAACGGAGGGACATCTCCCCAAGTCCTCGTCCCAAAAATGTGAGGATTTTTGAGAGGCACGTGTCACTGTGGTTCACTAGTATATAGATTTGGTTCATTATTTAAGACAATAGTTAAAAATTGTGGCTGTAAATCTATTAGGGAAGATGCTTGCCTCACAAAGAGGCCAACAAAGATGAATTCTTGCTGAGTGCAAAGGTCGAACACCATAAAAAATGAGGTTGGATTAGAGTCTAGAAAACTTGGTATAATGGATACATCTCAATCCTTGACACTAGGCCAAGAATATCAATTATCTGTCCATACCAAGATGTTACAAGCCCACTTGAAAAAAATTGATATAGCTAGCTGTGTCGTGGGTTGGATAAAAACACCTTGCAAGTGAATGTTAGATGCTTTCCCAGTACATTGGCTATGGAAAATAAAATTTGAGATAGCAGGGTGTGCAGGACAATCAGAAGAATATACCTTGGAAGTGAATGTTCAAATGCTTTTACCAATTTATTGATCTATAGGAAGAAGGAAAGTTGGAAACATAATTTAACAATAAGAATATACAAGGCTAATTTAAGTGCCAATCCGTGTTTTCACATCCACGTGATCACTTAGGTAATCAAGCCATCTCGCTCATATGATTAACCCAGCTTTGTTATCAGCAGCAGCCCTTATATTTGTTTGCTTAGGTGCATGGGATGAACAAATCTGAAATTTTGTATTGTTGTTTCAAAATTAATATTCCTAAAGTATTAGTATTTCAAGGAACTATATCTAGTCTATGTTCTATATACACTTTTTGTCATGGCCCAAAGTATATCTTAGGTTTTTGTTAGGACGAAGTGAAATTAGCAGTGCTGGTGTGCTCTTAGTGTTCTCTTTTCATATATAGCCGTTCCAAATGCAGTTTTGACAGTTTTTCTCTACAGTTGACAAGCAATTTATTTGGGCACCTCTCCATTGAAAGTCCTATTTCACAGATTGGAAACTAATGCATGGACCATCCTTTAGTAATTGGGAACATCTATAGGTATAGTGAATGCTCCATCTCCCTTCCCTTGACCTTCCTGCTCCTTTGTGAAGCTAAGCAGGCAATACTTGTTTCCAGACTGATCCGTTATTATAATCTTCCCCGCAGATAGTTAAATGCATGACTTGGCAAGTTATACTGCTGCATATATACGAGTTTAAAAACTACTTTATGGGCATCTTGGAATCTAAATTATGCACACTCCTTTAGTAATTGAGAACCTGTATAGTTATAGTGAGTGGTCCATCACACTTGCCTTGACCTTTCTACTCATTCATGAAGCTACACAGGCAGTAATCTTTTCCAGACCCATGCATTATTATAATAGTTTCTACAATACTTAGATGTGTGATTTGGGAAGTTATACTTCTGCATATATACAAGTTTAGAGCTGCATAGAATACTGATTCAAGGGGCTTATTTCTTTTTCAACGCCACATTCAGCTTGTTCCAAAATGTGTAATGCTACTGTTTTACATGGACACGATGATGGAAGCCATTCTAAAGCTCACTCTGTAGACATCAGTTGGATAATATATGGTTTTGTGTGGATACAATGCACGCAATGATCCAGATGCAGATGAATCATCATCTCATTGTGCATTGCTAGTTTATATGTTTAATCAGTATAAACTCTGCCTATTTCTTTGTCTTTGCTATTACTGAATTTCTACCCAAAGATTATGGCAACAGCTATAAAGAAACAGGTTTTATAGATAATGAATGCTACTGTTTCATGTCACTCAGAAAAGTTAATGTTAGCTTTGGAGACAATTCCAAAACTACTGTTCCATGTACTGCAAGCAGGATTCTACTGCAACAATTATTTCAACTACTTCGATCTGCTCTTTTCATATCTGTTCTTTGAGTGCTTAGCTCTTGGGTGAAATAGATCTAAGCCATTTCAAGTCATAGTACCAATCTTTCATGCAATGTAAATGTATCAAAGAAGGTAAGCTGATCTACAATACAACAAAAAAAGGCAAGCTGATTGGGTCCACTTCTACAAGCATGTAATTACTTTTATTTAAAAGTAAAGTCCCCAATTGGTTTCCCCTCTTTTCATTATATAACTCAATCCAGTCCTGAGAGTTTGAAGCTTGGTCTAGTGAAGGCCCAAATTTTACCACTCAACCATGCCATGGCAGATTGCTTATAAGAATTAAATATGTTTAGATCATAAGCCATACAGAACTATGTTCATATCCTTTCCTTGTTTGTCTGAATAGCAATTTCCGCTTCACTAAAGGACATCCTTTAGTTTTATGTCCTCACTTATACACAGAAGGAATACAAGACCAGAAAAGAGAAGAGACTAGTTCCCCAACAATAGGTAATCTAGAGAACGTTTCTACTGAAAAATGATAAAATTTTAACTTAACATGCATGTTTGACGATGCTCTTTACATCTTAGAACCTCTCAATCATTTCGGTGCATTCAAGATGAACACACAAAAAAAGACATATGGGAATGTATTCCAATTGGGGAAGTGACCCCACAATAATACAATAAAAAATACACTTGGGATATAATGCTCAGTGCAGAACCCCAAGAAGGAAAAAGCATCCAATCTGCATATAGAACAAATGACTCGGACCATCTGAATCAATGCACATCTGCAGCTTCTTAAGAGCTCCCCAGAAAATTACTCTGTATTTATCTGTGATTATTGATTTGGGAATGAGATATCATTTATCCTAATGTAGGAAAATCAGATGCAATATCAAATATCTCTGCATGTCAAATTTCCTTCTGCTAAAATGTTGAAGCAACTTCAAGTGTCCCTGTTGTATATGTTTTCCTCAAGGCATTCAGCTGCTCAAGTGTTTCAGTAGATAATGTCAAACAGTCAAACGCATTCCATGATAATGCTACTCCAACCAGCAATCATACATTCCAAGAACTCGTGAATGACAAAAATACTTGTCCATGCACATATGTAATTTGATAGATCAAGCAGACAAAGTGAACAAGAAAAGTGCTGGCTTTAAAAAAAACTGCTTGATCATGCTAGAACTCTTTCTATGTACCCTTTATTCCTTGTCCGTACACTGTCTAATTCTAGCCAGCCGAGAGAAATGTAAACAATCATCATGGCCAAAGCTCATGCACATCTCCATCTGAACCTCTGTCAAAGTGCCTCTTGACCCCATGCTCACTTATGCTACCTCTTTCTGGATCCCTAATTCCATACCAAGATTCTTTACTTCTATTTGTTCTCAAGGGACCAGAGCTGCTGTGCCTCCTAAATGACCCTGATAACTGCCTGATAAGCCGTCCCGAATTAGACATCAAAGCAGATGCTGAAAGTGGTCTTTCAACCTCTAGCCCCTGCGTCTCAAGAGGACCTGAATCATAATCAATGGTTACAAATGAAGTGCTATCAGGTACATACTGCATGCTATGGTGCCATGGTTGACTAGAGCTATCCTTAACCTCTGTATCATGAGCAGAAGACTCCCCTCGACTAAAACTGCCTGAGCCCCCTGCATTGCTTGCATCAGAATCATTATAAACAAGCTTTAATGCTTGTACAACTTCACCCATGAATGGTCGATGAGAATGGTCAGGCTGGACACACATGGATGCAATGGCTGCAACTCTTGCAATGTTGTCAAAAGGAAGATTGCCCCCCAAAGCTGGGTCCACCAAAGTTTCTAGGCCTTCTTTGCTTGTAAGAAGGGGCCGGGCCCATGTAACAAGATTTTCCTGCCCAGGTGGTTGAGACATGTCAACTGGCTTCCTTCCAGAAAGTAACTCCAGTAACACTACCCCGTAGCTGTACACATCACTCTTCACAAGCAAATGCCCAGTCATTGCATATTCAGGAGCAACATACCTGCAGAAATTATATATAAAGAATTAAATCCAGCTTTGCATGAATCTTAAAAAAGCATATATATATATAGAAGAGACCAATTCTGATCCTCTAAAACACAAAAGATGAATTAGTAAAACAACTGAGAAATGAAAGCAAATTGTATGTCCAGCATTCAAGGTATAGAGAAATGAGTGACACAATGGGAACAACGAAATTAACAAAGGTTTTAACAATTTCGGGAAAATATAAAAAATCAATATGTATAATATCAAAAGGAAAATGATGCCAAAAGAGAAACATTTCCCTTCAGGAGATGATTTGAGCTCCTGTAAAATGCAACTGCATACCAAGAAAGAGTAGTACTTGTCTCCACTTATGGTTAATAAACAAATGAATGAAATTGCTTTCACCAAAGATAGGTGAATTCAAGAAATAGCGGAGATATAATTTGCAGTATCAAGCATCTACATTACATACCCGAATGTCCCCATGACTCTTGTTGAGATGTGTCCACTAACTTCTTCAGAGGCTGATTTTGCCAGCCCAAAATCTGCTACTTTAGGGGTAAAATCATCCTCAAGTAAAATGTTGCTAGCCTTAAAATCACGATGTATAACACGAGGACTTGAATCTTCATGGAGATAAGCAAGCCCTCTAGCTGCACCAAGAGCTATCTTTATACGGGCATCCCAGTCGAGAGGAGCAATTTCTTTGTCCAGACCTGAAACATTGAAGTCTATTAAGCTAGAAAATGATATTGTGGCATGTTAGCAGTCAAACAGCTAGCACATGAATCCATACAAATGGCCACAATGTAGAAATGAAATTCAACCCACACCCAATGTTTCACTTCTAAACCTAAAATATGTAAAGATACTTTGTTGATTTTTATCGTACTATAGTCTCAAGAAATAGTACATTATACAGGAAATACTATACCATGAAGATGCGATTCCACACTGCCATTGGGAATAAGCTCATAGACCAAACAACGATTATGCTCTTCAGTACAGATACCAATCAGCTTAACCAGGTTTCGGTGATGCAAACGACTTAGCATTTCAACTTCAGCTATGAACTCACGCCCTCCTTGTTGATCATCTCTAGTAAGAACCTTTACAGCCACTTTTGTCCCATCTTCCAATAATCCTTGATAAACACGTCCAAAGCCTCCTTCTCCAAGAATTTTTTGAGGATTGAATCTATCTGTGGCCTTTTCAATCTCAGCTGAAGTGAATGTTTTAGCAGATCCTGTATAGGTAGCCATACTTGAAACAAATGACATTGATGTGGAACTTTCCATGCTTCCTGACAGGATGGAACCACCACCTGTTGCTTTTCAAGTGCAAGGAGGAAGAAAGAAATAAGAATGACAAAAACTTAAGATGATAGTTGACCAAATATGAAAGCAATGCCTCTCAGCGCTTGAGATTGACCAAAAACTTCCCTATTCCAGCACAGGAATATTTGAAAAATATAGTGTGATTGGATAGATACCTGATCTTTTTGTACTGGATGGTACATGGGTGGGCTCAACAACAGCCAAAGTTGGCCTGTTCTGATTTCTACATTTCAAGATAATGATCCAAACTGTTCCAAGGCATATGATCATGGCAATTGCAGAAGACAAGGCAACAACTGCAATGGTCCCAGCTCCCATTTTATCGCTCTGTTTATTTACATCAACTCCAAGAGGATCTTTTTTGCTTGATCCATTGCTACTTGAATTAGGCACACCATTGTAAGTTGTATGTGGAAATGCAGAAGGTGGTGATTTAGGGAGCCCTGAAAAAGATATATTCTCATCATGAAGACCACTTGTTTAAAAAATATGAAAACTGTTAGATCTTGCATAACAAAAGGTACATACCAGGGTAATTGATAAAGATTACCCAGTAATCACCAAAAAGGGTCTCATTAATCATAACTTTCTTTTGCCAAAATCTTTCAAAAATAAGCAAGGCGGTTGTATTATCAAAATTTTCTCCAAGTGGCACCAGATCAATATCCACAATTGTCTTTTCCTCATCTTGACTGTATGCATTTGCTCCCATAATCCTGACTTGGCTTTGTTTTAAGAAAGTTCCTCCAGCTATCTGTGAAGCGAGCTCCGAGACTAGTGGGAAAAAAGCATAGAGTGCCACACCAAGCCCAAGCTCAATTTGCATAGGATTCACACAGCCGCATGGAGAACCAGGAGGAGTAGAAGTGTATGGTGCAGTACAGGATACTGAACTACAATCTATACACAAAATAGATCATTACCAATGACAAACAGTTTATCTTTGTTTAAAAGAGTAAAATATTTTAGATTTTGCAATTTTCATACACAAAACAGTTCAACCGAAACTAAACCCATCTTTAAAGAAAAACAAGAAATAATGTCCACTTCACACACCTTGACCAGGAGGCGGGGGAGGAAATATCATTGGCGGTGGTGCCACAGGTGTTGTTGGTCTTTTCTTTGACGGTTGAGTAGGGGAAATGTTTGGAGAAGTGGGGGACCCTAACATGCAATATATAGGCAATCATCAGTGTAAGTTAATAGAATACGGTTAAATAATAGACCTCACAAACCTGAAAGAATAGAACACATGTACCTTTTGCATGAGCTTGATGGGGAGACAATGGAAATTTATTTAATGGTGAGGCTGCTGGAATTCTCAAATTTCCTGACGGTGATGGATGTGGAGATTCAGCTGGAGAATTGATAAGCCCTGCAAAAGCAACAAAGAATTGAGTGCCTCCTCAAAATAGATGACTATCATTCTAGCAACAAAAGACAGAACCATGAATTGGCCTTTACTCGTAGGTGGGCTTGAAACTGGTGCATGCTTCCATGATTGACGATATGGATGGGTTGCCATTGACGGTGAGGCTGTTGGAGTTCTTAAGTTTCCAGAGGATGGTGGAGATTGAGATTTTTCTGGAGAATACACAGGCCCTGTAAAAGCAACTAACAGTCCAGTCACTTGTGAAGTAAAGTGAGTAAAATTTGAGTAGCAGAAAATGGAGTAAGGAAGAGACCTTGAATCATGGATGGGCTTCCAACTGGTGTATGTTTTTGTGATTGATGATGTCGAGGTGAAGGATGTGGAGATTTAGCTGGAGAATTGATAAGCCCTGCAGAAGCAACTGACAATTGAGTGACTCCCAAAATAAGATGAGTATTATTCTAGCAACAAAGGACAGAACAGTGAATAGGCCTTTACTTGTAGGTGGGCTTGAAACTGGTGCATGCTTCCATGATTGATGATATGGATGGGTTGTCATTGATGGTGAGGCTGTTGGAGTTCTTAAGTTTCCAGAGGATGGTGGATATTGAGATTTTTCTGGAGAATACACGGGCCCTGTAAAAGCAACTAACAATCCAATCACTTGTGAAGTAAAGTGAATAAACTTTGAGTAGCAGAAAATGGAGTAAGGAAGAGACCTTGAATCGTGGATGGGCTTCCAACTGGTGTATGTTTTTGTGATTGATGATGTAGAGGTGAAGGATGTGGAGATATAGCTGGAGAATTAATAAGCCCTGCAGAAGCAACTAACAATTGAGTGACTCCCAAAATAAGATGAGTATTATTCTAGCAACAAAAGATGGAACCATGAATAGACCTTTACTAGTAGGCGGGCTTGCAACTGGTGCATGCCTCCATGATCGATGATGTGGAGGGGAAGAAATTACAACTGTCGGTGAGCCTGTTGGAGTTCTTAAGTTTCCAATGGATGGCAGATGTGGAGATTTATCTGGTGAATACACAGGCCCTGCAAAAGCAACAAACAATGCAGTCACTTGTAAAGTAAGTACAAGCAGAGAAACTGAAAATTGAATAAATAAGGGACCTTGTATCACGGGTGGCCTTCCAGCTGGTGTACGCTTTTGTGATCGATGAATTGCAAGTGGGCTCCCAACTGGTGTATGCTTTGGTGATCGATGAAAAACAAATGGGCTTCCAACTGGAGTATGGTTTTGCAATCGATGATGTGCTCTGGAAGGAAATGGAGATTTAGCTGGAGAATTGATATGCCCTGTAAAAGCAACTAACAATTGAGTGACTCTTAAAATAAGATGAGTATTATAATATTATTCAATCGACAAAAGACAGAACCATGAATAGACCTTTACTCGTAGGCGGGCTTGCAAATGGTGCTTGCTTCCATGATCGATGATGTGGAGGGGAAGGAATTACAATTGACGGCGAGGCTGTTGGAGATCTTAAATTTCCAGAAGATGGCTGACCTGGAGAATTTTCTGGAGAATACACGGGCCCTGCAAAAGCAACTAACAATCCAGTCACTTGTGAAGCAAAGAAAGTATAATTTTAGAAACCAAATGTGGAACAAAGAAATGACCTTGAATGAAGGGTAGGCTTCCAACTGGTGTATGATTTAGTGATTGCTTTTTTGGAGTGGACGGATGTGGAGATTTAGCTGGAGAATTGATAAGCCCTGCAAAAGCAACTAACAATTGAGTGACTCCTAAAATAAGATGAGTACTATAATATTATTCAAGCGACCAAAGACAGAACCATGAATAGACCTTTACTCATAGGCGGGCTTGCAAATGGTGCTTGCTTCCATGATCGATGATGTGGAGGGGAAGGAATTACAATTGATGGCGAGGCTGTTGGAGTTCTTAAGTTTCCAGAAGATGGCTGATCTGGAGGATTTTCTGGAGAATAAACAGGCCCTGCAAAACAAATAACAATCCAGTCACTTGTGAAGCAAAGAAAGTATAATTTGAGAGACCAAATATGGAACAGAGAAATGACCTTGAATGAAGGGTAGGCTTCCAACTGGTGTACGATTTTGTGATTGCTTATTTGGAGCGGAAGGATGTGGAGATATAGCTGGAGAATTGATAACCCCTGCAAAAGCACCCATCAATTGAGTGACTACTAAAATAAGATGAGTATTACTCTCGCAATAAAAGATGGAATCATGAACGGACCTTTACTTGTAGGCGGGCTTGCAACTGCTGCATGCTTCCATGATTGATGATGTGGAGCTGAAGGAATTACAATTGGCGGCGAGGCAGTCGGAGTTCTTAAGTTTCCGGAGGAAGGCAGATATGGAGATTTTTCTGGAGGATACACAGGCCCTGTAAAAGTAACTAACAATCAAGTCACTTGTAAAGTGCGTATAATGTGAGAAACAGCAAATGGAATAAAGAGGAGACCTTGAATCACAGGTGAGCTTCCAACTGTTGTATGATTTTGTGATAGATGATGTGGAGATTTAACTGGTGAATGAGCAGGCCCTGCAAAAGCAACTAACAATCTATTGATGTATGAAGTAATATGAGGATAATTTTAGAAAAACAGAAAATGAAACCAAGAGACCTTGAATTATATGTGGGCTTGCAACTGGTGCATGCTTCCGTGATTGATTATGTGGAGAAGAAGGAAATATAATTGATGGTGAGACTGTTACAGTTCTAAAGTTTCCAGAGGATGAAGGATGTGGAGATTTAACTGGAGAACTAACAGACCCTACAAAAGCAACTAACAAACTGGTAAATTGTGAAGTAATATGAGTAAAATTTTAGAAACAGAAAATGAAACCAAGAAGAGACCTTGAATCATAGGTGGAGTTGCCACTGGTGCATGCTTCCCTGAGCGATTATGTAAAGGAAATATTATTGTTGGTGACACTGTTGGAGTTCTCAAATTTCCAGAGGATGAAGGATATGGAGATTTACCTGGAGAATCAACAGACCCTGCAAAAGCAACTCACAATCTAGTAAATTGTGAAGTAATACGAGTAAAATTTTAGAAAACGAAAATGAAACCAGGAAGAGACCTTGAATCATAGGTGGTGCTGCAACTGGTGTATGCTTCTGTGATCGATTATGCGAAGGAAATATAATTGATGGTGAGACTGTTGGAGTTCTCAAGTTTCCAGAGGATGAAGGATGTGGAGATTTAACTGGAGAATTAACAGACCCTGCAAAAGCAACTCACAATCTGGTAAATTGTGAAGTAATACGAGTAAAATTTTAGAAAACGAAAATGAAACCGGGAAGAGACCTTGAATCATAGGTGGTGTTGCAACTGGTGTATGCTTCTGTGATCGATTATGCGAAGGAAATATAATTGATGGTGAGACTGTTGGAGTTCTCAAGTTTCCAGAGGATGAAGGATGTGGAGATTTAACTGGAGAATTAACAGACCCTGCAAAAGCAACTCACAATCTGGTGAACTGGGAAGTAATATGAGTAAAATTTTAGAAACAGAAAATGAAACCAAGAAGAGACCTTGAATCATAGGTGTGGTTGCAACTGGTGCATGCTTCTCTGATCGATTATGCGAAGGAAATATGATTGATGGTGACAATGTTGGAGTTCTCAAGTTTCCAGGAGATGATGGATGTGTAGATCTAACAGGAGAATGAATTGACCCTGCAAAAAACAACTAACAATCCAGTGACTTCTAGAGTAAGGTAAGTATAATTTTAGAAACAGAAAATGGAATCAAGAGGAGACCTTGAATTAGTGGGCTTCCAACTGGTGCATGCTTCCGTAATCGATGTGTAGAGAAAGGAGATATAATTGTTGGTGAGACTGTTGGAGTTATAAAGTTTGCAGAGGATGAGGGATGCAGAGATTTGACTGGTGAAGAAACAGGCCCTGCAAGAGCAACCAATGATCCAATAAGTTATAGTGTAACATTAATCAAGTCTATCCTAGATACAAAGGAATCATGAATAGACCTTGAAATATAGGTAGACTTGTAACTGGGGCATGATTCCGCAATCTTATGTTTGGTGGTGCTGCTACTGGGATGCTTGGTTTCCTTTGGGCTGCTCGAGATGGAATAATACTTGATGAAGAACTAACAGGCCCTACAAGAAAATAATAGAAAATTTAGAACTGCCAAAATTCTGGATGCTGCCATCAAAAAGAAAGAGTAGAAAAAAAAACACCTTTCACAACCCAATTATGAGGTGTAGGAACTATTAGCTGTGGTGCAGATGCAGCACTTGAGATTACTTTTGGGGGTCCAGATGGAATAGTAAATTGACTAGGAATATATCCTGGAAAAAGGCACCAAGAGTTTAATAATATCCATAGAATCATAGATTGAATATACCTATTGAAACCAGAAATAAAACTTTTTAAGAGACCTTCATGAACAGATGGAATTGCAAGTGGTGCATGCCTCCATGGTCTTTTATTTGAAGGCAGTGTTCGAGTTATACTTTGCAGCTTCTGGGGTGGTTGGGAAGCAATGATTAGAGGAGAAGCTGTGGGTCCTAAATATAAGAAATCATTCAACAATAGCTAGAATTAATGACACTGCAAAACTTAATGGGAGCCCTTCACAAAGTGCAGAAAAGTAGAATACCTACATTAATCTCTTTTAAAATGTTAAGGGAAGTTAATATTTTTAATGAAGGAATGGAAGAATACCATTATTTCCTTTGTGTTGTTCAGGTGGAAGGGCAGGATGGGTATAAAAATGCCCTGTAAAAAACTCACCTCTTTCAAAAAAAAGAAGCATCAAATGTATGTCTACCCACATCAAGAATGTTTGCAACGGATACCTTGATCTATAGGTGGAATTATGGTCAGTGCATGCCAATGTGACCTTATAATTGGTGATGGGGCTAAAAGTTTTCCTGGCCTTTTCAAGGGTGATCTGTAATGTTCATTGCTTGGAGAAGTTACATGCCCTAAAGATAAATGAGCAGTGCCATATTAGTAAAAAATATGACAATATTCTCCATAGAAAAAAGTTCAGGATTGTGGAAAGAAAGCATATCTACCTTTTACTCCTGAATAAGGTGATGGGGAAGAAATTATTATTGATGGTGTGAATGTATTCCTTGAGTTCCCTATGGGTTGATCAGGTGGAGGAGCAATCGGAGGAAAAGACACAGACCCTACCAAAGGCAACCAATTTGCCAATCATAAAGTATAATTTATGTGTATTTCTAGCTCAAATATTAAGAAGAAACCATAAGCAGACCTTGAGCCACAGGTAATGTTCTCACTGGCACATGTCTCAAACTTTTCCAGGGTTGGTTGCCCTCAGGAAATCTTGGTTTCATCTGGTATGGATCAAAAGGGGAAATGTTGTTAAAATAATATTAATATCTTCTATAATGGTCATCTTCTATTTTTAGCAGTCATCTTAGTTGTCGACTTATTTAGCTATTTAGCTTTTTAGTTGACTTATTTAGCTTGTTAAGTTAGCTTTTTATTATTTAGCCTTTTAAGCTATATTTAGCTTTCTAGCTTATTTGATTTCACTTTAACGACTAGTTCTATTTATAGAACATCGTCTTGTAACCTCTATATATACGTGTGTATATCGTTCAATGTAATCATCCGATTATTGAATCATTCATTCAATTTATTTTTCATGGTAGCAGAGCATGGAAATTAAAAATTTTGAAAGTTTTTGTTATTAAAATTTTTCAAATTTATTGAAGAGGTTTTTTTAAAACTGTTTTTTTTTTTAAAAAAAAGCAGGCTCTTTTTCTCTTCCTGGGCGGTTTTTTTTTTTTGCAAGTTGAAAATTTTCCTAGAGTTTCTGCAATTTTCGACTAGGGTTTTGAACCTTCAATTCAAGTCGAAATTTTATTCTGGTTGCAAATTCTTGGTGGGTTTTCCGAGACCCCAACTGGGTCATCGTCATATTTTTTTGGGTGCATCGTATTCCGTGCCTCGAATTTTGAGCTGTTAGATCTGCATTTTGATTTCTGATTCTTGGTGGGTTTTTCGAGAGTTTTTTAGGTTGGTCTCATATTTTTTGGGTGCCTCATTTTCCGTGCCTCAAATTTTGTGCCAGCGAATTTACCTTGGAATTTAAAACTGTCCGCGATTTCTGCTAATTCTGTAGACGTCGGGAATTTTGGTGTCTTCTGGGCACTGTTAATGCTGTACATTTGACCTAGGGTTTCTGCCCCTATTTTTTTTTTGAAAATTTTTTTCTATATTTTTCTGTTTCTCTTACAAAAAAAATCAGAGGTATTTTTTTATTTTCTGCAAATTATTATTTTTTTCTGATTATTTTCAAGAAAAATTTCAGGTTTTAAGTTTGTAGAAAATTTTAATTTTTGGGTTTTTTCCAAACCTCGAAATTGGTGCCTTGGAATTTGAGCCAGAATTCTCCTCTAGGGTTTCAGTTTTTTCAACAGCTGCTTCTATTTTGATTTTTTTTTAAATCCGATTCTTTTGTCTCTTGCTTTCACTCGGTTGACCTCGTTCAACCTCGATTTTTGTGATGGCATCTTTGACCAACATCATGTTGGAACACAGTCAAAAGTTCAGTGGCCTCAACTACAACACCTGGAAACAGCGCATGTTCACGATATCTGAATATTGTTACCTTTCTCAGATTGATTTAGGCTAGACCTCGTCTTTCAAGTCCCAGAGTTTTCACGATTTTTTCTTGAAAAATTGTCTATCGGTTTTCTGATTTTTTCCACAAAAAATCATGGGAGGGTTTTCACGATTTTTTCTTCAAAAATTGTTCGCAGAGTTTATAATTTTCCCTTAAAAATTATCTCATCTGTAATCTGCGATATTCGCGTAAGATTTTAGTTATCTGGGTTTTAATGTTTTTTTCCACAAAAACGATGATTTGTAACCTCAAACTTCTTGGTTTTTCAATTTTCTCCTCAAAATCATAAATTCTCTTTTCGAGCGTTCCTATTTCAAGGTTTGACGGTTTTTCCCTCAAAAATCGTGCTTTGTTGCAGTCAATTTGGGTTGCACCTGTCAGGGCGAACATTTGCAACTGTGGTATCTTGCAGTCTGTTTAGGAGTTGTTGGAGCAAACAATGCTCAATACTCTTCTGCAAAAAGGTTTGCTAATTTTTTCCTCAAAATCATGGTTTCAGGCTTCAGTAATTCGTGTGTGCTAGATCTCTAATTTGCGTGTGAAGGCTACATTAGCTTGGATGGGTTTTGGTACTCTTGGTCATTTACATTCTGCAGATCCTGGGAGGGTCTTCGTAGCAACAGATGGTCTATGCATTTGTGATCATAACACCTGCAGTGTCTTTCGTAGGGTATTGAGTAAGATGACCACTAGGGAGGGTGTTAAAATAATATTAATATCTTCTATTTTTAGCAGTCATCTTCTATTTTTAGCAGTCATCTTAGTTGTCGACTTATTTAGCTATTTAGCTTTTTAAGTTAGTTTTTTTATTATTTAGCTTTTTAAGCTATATTTAGCTTTTTAGCTTATTTGATTTCACTTTAACAACTAGTTCTATTTATAGAACATTGTCTTGTAACCTCTATATATACGTGTACATCGTTCAATGTAATCATCCGATTATTATTATTTTTATTTTTTTATCGGTAATTGGCCGAAGCCTGAATAGCTTTTGACTGGAGCTATGAACCAGTGGGGACACAGTAGGGGGCCCCATCCCCATTACATATCTTTGAATTATTATTATTATTAATATTATTATGTTTGATTAGATTGACCCAAGACCTTCCCCATCCTATGGAAGGCCAAGAGTCACAACTTAGAATCCCACTTCAGATGTCCCTATTGGGAATTGAACTTGGGTCTCCACAGTGAGAACCCAGTGTTTTAACCAATTAAGCTCAACCCCTTGGAAGTAATCATCCGATTATTGAATCATTCATTCAATTTATTTTTCAAATGCTAGGACCTGTAATCCAACATTACCAAGTTATGATAAAATTACTGTTTCTCAAAATATTTTTCCAATGTAGGAAGAATATCTACCTTGATGATCTTGATAATATGGAGGAGAATGAAGTGTTATGGATGGTGCCAACTTGGGTGTTACTCGGTACTCTGTTTGCGGTTCATAGGGTACACTAGCAGGAGCAGCAACATACCCTATATAATTAACAACAGAGAGCAACAAATTTACATCTGTACAAAAAAGACTCTCTGCCATTTAAGGATGATTAAGAAAATTTAGAGACCTTGATTCTTAGGTGCCAGAGTAACTGGTGCTTGTCTCTTTGATCTGTTCCTTGGCATCTCCAGATGAGGTAAAGTTGGTTTCTTCATAGGAGGTTTGAAAGGGAAAACACTTGGAGATGAAGCAGCTGGGCCTATAAAAATGTAGCAACTGGGCCAGCTATTAGTTACATTCTCTCAAACAAAACTTTCAAATTCTACTAATATATATTTACCTTCCACATATTGAAAATGTCCATGGGATGGAGATAGGATTGGAGGTGGCGCTTCCTGTGGTTCAGAGGGAAGGTCAATGGGAGGTGGATATCCAACAACTGCAAAAAAAGGAATTCAAATATGTTAAATCATACATGTCAGTGAATCAGGTCAATTCCTTGAATACAGACTACAATGGCAAAGTTTCCATTCAAGCATCAATATCCTTTTTGAGACAATCCCATTTCAATTTAATTAAGGTTCATGAAGTTACATTTATACTGACAAATTTACAGTGAGTTGTGGAAATGAGAAATAACAAAAAGACCAATATTTGTCAAAATAGCACTAATGTCACCAATTTGTATGTTCAAAAGGAACCAAAAATTTATTCATATTCTTGAACCATTCACAAATGCCATCCAAAAGACTGGGAAGGTAACATGAAAGCTATTCTGTAAAGTTGGATAGAAAAGAAAACAAAGAAAACAGACCTATAATCAAGTAGCCAGAAAGCTTTATGATCTATTTATGGAATAAGTTTCATTCTTCAATCAAGAGGTGTCATATGGTTACTCACTGGTCATGTTCATCACCTAAATGAAAAATAGGAAAAGGTGTATGGTGTACCATATCAAAAATATATTTTTCCAGAGACACTGCATCTAGCTAACTTTAGAGTTAGTTGATCCTTACAGAATTTATTGCCTTCTATATGAATCAAATTAGATGAAATTACCAAAATGGTATGACAGTTAGCCATACTGAATAATTTTGTTCTATTTATAATATATATACAAATGGTTGCTGATCCAAAAAATGATTATATATACCTGAAGGTCCTAAATATGTTTAGAACAGATACAGCACATTTAAAGCATTATCCACATCCAATGGTTGTTGAAGACCCTTACAACACTCTGGCCAAGTGAATCTAATTAAAGCAATTTAAAATTTATTTAGGATTTCATAATTTGCACCCATTGAATTTCCAACCAGACACCTAAGAGTAACATAAGGGTCTTGATTCAATCCCTATAAATTTTGGATCATGTAGAAAACTTAGGCATTGTTCTAACTCTACAGGCTTTCCAAAAATATCCAACCGATACAAAAAACCATGGATCAAAAACTCACCAAAACTCACATAAGCCGAAAGCACTCACAAATTGCAGAATAGAATGAGTGGCCTGCCCACTTACTTGTGAGTGAGTCTCAGCAAGTTGCAGGCTGGAACTCACTTCAAGAACTTGCAAGTCTGGGTCTGCAACTTGGCCCTAAATCTGCAATGCAGCCTGCATGCTGGAGCATGCTAAATACTTAAATTTTAGCACATGTGGACTACATACAGCATGCACTATATCTTTAACTGAAATTTTCTCTTTTTGAGCCCTCCACACCCTCACTTCTCAATCACACGGTGATCATTTTCCTTTGAGCTCTTCTTGTAACGATTTTAGGCAATTTGAGGAAGCAAGATTTCAGATATTTTAAAATATCTTCCAGATGTGCTTTTTCCTTGAATTTTTTTTAAAAAATTTCAAATTTGTTTTCTATATCAAAATTTTCCCAAACATTTAGAAATGTTGTGTTTTACATGTACATTTGTGTTTTACATGCATTCTGTGATGTCCCCTCTTTGAATTTAAACCATGATAAACCCAAACGCCCATAATAAAATATTATAGAAAGGAGGGCCTCAATTAAAATTATTAATAAAAATAAAATATAAAAATATAAAATTAAAATATAAATAAAATATGAAATTTTATTTTCGATAATAATTCCTTCAAAACAAGGGTCATGAAGGAAATCAAAGAGTTACATCTTTGGAGGGAAAATCTATTTAAGAGAAGCCAAGCAAGGAGAAGAGATATACATGTGAATAATTATATTATCTGACTTTTACTCCTTGTGGAGCATGGAACTTCAGTTCAATTAACTTGAGGACAAAACCCCTCTAGGTCTGGAATCAGAGAATGAAAACCTCTGATTCAAACTATTTGTATTGAGCCAATAATATTTGATTCTTATTGGTTTATCACTGAGTTACTGGTCCTGGTACTAGATTGGGTTCAGGTGTTCAGGTACCTTGTCCAACAGCTTAAGTGGATTGTTGCTCCAAAAAGTGAAGGCAAATACAAAGACAATTATGGAAGAGCAAAAGAAATATTAGTATAAGAATAAATGATTAATATTTCCGAATAAGTGGACTGATGAAAGAAACCGCAAACTCATCAACATTCAAGTGGCTTCAAATAGTTAAATGGTGTTCTTGAGGTCAATCGATGTCTATAGCAAACTAAATAATGTTGAAAATCTAAGCTAAATGTTGGAGGAGGTTTTGTAAAGAGGTTGAGAGAGAAAATGTGATCCAATCTGCAAATCTAATACAATAGTGTATGTAGTGGCATGGAGACTACCTGAAGAGAGGTGCCCAACACATTTTTGGAGCCCTTTTGTTGCCCTTTGCCCTGGTCTCCTGTTGGAGACGAAGACAAATTTAAATACCAAATTCACAATGGAAAACAAAAGGAATGTTTTACTTCCTCTCCTTATTCAAAATCCCCTTGAACTTGGCTGAAAAAATTGAAAGACTCTAAAGGAACTTTCTATGGACTAGGACTGAGGAAATGAAAAGATTTGCACTAGTTAGCTGGGATAAAATTTGCCTCCCAAAGTCCTCTGGGGGTCTTGGGATAAGGAAAATAATCCACCTGAACAAAGCAATCATGGCTAAGGTTGGTTGAAATCTTAGTTTGGAAAACAAAGACTAGGGTACTCTCATGGGTGCTAAGTACCTAAACCATGAAAAATATTACAGGTTTCTATCTGAGTCTGGCTATCCGAGTGGTTCTAAGATCCGGAATAATATTCAAGTCCCATAGAATAATCTCTATGGGCCTTAAATGGCAGATTGGGAATGGTAGACTTATTCACTTTTGGGAGGACAAATGGTTGACTGATCAACCTCCTGCTACTCACCCCTTTTACAAGGCTCCCAGAAACAGCTGAAGATTTTTTTGGTTCCTATGTTTCGGATTACATCTCACATAACAATCTTGGGGTGGATGTGACAATGTGCGGTCAGAATCAGGCCATCTATTTGGAATACCCTCAACACTACAAGATGAGCTCCAAGCCTCCACCAAATCAGTCTCCCCCTCTTCCCCAAGGTGAACAATTTTGTTTGGACCAAGAATTCCAAAGGAAACTTTTCTGTCAAATCGTCTTACAACATGCTATTGAAGGATGATAACAATGGTGGTTTTTGGAGGAAAGTCTGGATTTATCAGCTCCTCCCTAAGTAATTTCTTTTGGTGGACGGTTATGCACAATAAAATCCTGCCCCAGGATAATCTTACTAAACATGGTTTCCAACTTCCTAACATATGTGTTCTCTGTAAGCAGGATGAAGAAACGATTCCACACATTCTTCTCCATTGCACTTTTGCTCACAAGGTGTGGGGTTATGTGCTGCAAAAATGAGAAATCAATTAGAACATGAACAAAGAGATACCTCCCCTTATTGACAACTAGATTGGCCCTTCTTACCATCCCCTTATTAGGGAACTATGGAAACAAATCCCTCCTCACATTGGCTGAAGCTTCTTTCAGGGATGAAGAGAAGTTTCCTTAGGAAGTTTTTATAATTTTCTATAAGCTCTTAATGGACAATGTCTCTGTTTCCCACTGGGCTTTCCCTTCTTGCCCTCCTACCCCCTTTGATGAGACCCTTGTGAATAGTTGAGGTCTGCCTAATTCCTATTCCAAGTTTGATAACTCAAAGAAGATAGCCAAAATCAAGACTAAATGGTCTCCCGCTTGAAATGGCTGGTGTAAACTGAACTTCGATGGGGCGGCCCGGGGTAACCTAGGCCCGGCTGGGGGAGGAGGAATTATTTTCTCCCCAACTGAGGCTATGATGGCTGGTAATGTGGGAGGCATTGCCTTTGGCACGAATAATCAAGATGAGGGCATGGCCCTTCTCTGGGGGGTCAAGTTTGCCCTCTCAATTAGTATCAAGCATCTCATCATTGAGGGTGATTCTAAACTAATTATAGATGTTGTTAAGGGTTCCAATACTCCAAGTTGGAAACTAGAAGGTATGGTGATTGACGTTAGGAAACTTCTTGTGGGTTTGAAGTCGTTTGAGTTGAAACATACCTTCGGAGAAAGGAATATGGTTGTTGATGCTTTGGCTATCATGGGTATAGCTACAGTGCCCCTGAATTGTTGACGGAGCTTTCAGTGTTTACCTAAAAATGTGTGACGACTCCTATCTAAGGAGTGGTCAGTGGACCATTGATTTTAACTATGTGTTGATGTGTATTTTGTAGACGACCTAACACAGAATAAAATACCCAGAGGTATCTTATCCTCTCTTGAATAAAGCCTCTGAATGCTGAAGATGTCGCGAAAAGGATCAATCGGGATGACTTCAAGGTTCTTCGTTGTAGGATCTCTACGTGTGGATAAGCACCAATGGTCGTTGTGTATGCTGTTTCTTCAAGGGGCCTTACGTACTTTTAGAGAAAGCTTGTTCGTATTACTCTCTTTTCAACTGCAGGAACAAGATTTTCCTAACACTAACAGATTTTCAAAAAATGTCAAAAGGTAAGGGTTTCAAGGAAGAGATACTTAAACTATTCCTAAGAATGACTCAATGAAGACTAGACTTGATAAGATTCTACCAATTTCAGTTTCGCCAAGAAATTACAACTCTACTAGAATTGATGCGATCTTCCAAGGGGATTCAATAGTTTTTCAAATCATCAAGGATATAGATACTCTCATAGAGATACATATCAATACTTCCAGGGATGATTGAATTCTTAATTAATCTCAAGGTTTCCAGTTGACCACACAAGGCGTCCTTACAATCAGTAAGAAGCTAGTGGTTTCGAATGTGAATCTTACCAAAGATCAAGCACAACACTTAGTCTTTCAAACTTAAACTTAAATTCTATTTCAACTGAGAATGATTCAAGAAGATAAACAATCATGAAGATAGCCACAAGTATTGCAATAAAACACCATAACTTCAATATTTTATTGATCTCAAAGCCAAATGGACAACAATTGTTCAAAATTCTTTCTTCACTACTCAATCTTGCTACACAATAACTTTCTTTTCTCTAAGCTCTCTCTCTTTCTCTAACTTCTAACTTTTCTAACTATCAAAATGAAAATGAGTGAGGGTATATATAGCATCCTCAAATACAATGAATGGCCCAGATCAAAAGAAGATCAACGGCTGAGATTTTGACACCTAAACCCTAATTAGGGTTTGTTACAAAAAGGTCCCCATTTAGATAAACATCATTAAATGCATAGCCAATAATTAACTGGCACAAATATCAAGGAAACATAGACCAATAGGAATTAAGCTACCACATCATCCTATAACAACTTTTCATCTAGAATTTTGTTCCCTTTTCTATGCTCTTTCTTAGCATATTCAATGAATCTGGACACAGCTCTCTTGATCTCAATAATAGGAATCTTAGGAAGATTCTTCATTCGTTCTTCCAAGTGAAGGACCTGATCGAAGGCAGTGAGAAGAGTTGTCTCCCATCCAAGTTCAAGTTCGTTGGTCTTCTCAATCAGGAACATAGTAGTGTACATTTGATCTCGTTGCTTATCAGTGATGATGCTCTCTTCTTTGCAAAAGATGACCTTGATTCTATCTTCCAACTCTTGGATGTCCACATCTGTCTCGACCTCGATCCACCTGTCAAGAATGGTACACAACACCTCAAATACCTTATCTTGAATTGGATGAATAATGCTTTCAACTTGGCTACATCTGGTATTGACGTCCTCAAAAAGGACCTCCTTCATCTGGAGCAGAGCTGACCACTACAAGAGGTTATGAGTTCCTTCATCCATTATCTTTTCATGTGCCAGAATACGTCTTGGTGTTTCTCTTATCACTTGTAAGACAGGAATGATAACATCTCTAGTATGAGTGAATGCAGCTACAGTTATCATTAGATTATGGATAATCTCAAGGACCTGAATAGCTCGATGAACTGTCTTCATCATTCTCGTTGCAAATTCAACGGCTACCGTGTGGGATTTATCAATGCAAGAACTCATAAGTTGAACCAAGCTCTTTACTCTTTCTGCCTCACCCACTAATTCAAGAGGGAGTGCTTGTAAAGGGGATACTGCTGGATCCTGATGTCTTAAGGGCTGATTGAGATGACTAAAATAGCTTCTCCAAGCACTGACCTCCCTCTCAAGCTTCTTATTCTTTTCCATTTCTTCTTTAAGTTTGTCTTTAAGTGCTTCAAATGAATCGGTTGCTTCTTCCATTGCTTGTTCGGAGGTAAGTGGACCAAGCTCAAATGTTTCTAAGTCATACTCATCTGCAAGAATCTCACCCTCATATTTGTCCACTACTGGTGTAGCTACTTGCAATTTCCTGGATTCTGTCTCATCTCTAATTACCTTGGACATCTTTGTGGCCGCCTTCTTTTCCATTACCTCTTGAGAATTTCCTATGAGGTTTTCTAAATCAAATACATATTCTTCCTCTTCAACCACAACTACCCTTGTCAGTCTCTTTTTTAACCAATCTGGAATGGCGGATCTTGTTTCCCTTACTTGTATTTCTTTAAGCAGTGGTCTATCCTCTCGGAAAGGAGATGTCACTTCATCATCATTCTTCTCTTCATGTAGCTCATTAGCATCAACTTGGGGAGATTGACTTGATGAATGTTGAGGCGTCTGTCCCTTTTCTTGCTTGTCATTTTGTACCATGGATTCCATAGATTCGTCAATTTCATATACCATCTTCCCCTGATCTTCTCCTTGATTTGCCTTCTTTTCATGTCGAGAAGATGTGCTTGGTGGGTGATCCGGGTTTGTTTTCTGTTTCTTCTTGGAAGGTTCCCTTTTTTCAAGTCTTTCTTTTCTCTTTGAGCCTTTGGAATGAGAAGTATTCTCACTCACTCTTGCTCTCCTTCTTCTGGTCTTGCCTCCAAAGTAAATGTCATTGATACATTCTGCTCCTTCAACTTTTGATGTTGTACATCCACCCATCTGCGAGTGCATGATAAAACGGGAGCCATCAAAGCTCTCAAGTCTAAAACCTCGGGCTCATTCCAATCTATCTTCACTTCTTTGTCTTCTTTCTCATAGGATGACTGGAGGTATCTACCATTATCCTGGGCTTGATCAGCTACTCTATAAACTTTGCATTTCCTGATGAGATCTAAGGGTAGCCGGGAATGCATCTTTCTTTTAACCTCTAAATCACCTGGGAGATTCATCCAAAAGTCCTCCACCTGAAACTCATGCTTGTACTTCCTGCCGACTATCTCCTCCATACAACCATGAGGATCAAAATTCTCCCGCAAGGCAAAGAATGAGAATGAGTATAAAGATAATTCCTTCTCTGCATCTTCCGAGGCTTGAGTGTTAGGACACACCTCAACTGAATTCCCTAGTATGATGGGCACGGGAATTCCATTTCCATGCTTGTGTCTGGATGCCTTCGCATAAGCTACCAACTGTCTAGTCACCTCAAGTAGTACTATCCTGTCTGTTGGATATCTTGGCAACATGTAAGGTGGTGAAGGACACCCGTGAACTCTGATGTATGTGAACTTTTGAAACTGGATGAACCAGGCGCCATACTTCTTCACAAGGTCTTGTGCATCCAAAGACAGACGATTGTGAATTCCTCCTTGCAATATCCTAGTAATGTTCATCGTGAAGGTATCATTGACTAACTTGTAGTCACTTCTAGGCGGATGATGGAGATGAACATAAGAATCACAAACCCTTATTTCTCCGGGTCCTCTTCTGATCACTCCTCTGTGAGGTAGCCCTGCATACTCGAAACTCCTAATTAAGGCATATATAACATATGAGCTCATGTGGAATGATTTGGTGGGTCTTAGCCTTCTCAACTGCACATCCAAACAATTGCTAATGATTTTGGCCCAATGAAGCATTCCCTTTCCTTGGACTATCATTTGAATGAAGAAGAACATCCACTTTTCGAAGAAGAAGGCTTGAGGAGCCCCTGTAAGTCGATTGAGCAAAGTTATCAAATCTCTGTATTCCTCCTGGAAGTCGATCCTATGCGGTGTATTGGGAATCTTGTTCAGGCGAGGCCGACTTTTGAGCAACCAATTCTTATTGATGAGATTCAGACAAGTCTCAGGATCATCTTCATAGATCGACCTCGCTCCTTCCACGCTCTTGTAAATCATGTCTTTATGGTCCGGAAGATGAAGAGCTTCCCCTATAGCTTCCTCTGACAGGTAGGCCAAGATGTTTCCGTCCTTGGTTACGATCGTCCTTGATTGTGAGTCAGTGGTGGGCACACTCAATCATCAGCTCATGACACTTGGTGGCGGGAGGGAAACTTGCAGCCTTGATGATGCCACTTTCAATTATCCTCCTCGCAACAGGTGATGGCTTGCCAATGTGGGGGACCTCTCGAAACTTCTTCACATTGAAGTTTCCTAAGTTGGTGTCTACGATATTACTCCACTTGGACACGATCCTAGTCTCCAACTCGTCACCCCTCTGATCTTCTTTGATGAGAGCTTGCCGACTAGTAGATCCTCTGGCTTTGGGGGTCGCCATTTGATGTCTACACAAAAATTTCAAAATTAGTCTTTAAGCATCATACTTTAAAGCATAGAAATTAAGACTCCTCAAAGGGAAGATTTAAGATATTAATGATAAATCTAGAATTCCTCATTTCTCAATTAATTATGAATGGAATCAAACTTTCAAAGACCTTTTTCTAAAAAATTGCTATGAAATTAAAACAAGCCTTGAAAAATGATTCCCCATACCTTCCCTTGAGTGCTTAACTATAAAACCTTGGAAAATGATAAAAGAAGACCGGATTTTGCTGGACAAGGGTTAAATTATAGTCTTCCTTTGGATGAATTACGCCTCCATTAGCCTTCAAAAGAGCTTCACCTTCTTTAGCCTCCAACACTTAGCAAAAATTCTCCTCCAATCTGTTGGATTTCGCTCCTCAATTTGCTCCTCAAAATCGCACCTAGAAGGAATGAATGAATGATTTGAAATTTGAAGCAACACTCCCCCTTTATATAGGGCGCTCACCCTAATCCCTTCAAGGCCGACTTGGCAAATAAGGGGTAAAAATAAATAAATAAATCCTTGAAAAGGTGGCCGACTTGGCAAATATGGGGTAAAAATAAATTTTTAAGCGCTCATTTTGTATTTTTTAATTTTAAAAAATTAATTTTAATGCCTCCAAGGTGAATTTTTTAATTATTTTAAGGCCTAAAAATTAATTTATTAAATTGCCAATGCCTTAATTAATACGAATTTAATTCAACCTCCCAAATGTCTTGAATTTAGGTAATTTAGTGCAAATTAGGGAATATCAAGGTTTGATCAATGCTTAATGAAACTTCCTAATGATTTCGCCCTGGACCCTCTGGAAGGGTTAGGAGCGATTTTCTCAATTTAGTCCCGAATATCTCATTCCTTGACTCCAAAATCTCCTAGCGGGTGAATTTATACCTAATTAAAGTCTTGCATTTCAACTTTTGGTATTTCACATGAGGAAATTAGGTGAAAATGTGGATTTCGCCCTGGGCCCTCTGGAAGGGTCAGGAGCGATTTTTTTTATTCTAGGCCATAATCCACCTTAGCTTGATCATTGAACTCTTCCAAGGCAATCTCCAAGGTCCATTTCCTTGTATCACTGAGTTGGCTCATCAAAATTTTGAAGGAAATAGTGCATTTAGGGGAATTTCGCTCTGGACCCTCTGGAAGGGTCAAGAGCGAAATTCATAATTGGGCTCAAAATTTTCATTTTCTAAAGTTCAAAACCTCTTCAAGGCATTCCAAATAGGTTCTTTCACTGAATTCCAGGCTTAGTTTCATTCAACTTAGGAGGACGAAGGTGATTTTAGGGTTTTTCGCCCTGGACCCTCTAGAAGGGTCAGGAGTGATTTTTCCTCCTTAGGCTTACTCCTTCATCAACTTTTGTTGAATCTTTCACTCATAGCTACGCAATGTTCTTCCTCATTCAATCCACCCAAGTTTGACTTGATCTTGCAAAGGTAAAATAGGGATTTTTTAGATTTTCGCCCTGGACCCTCTGGAAGGGTCAGGAGCAAATTTTGAGTTTCAGGCCTATTCCTTCATGCTTTTTAACTTCAAATCACTTCTAAGGCATAGAACATCATGCCTCTCTCCCATCCAAGTCCTAAAAAGTGAAATCTTGTCTTAAATTTGCAAGAAAAAGGGAGAATTTAGAAATTTCGCCCTGGACCCTCTGGAAGGGTCAGGAGCAAATTTCTTCCTTAGCTTCAAAACTTGCATTCATGGCAATCCAATTCAACTTCAAGGCCATTCAAACGTCTTGTCAAACCCATGTCTAAGCTTGGTCTAGTCCAATCTTTGGAAGAAAAGATAGGTTTTGGGATTTTCGCCCTGGACCCTTTGGAAGGGTCAAGAGCAAAAATCCTTTTCTAGGCTTGGTTGCTTCCTCTTGACCATCCCAATTATCTTCAAAGGACAAAAGATACTTCCTCACATTCATTCAAACCATAAAAAATCAAAAATTGTTTTGACCTTGCAAGAAAAAGGTGATTTTAGGAATTTCGCTCTGGAGCCTCTGGAAGGGTCAGGAGCGAAATTCACAATTGAGCTCAATTCTTCCACCTTTTGATAATTTCTTCCAACCTTGACATATTCTCAGGGGCAATTCCTTCTGAGTTTCATCTTATCCCCCACTTGGTTTAGCCAAATTTGATAGCAAAAAGGTGTTTTTGAGAAAATTCGCTCTGGGCCCTCTGGAAGGGTCAGGAGCGATTTTCACTATTTTGACCAAAATCCTTCATTTTTTCACCTTGAAGCTTCTTTGCTAAGTATGATTTCACCTTCCACTGTGCTAGTAATAAAGTCTCATGTCCAAGGAAGGCCAAAAAATGTGATTATGAGGAATTTCGCTCTGGACCCTCTGGAAGGGTCAGGAGCGAAATTGCCTTTCTTGGGCAGAATCCTTCATTTTCTTCATCTCCAAACATACCTAAAGGTTTCAACATGCTCTTTCCACCTTTCATCATGCCTTTAATATTCCAATTTGACCAAACTGAGCAAGAAATGTCTCTCATAAAGATTTTCGCCCTGGACCCTCTGGAAGGGTCAGGAGCGAAAATTAGGTTTTAAGCAAAATCCTTCATTCTTTTAAGTTGAAACTTTCTCAGGAGGCAAAAGGGAGTTGTCCTTGTTTCATTCATGCCCAAAACTTGACCCTTTTCATTGCAAGATGAGAGCTATTCAAAATTTCGCTCAGGACCCTCTGGAAGGGTCAGGAGCGAAATTCACCTTCCTTGTCCAAAAATCTTCATTTTGCACGCTTCCAAATCTTCAAATGTATCAAATGACGTCCAATCTTTCCCCCAAGATGCCCTGCACATCACAATTTAGCCAAAGTCAGTGAAAAATAAGCTCAAATAAAATTTTCGCCCTGGACCCTCTAGAAGGGTCAGGAGCGAATTTTCTTTTCTAAGCCAAATTGCTCAATTTTCAAGTTTGAAACCATCTCACCAGGCAAAGTTAGATCATTTTCTAGGCTAGAAACAGGATTATAAGTCGACTCAAAGCAAGAAATTGTGTTTAGAATGAAATTCGCTTTGGGCCCTCTGGAAGGGTCAGGAGCGAAAATCTTCTTTCAAGCATCATCTTGCTCTCCAAAATCGATCAAATCCCTTTCTAGGCAAGAACACATAAATTCATCTTCAAACATATCAAAACTTAGCCAAAATTGTGAAGGAAATCCAGTTACAAAGATTTTCACTCTGGACCCTTTGGAAGGGTCAGGAGCGAAAATCAAGCTTTGAGCTTAATTCTTGACCTTTTAAACTCCAAATTTCCCTAAGAGGTAAGCAAAGACCACCATTCATGCATCCCCATCAAAATCCTGTCTTTCATCAAGCGAAAATGAGAAGTTTTCAAAATTTCGCTCTAGACCCTCTAGAAGGGTCAGGAGTGAAAATTAGGTTTCCAAGCTTGATTCACTTCATTCTCCCTTTAACTTAACCAAATCAACTCCCTTTCTTCAGTGACTATGCTTAGTTGACTCAAACTCAGAAACAAATAGGACCTTACCAAGAAAGATCTTCTTTCAATCTAGACCTGACCTGAGACCTATTCATCCTGCCTCTGACCTAACCAATTTGACTCTCCTGAAAGGCATGTTTCATTCTGGCAATCTTGAATCCTCAGGCAGATGACTAACAATTCCCCAAAATTTGGCTAGACTTAGCCATGAAAGAAACCCTAAAACGAGCTTCTAAGGTTTAGCCCTAATCCAGCCAGCCCAGGCAAACCACTCACTCACTCAAAACCCAAAAAGCAGAGAGAAAACAAACAAAGAGAAAACAAAACCCTAAGGCAAAAAGAGGGGGTCCCCATCCTAATGGGGCGATGTGTGAAATGGTCACAACACTATGATGGTTAGCGACAATTTTAATCGGATTGATAGTATCCCTTATCTGCTCAATTGTAGTTTGGTTTGGATTGGTATGTTCTATGTTTCAAATTTGGGAGGCTATTGGCGAGAGTTTTTGGATTGAGTCATTATGATGACTAGGATTGAAAGTTGGCAACCTTTTCAATTTTTTATAGGTAATGAGTGGGTCGATAAGTTGACTTGGATAAGTGATGTGGCCCATATAACTCAATGGCGATCCCTTGGGATTTATGTGCTACCATGATGGGCCCATATGGTGACATGGCACCATGCTAGTTGACTGGCCAATGTGGTGCCCTTTGGTTGTCACATCATGATGATGATCATTATGATCAATTGTGACTATTGTACTTCTTATATCCCCAAAGGGATTAAAAAATTCATGTTGCGGTCACATCTATATTGCAACCTTGAATCCTCACAATTTGTTGGAGATTATGAATAGTTGTCTTTCCTTACTTGGTCTCTTTTCTATACTAAGGGCGTCAAGTGGCACATTTGGCATCTGAAATGGATGATGCCAAGTAATATGTCTTATCACTCCAACATGCATCCCATTTACTCCATATCTATTTGGAGAATTCCTATTCTATTATTTGCTTGTTGGTTTCTTAGAAGGTAAAAATTGCTAAGTTTGTTATGCTTGCTACTGCTATGAGTATGGGAGGCAACAAGGTGAGAATTGAACCTAGCACCCACTCCAAATTCAAAGATGATGGCATTGTTTGGCACATGTGCTCTAAGGGGGGAGATTATCAGCTCATTGAGAGTATGAATGGATTCAATGAGAACCTCTCCATCCAATTTGCGAC
Organism: Cryptomeria japonica; assembly: GCF_030272615.1. Lineage (NCBI taxonomy): Eukaryota > Viridiplantae > Streptophyta > Pinopsida > Cupressales > Cupressaceae > Cryptomeria > Cryptomeria japonica. The sequence continues at coordinate 293,074,805 of NC_081409.1, read as the reverse complement.
ATCATGGAAGAATCGAAGGGTTACGATAGGTGGGATCTCATTCGAGGTGAATGAGGATGTGATTGCCAAAGCTATTGGTTTACCCACTAGTGGTAGTGTTGTGACGTATTCACACATCGCCCCATTGCAAATGGGGACCCCTACTTTTTTTTAGCTTTCTGGGGTTTGTTTCTAGGTCTTTTAGGGTTTTGTCTATTAGCTTTTGCATGTTGAGTGTCGCCAGGGGGATCACTAGGATGGCAGGCTCTGCTTGAGCCAGGGGGAGTCAGCATGGGCTCCAGGTTAGGGTTTCTTTGAAAGTCTCCCTTAGGCCTAGTCTTGCTCTTGTTGCTAATAGTGTCTTGTTTGAGTTTCAGGAGGTCAATGAAGCTTGGTGAGTGAATATCATCTTTGAAGGTCTGAGTTAGGTCAAATTGGTGAGTGATGATGTCTGGAATGTCATCCTGATCTTCAAATGTCTTGAAATTTGGCTGTCTGGAATGTCATCCTGATCCTGAAATTTGACTATCTAGAAAATTGAAGAATCCTCCAAAAACTAGATTTTGCATTATAACTCCTGGAGGTCCGAAACCACTCTCAAACATCCTGACAGTATATATGGAATATAACTTATATTCCATATATGAATCCTGACGAAGAGACCAAAATGTCAAATTTCACTCCTGACCCTTCCAAAGGGTCCAGAGCGAAATTCTCCATAAGACATTCTACTTTGACCCAAACTTAGAACTAACTCATTCCCAGGCATTATTGAGGGCAAAACACTTGTTTGGATGAAGAAATGTGAGAAACGAAGTCAAGATTTGAGCCTCAATATGAATTTCGCTCCTCACCCTTCCAAAGGGTCCAAAGCGAAATTCTTGAATGACCTTATTTTCTCACTTAGACCTTGAAATAAATGCCACTTTGAGAGCAATTTTACTTGATGATGGTAGGAGGAAGCCTAAGAAGTCATATTCAAGCCAAGAAAGGGAGGAAAAAGGTGAGAAATGAGCCCAAGTAGGAATTTTGCTCCCGACCCTTCCAAAGGGTCCAGAGCGAAATTCACACAACCTTCATTATCTTCCTTGTTATGGCCAAGTTTTGGACTTCTAAGGCATGGTTGGAGTGACCTTGAGGTGTTCTAGCCTTTGAAAGAAGGTTTGAGGCGATGAAATGGTGAAAATCAACCTAGAATGGAAATTTCGCTCCTGACCCTTCCAAAGGGTCTAAAGCGAAATTCCCTATAGGTCCTGTCCTTGGCCTAGGTCTAGAGCGAAATCCTCATTTGACCCTCTATTTTGCCTAGGACATTGGAAAGACCTTGTTTTGAGCTAAGTGGCAAATAGACTTGATGGTGATAAGGAGAGGTGAATTTGATCGAGTTTGAAGGTGAATTGAGGAAATGGAGTGTGAAATCAACCTAATTTATGAATTTCACTCCTAACCCTTCCAGAGGGTCCAGAGCGAAATTCTTAGAAGGCACCCTTTCCTTCCTGGATTAGACCAAGGTCTTAGTTTCCAAGGCATGTTGTGAAGGTTTTGATATGTTCTTGCCTTGAAAAGTGATTGAAAGCATTAAAAGATGAAGATTTTGATCTAAGACATGAATTTCGCTCTTGACCCTTCCAAAGGGTCCAAAGCGAAATCCACTTTTCCTCCACTTTGCTCTTTGATATGACCAAGTTTGTTGACTTCTAAAGCGTGATGGGCAGGCTTTGATGCATATTTGTCTTTGAGAGGAGGTTTGAGGTGATGAAGTGGTGGAAATCAACCTAGAAGGAGAATTTCGCTCCTGACCCTTCCAAAGGGTCCAGAGCGAAATCCTCAGTTTGACCCCCTATCTTGCCTAAAATGATGAAAATGACCTTGTCTTGAGCTAATTTGATGGTAGATTCACTTAAGTGAGAAGAAAGGAGCTTGAATTAGATCAGTTTTGAAGGAGAATTAGATGAAAGAAGTGGGAAACCAACCAAGAACATTGATTTCGCTCCAGACTCTTCCAAAGGGTCCAGAGCGAAAATCCCCATAGACCTCAATTTCTTCCTTATTCAAACCAAGTTCTTAGTTTCTAAGGCATGTTGGGAAGTGTTTGACATGTTTTTGCCTTAGGAAGTGACTAAAGGAGAAGGAGATGAAGGATTTTAGCCTAAAACTTGAATTTCGCTCCTGACCCTTCCAAGCGAAATTCTTGAAAACACCCATTTTCTCCCTAGATGAGGTCAAGACCTTGGATCCTATGGCGTGGATGCAAGTGGAGTGGTGTATATTTGCCTTGCGAAGAAGATTGGAGTTGAAAAGATGAAATATCAAGCCTAGAAGATGAATTTCGCTCTTGACCCTTCCAAAGGGTCCAGAGCGAAATTCCACAAAACCAGTCTTTTCTCCCAGTTTTGTACCAAGTCAAGTGTGGGTCAGGGTGAGATAGGATTGGATTTGTCCTTAGGAATGACTTTGAGTTGCTAGTGATCAATAAATGTTAAGGAATTGAGCAAAAACTAGAATTTCGCTCTTGACCCTTCCAAAGGGTCCAGAGTGAAATTCCTAAGATCACCTATTTCCCCTTCAAAGCAAGTCAAACTTTTGGTTTTTTTTGGCCTAGAGAGGAATGGAGTAACGTTTCCTTGACCTTTGAGGTGAATTGAAGTGAAAAAATGATGAAATAAGCTCAAGAGGGTGAATTTCGCTCCTGACCCTTCCAAAGGGTCCAGAGCGAAATTCCTAAAAACCACCTTTTCCTTTCATTTTTGTGTCAAGCTAAGTGTGGATCAAGGTAGATTGAGCTTGGAAGTGCCCCTAGGATTGCCCTTGGATAGATTTTGGCCACCAAAAATGAAGATTTTAGGCTAGGACAAGAATTTCGCTCCTGACCCTTCCAAAGGGTCTAGAGCGAAATCCTAGATAGGTCTTGTCCCTGGCCATGTTTTTTTAGCGGATTCTCCTTTCTAGCCATTTTGGGAGTCAAGCAAGTGTTGTCAGGTTGAGAGATGAATCCAAAGGGAGAGTCAAGGGGGAACAAAGTGAGAAGAACGGAGCTAAGCAAGGAATGAATTTTGCTCCCGACCCTTCTAAAGGGTCCAGAGCGAAATTCTTCAAACCACCCATTTTCTCCTTGAGTGAAGCCAAAACTTTGATACCTATGGCATGGTTAAAGGTGGAGTGAGGTATTCTTGCCTTGTAAGGTGAATTGAAGTGAAGGAAGTAAAGAAATAAGTCTAAAACTTGAATTTTACTCCTAACCCTTCCAAAGGGTCCAGAGCGAAATTCTCAATTTCACCTAATTTGCTCATGATGAAGGTCAAGGGGTGGATTCCCAAGCTTTGATGGAGAGAAGGCTAGTGTATGCTTGCCTTGGAAGGCATTTTGGAGTTGAGACATGATAGAATTTGTCCTAAAATGCAAATTTCGCTCCTAACCCTTCCAAAGGGTCCAGAGTGAAATTTTTATAGGGCCTGTCCCTGGAGAGGATATTGAGCGAAATTCCATTTTGATGTCTTCTCATTAATGATTTAAGGTGGAAAATGCTATGTTGAAATAAATATGTCATATGTGCTTAATCATCTTTTGGTTTGTTTTGCAGATGGGAGGAGACCAGGCCAGGACAAGGACGACCTATTCCAGTCCATCCCCATCAAGGACATTCCAAAAGCATAAAGGTGGACTCAAGGTGTTTTGAAGCATTGAAAGACTACATGTGTTCAAGAAGTTGCCAAAACCTTCACTTCACCACACTAAGAAACCACATGATGACAAAGAAAGGAGTTGCCAGCACTTCAGGGCGAGATATGCTACTGGAGAAGGAAGACTTGACAATAAGGGAGCCTCATCAATCAAAGCAAGTACATCATTCATCACGTCAGAGGTAGAAAAGGATCAACCAAGTCACAAGCGTTATGAGGTGGCATCCCAATCATCATTCCTCCAGTCGGATTAGTCCACCTCAGCATGACCAGATTCAATGTACCTAATTTATCGGAGCGGCACAAACTTCGGTGTACCTACCCCTGCTTCCTATTGGTCCTCGCTCCGGGAATGTAATTTTCTAACTGGCTAAGAAAGTTTGTTGTAACAAACCCTAATTAGGGTTTCTATCTTGTAATCCTAGCCATTGGTTCTTAGTCAATCAGAGTCGTCTGTTTGTAAAGGGTTCCTATATAAAGCTCTGGCTCTTCATTTGTAAAAGAAAATAGATAGCTAATAGTGAATAGTCAGAGTAGGAAATAGTTAGAGTAGAGTAGAAAGAGAAGGCAAAGATTGTTGCCAAGATATTGTTGCAAAAGACTTGTAAACTTCATTGAAGAAATGGTGAATTCTATGGGTCGATTCAATAATTTGCATGGTCTCTATACTTCTCAAATTTGATTTCATGTTATTAGGTGAATGGAAGAAATTTGTATGACCAACGGTAAAATTCGTATATCCATACTACTAGTGGTTTGTTGATTGCAGACTTGCCTTGCGTAGTCAACTGGAATCATTCAGCTTAAGCTTAACTTCAATTATCGCTTCTTCATTGATATGCATCAACCTGACAGTGTCCATGCTTGTAGCGGTGATCTAAACATCATAAAGCTTTCCTCAGAAGATCGCACTAATCTTGTGGAGATGATCCTAGGATGTCAAAACAAGACTTAGTTAGAATTTCATCAAAGGTCATTCATTGCTCTTACGTTCTTAGCGTTAGAAATAGATCCCATTCCAACCCTTATCCTTTTTTCCTTTTTTTAAAATCAAGGGCCGGTGAAATTCCACGTTCCAATAATATCCAAAGCAAATCAGACGTTCAGGTTGTCGAAAGTAAGTCCCCTTGTGATTCCGGCAAAATCACATCATACCACAAAGAGCTTATCCACACGTAGAGAACCTACATATCAGAACCTTGGAGTTACTCCGACTGATCCTTCGGCGATATCTTCAGCAGTCGGGAAACTTTGTTCAAGAGAGGATAAGGTACCTTTAGGCATTTTATTTTATGTTTGGTCGTGTACAAAAAACAGGTAGAAAATGGAAAAAGCAAAGTAGGGTCACTAACAATGATAGCCCTCTTTCTTGAGGTGAAAAACCAGTTAAGTTGCATGGATGGTTTGACAGAGAGGAATTGTCGAGGCCTTGGGACCAAGTATGTCTCATGATAATGAAATTCTTCACTCTTGAGGGCGGGTTTAAGGTTTACTACTATTACCACCTTCCATTGCTATATCACTTCCAATATATTGCTTTAATTTGCCTCTCGTTCTTCTTGTTTAACTCCCTAGAAAATTCCATTAGAGATGCCCTAAAAATGGCGGAGAACCTTGGGAAAAAACCCATCCCGCTCCATCAAGGACTTATTTTTAGGCTCTACCATCTTGGACTCTCCAAGCGGTCACCAAAGTAAGAGAAAAAGCCTAAGAATCTCGAGTGCTAGCAAAGCTTCCCCTTTGGACAATAATGTAACCACTAAAGCCATCCATTCTAGCTCGCCTACTCCCCAAGGGGTTAAGACCACTCCCAATACTCCCCTATATGTGCATAGCCCTGCTACGGTGGATCTTTGTGACATGCAACATGGTACAACTCCTTTGAGCTTGGCCAAAAAGGGAACCTCGAGTGTTCTATGCCACGACCAAGAAAGCCAAGAAAAAATCAGCCCATCCCCAAATTAAGAAAATTGATAGTGACAATGAGAAAGCCCAGGCTAGCAAGGAGGAAGAGAAGAGTGCAAGTAACTCCAACTCTAGGAGATCTAATAGGCTGGCTAGCAAGACTACGAAGAAAGGAAAAGATAAGATGGAGGTGGATGAACTCAAAGAAGACACTAGGACAAAGGAAGAGTTTGATGATTCTGAGGAGAACAACTCGAAGAAAACAACCAACCAGTCGGATAGCACTAGGTTGATGCATGTGGAACCGACAAAGGGCCTCAGACTGATAAAACCCAACTGGTAGGGGAGCCTCATCCCTGCTTTAGATGTGATGCCACAGCTGCTGATCTTGCTACCCTGAAGGCAAAAGTTACTGACCTTGAAAAGAAAATGCTGCACCTCCACAGGTTCAACACGAAGGTGACACACAGGCTTGCTGCTACTTCATTCTTGCTGCAGAAGAAGCTTGGGAAGGAGGATGACGATGAAGGAAACTATAAGGAACTATTTAAATTCCTCATCGATGATTGGAATGGCATAATTGTATATCAACTTTTCTACTGTTTTTTGGTGCTTTTATCGTCTTAGTTTCATATACTCTAAAGACATTTATACTGCTAGTATTCTTACTATTAATTGCTTTTGATATTATAATCTAGACTGCTAATGTATTGTTAATGTGCTTTTAATGGCTTTTTAGAGCCACCTACAAGTTGTTTGTCACCAAATAAATCTGCAATCCCCCTTGGGTGTTTAGCTTGATGAGAGATCACATTGTTGATGTGTTTTTATGCACATGCGAACACAGAATAAAATACCAAGGTATCTTATCCTCTCTTGAACAAAGTCTGTCAAATGCTATGCTTCACGATCAAATGAGACAACTCCAAGGATATGAAATGTCAAGTCTTGACGTGTGGATAAGTTCAATGGTTTGATGCAATAATGTTGGAATCACAAGGGGACTTACGTTGTACATGAATGCCCAATCTTATAATGGATAAGGATAGGTATGCCGATGACTTAGGATTTTGCAATGAAGTTCTTGATTCAAATCTAACAAGGATTTCTAAAAAAAGGACAAAAGGGAATTGGGTTCAAGAATTCTATTCTAAAGCCTAGAATGAAAGAAGTGGTGAACAAATTTAGTGGAATCAAACTAGGCAAGGTCTCACCATCAAGTCGAATAGATTTTGACACAAGCTTAGTGCAATCATCTAAGGTGTATTTCATAGATTTTCAAATTACTACCATCAAACATTGAGACCATCCAAGTTGATGCATATCAATGGACGCATAATAATCGAAGTTAGACTTGCATAAATTTCCAGTTGACATGCACGACACACATACAATCAGCAAGAGGTTAGTGGTATGGATTAATAGATTCCACACAAATATACTCAACAATTCTTTCATTCAATCTAAAAAACATTGAAAGCAAATTCTAATCTAACTTGGAGGAATTGAGAACCTCGAATGCAAAACAACACTTAAACAAAAATCACCATCAAATCAAACAATGATTTATATTCAAATCTGCAACATCTACCAACAATTCTCAAAAATATCTCGCTTACAAATGAGAGGCAATGGGGCTTATATTGAGCCTCAAAAGAAATGAATGCCTTAGATTGATTCAAGATCAACGGCCAACATTACAAGATAAAACCCTAATTAGGGTTTGTTACAACCACCATTACATTGGCCAATAAGAAACGAGGGTAAGTAAGATAAATAATATTTGATATAGTGCCATGTGTCACCTATTCCCTCTTTGAATGAACATTGACTTGGAACACTTTGATTGAACAAATGGTGACTGGGATGCCACCTCAGCTTGCCTTGTACACTTAATCAATTTGCCTTGAACTTTCCTCTTCTTCATAATGTTTGGAATTCCTTGTGATACTTTGCATTCCATCCTTATGATAAAGAATTCCTTAGACTATTTCCTCATGTTTGGAAAATTTCCCAATCTTGGAATCTTGAAATATTTCCTTCCTTGGTACACTTGGATACTGAAATTTCTTGATGTAGTTCCGGATTTCTTGATGTGAAATCCCCTTGTGCTCATGTCTTGAACTTGCTTTTCTTCATTTGTTTGCAATCAAGGTGAGGTCCTCTTCATGATTGATCTAGTCCTCATCTTCACCTTTTGGAATCTTTGTTCGGAAATCCTCATCCAATCTTTGAAGTGTTGATCTTCCTTATCCGCATTTGTGATGTTGAACGGTTGATCATCGTGCTTCCCTTCCTTGTAACAGTCCTGCAAAACAAGTAAACATTGAATCAAACACTATTGTGATAACTTTATTTCAATCTTGGTGGAATATCCATCCCCATAGGGACGGGTCAGTCCTCAAAACATCGGCATTATCCTTGTCCATTCTTTCAATTGGTGGGAATTTGATGCCTATTTGGACAACTTTGTTATTGATTCGTCCCTTCCTTTGTAATTCCGCCCTCAAGTGGAAATCCGACTCCCATCCAGACTCATTGTCCTTGAAAATTGTGTTGACTGGATCATCATCCAATGGAGTGGACATCTGGACACCATCAGAACTTTGTTCCTAACATTTGTCCCAACATGTGATAGGTAATCTTAGAAAATTGTAACACCAATTCTGGAAAATTCTCCTCAAGAAAACCTGATTTTCAGACTTAATTCAAGTCTGATCACAACAAATAAGTCTGAAGACACCCCTGTAAACTTTAAAAATGTATGATTTGGAACCCGAAAATGAATGTCCAGGTTTGAAAATATCACTTGGAGGTCTGAAAACACTCAAAAAGTGACTAGTTTTTAATATCAAAGTTGTAATAAAAGTCTGATTTTCTGAGGATTGGGTCTGAATATGCCCTCCAATGTCTGAAAATACTCATAAAATGGTGTATTGAAGTCTGATTTTCTGATTCTTAAGTCTGAATACACCCTCTGAAAGTCTGAAAATAGCTCCATAAAATCTGAAGACACACTGAAAATGATGAATATCAATGGCTGGAAGTGGTCACAGCCATGTCACATGCTTGAATTTGAATTATTTTGACCTTCAAAACTAAAAAATGGTCACATCTGGGCACAACTATGTGGCTAGGAACGAAGTTTCAGTCTGAAGACAACCTAGTATACTCAGAAAAATATCAAAATTAGTGCCAGGAAGTATACCACAATTTTGAAAATGCTTGGAAAAGGGTGTGGAAAAGTCTGATTTTTAGTTCTTAAAGTCTGAAGACACCCTTCCAAGGTCCAACAAGGGCTGCCCAATGTCTGAAGACAACCTACAACTTCAATAAATCAGTCATTTAAACTTGTCGCTGTCATAGGAAACACCTGTATTTGATGGATTTTGCCTTCCCAAAGTGAAGTTTGTCAAATCTGGGCACAAACAAAGGGCTAGTAAAAAATATTTAAGTCTGAAGACAAATCTGAAAGTGAAATTTCAGACTTGGATCAGCAATGGAATCTTCACCAAATGCCCAAAAAAACTCATAAGGATGATGCACAAGTGAAATTTCTCAAGTTGGCAAGTGGCTGGAAATGAAGAATTTTCTGAGGACAGCCCTTAGCAATGGTGTCTCAGACTTGCAACAGCGATTATAAGGTCTGAAAATGCTCCAAAACTTTCACAAAATCACCTCCAAGCAAAATCGCCCAAGTGTGGAAGAGCTGGGAGTGAAAAGTTAAATCTAGAAATGAAGGTTCTAGCCAACAATGGTGTCCAAATCACTTCCAGCCAGAGAAATGGGACTCGCCCAGACTTGGCGAGTCCGAGTACGAGTCATGCTCGGCGAGTCATAGGGACTCGAACTCGGACTCGTCCGAGTCTAGGGAGTAAACTCGCCAGACTCACCGAGTTGCCGAGTTTGGCTCAAAATCGCCAGACTCGGTGAGTCCTGAGCCCCAGACTTGGCTACTGGCTGGGTTAATAAAATGACAAAAAAAAAACATTTTAAAAAGTTTTTTTTTAAAGTAATAAGTTTTTTTGGAAGGGTCAAGAGCGAAATTTAACATTTTGGTCTCTCCGTCAGGATTATTTTATGGAATATAACATTTAAGTATAAGTGATATACTTTAAGTTATATTCCATATATACTGTCAGGATGTTTGAGAGTGGTTTCGAGCCTCCAGGAGTTATATTGCAAAATCTAGTTTTTGGAGGATTCTTCAATTTTCCAGACTTAGTCAAATTTCAGGATCAGGACATTCCAGACTTAGCCAAATTTCAGGGCATTTGAAGATCAGGTTGACATTCCAGACTTTATCACTCACCAACTTGACCTAGCTCAGACCTTCAAGAATGATACTCACTCACCAAGCAAGACCCAATTAGCAACAAGAGCAAAACTAGGCCCTAAGGAAGACTCTCAAAGAAACCCTAATTCAGACTTGTAATAAGTTTTTTTGGCCTCGCGGGGCACTGCCCCTCGACCTCGCCCTATATCGCGACAGGGAGCGCGCAAGGGGCGCTGCCCCCTAACCCCCGTCGAAAAATATGGGGGGAAACTGCGTCGATAGAAGTAGAGAAAATTTAACCTCCGAGTCTGACACTAATTGGATCGACCAGGTAGATATAGAGGTTGAGACTGTAGCCATGGCAAAGGAGGAGCGGAGAGCACGAGCACAGACAGGAGATTCAGAGGCAGCTAGTGACGCGGATGTTCCTGATGTTGGTGAGCATGGCATGGTGTCACGGGGAGCGGCTATGGCAGTCAAATCATCCAGGACCTACCTTAGACACCTTCGCAGGGGGCCAGGGCCGGAGGGTGCAGGCTCCTCTGAGCCATAGACTTGTAGTTGTATAAACCTTTGGTATTTGTATAAAACATTTGATGATGATAATATGATGACATGGATTTTTTATTCCATGAGTTTTGTAATATTGTATACATTTGACAATATTTATATATCTATGTTTGTTATTTTCTTCAGCTACAATTTGAGTTTATGCTTATGTGATTGATGTATACTTGTGTATGTAATCAAATGAGCCGAGCTTGATGATGTTATTGTGTCTTTAAGGTGTATTCAATAAAGGGTATCTGAAACAAGTTTTAAATATTTAAAAATCTCTAAATTTCTTGAGTTTTTCACTATCCCGAGTCCAGCCGAGTCTGGAGCCGAGTCTGACGTCGAGTCTCGAGTCCGAGTCCGAGTCGGCCTTGCCGAGTCCGAGCCGAGTCCGAGTCTCGTTTCTTTGCTTCCAGCAATGGCGTCAAACTCTGATCTAAGTGTAATGGCAGCCTCCCCGAAACAATGGAGCTCAAGAGAATCACAAAAATTACCCAAAATGAAAGGCAATCTGCCTCACAAACAAAATCGCAGCCCCTCCAATCATGGCACCATCTCTCAAAATCGCTATATGTGGCCTAATCAGCCATTAAATATGTTGTAGCTCCTCTCCAATGGTGGCGCCCAAGTCTGATTGAGCAAACTCTTCCTTCAAATCTGCAACTTCAACTCCAACAATGGTGTCAACTTGACACTTGGGCAAAAATCGCCCAGCTGAGACCTCCAATCTGCCTTCAAACAGCCACCTAATTGTCACATCAGCATCGTATAACGTTATTTTAATGCTGGCAGGCATACTTAAACACATTTTCACCTTGAAACTTCACCACACAAGCAAAGTGGGATAAAACTTTGATACTTATACTTGCCTGGGTTAAATCGATTTGCTTCTAGAAGTATCTAATCATTAAATGTTTATTGCAAATCATTTATTAATTGTTTTTTACTTTTTAAATAATCATTAACACTTGTAAAAACAACTAATTTTGCGTCAATTTATTTAAAATATTTTAAAATTTAGATCAAAATTGATCCTTGGGGGGAAAATCGCTCCATGTTGGGATAAAAATCCCAATGAAAACCTATTAAAAATCATTAAAATGTCTTTGGGGGAAAATCGACCCCTATCCAGACAGTTATCCAGACTCAAAATTGTTAAACTCATCACTGGTGAAAATTCGCCTTATGTCTAGAATCACAATCCACATTAAAATCCTCTAAATCTCGTCATAAAAGTCTTGGTGGAAAATCAATAGGCATCAAGAATCATCATTTTAGTCCTCATTAAAGTCATCCGCAGTCCTAGTGGAAAATCGTGGGTTGTCGGGAAAATTTCCCACACAATCAAATTTTGAGCATCCTGGTGGAAAATTGCCCATGTCTGGATAATGAGTTGGGGAAAAATTAGGTCCATCAAGAATCAAGTGGAAATTCACCACCAGTCAGGATTTTGAGTGGGGGAAAATCATGGGTCATCGAAAATATGGGGGAAAAGCACCTCCAGTCTGGAATTTTGACATTTTGACCCTCAAAATATGGATTTTCATCAAGAATTTAACAATTTAACCACTCAAAATCATCCAAACACTTAGAACATTCAATAAAACACATCGGGACTTAGGCAAATTTACCAAAATTTGAGCAAAACACAAGGAAACCTATCGGGATAAAGTGCGAAATCAACTTGAATCACCTCCTAGGAGTGAGGAAACAACTCATTAAAGTCCTAAAATACCTTAGCACTTAAAAATCACAGACGAGGACATTCAAAAACACGTTTACACTCAAAGGTCTACACTTAGACAAAATCAGGATCACTCTAACATTTTAACATTTTAAACACATGATCCTATTCAAAATTCAAAAACCCTCTCATAAGCAAAGGCAAACACTAGGAAATTAGGCAAAACTTCTACTCTAAAAAGCAAAAAGTGGGGGTCCCCATTTGCAATGGGGCGATGTGTGAAGACGTCACAACACACAACAAGGGGAAGGAGCTTGATTGAGCAAGTAACACACAATTTGTGAATTCATCACCTTGTAGAGCATTTACGATTTGCTAACACCTTTGAAGCAAATGTTTGTGGGCCAACAATGGATGAATTCTTCTTGTTCAAAAAAGACAAATAAAGTGAGGGTCATAAACACAATTTTTAATGACATTTTGGAAAGTGTTCCCTAGGACATGTGAGAAAAATATTTTTAATGATATTATTTTGAGAACCTCACTATCACATCGTAATCTTGTTTATTACTAATATAATATAGTTCAAGCCTTTGGACTTTTCTCCAAAAAATAAAAACTTCAAATTTGTATTTAGATTTTCAATTGTATCCTTTAAGTTCACTTTTTTCTAAATTCTAATTCCTAGACATCATTGAATTTTTTATTTTTTTTAATTGTAAATTTAAGCCGTTTGTAGCTGTTGAAGCCTTTAAACAAGGTTTTGTACTTAATGGATGTTGAGCAAAACCCAATGGGATACTTGTATGAGGCCATGGATGCCAAGGAGGCTATCCAAAGTATACTGAAGAGAGAGAAGAAAATTTGAATCGATTTGACACATTATTGATCGGAGGTGGGATGGACACACTCCATCCGCTCATTTATGTAGTTGTTTACTACCTCGACCTGAATTTTTTCTACACAAACGACATCAAGGCTACTAATGGATGGAGGGCCTCAACATGCATTGAGAGGATGAGGCTTAAGGAAGAGGTCAAGGACCCAATAATCATAGAGTTGTAGAGCTACAAACGTGAAAAGAAGAGGCTCTTCTCTTTGCCACTAGCTATCTAAGAGAAAACCAGCCAAGCAGCAAGTTACAAAAAATCTCAATCTTCTCTTTTATGTGTCCTATTATTGCCTAGTTATTGTGATGGTTTCTTTATAGCTAATTTGTGGGAAGATCGGGGCACAAAAATGACAAACCTTCAAAAGCTAGCCCTCTGAATTTTGTTCCAATCTTGTAGTGTTCATGGATGTGAGTGCAATTGGAGCTTGTTTGATGCCATTCATGTGAAGAAACACAACAAATTGATAGAAAGGCATCTTAATGACCTATTTTTTATGCAATACAACCTTAGCCTTCTCTCAAAAAGGCAGATGGCTAACAAAGTCATGAGGCAATTGATTTGAATGACACTGATCAATATAGTGATTGGATTGTCTAGGATGAAGACCCCATGTTAACAAAAGATGAGATTGTTGATTCTACGGGGCGAGCAAATGAGATTGGGGCAGAATAAGAAGCAAGAGGCATTGCGTCAAAAGACATCATGGTTGATGGTGTTCCTAAGGAAGAGCCATTTTCTCTTAGTTCAAAAGTGGAGCCACAAATGATTGCGAATAGGACCCAAACCATCCCTAAGATGTATGCAGGGAAGAGAGAACTATAGGTGTTGCAATTTGCATTGAATCATAATTTTCTATAATGATTTTCAATCATCATGAAATTCATATCATACTATTAATTGTTGTTCTCACATCATATTGTACTTTTTTAATTCAAATATAATAAAAACAATTCACAGCATTCTATAAACTCATTTCAACTATCTTGTAATTGTATTTTGATTGGAATGTGTTTTTCAAGGAATTTAGGTATTTTTTAATTTATCGCATTTTTATTGATTCACCCATTACAAATCAAGGGTCTATTAAGTTTTGTCAAGTTGCAGGTTTTTGAACTATGCAAAAAAGTATCAAAATTTGTCAAGTGCTTCAAAAATTTAACTTTATCTATGTACAAAGACACAAAAGAACCAACCTTTGTCCCTTGTCCAAGTCTTCAATAACAGTATCTTCTTCTCTAGTGATAAGTCTTGTTTTTTCATGACATTATTTTTACTTACATTTTTAGTGTTTACCTATTCCGGGTCCTATCAGTTTGCATCTATCTTTTGGTATTAGATTGTAGTTCTTTTCGGCTCCCACATACAACCATTATTAATGGTTGTATTTATAGTCCAATTTGTTGAAAAGTGGAAGAGGACAAGGACCCTCTTGCCAGGTCACAAACTCACAAAAAACGTAACCTACTTAGAAAATGACCTAGGATTATAACTGTGCAACAAATTGCTATAAACACAAAGTATTTAAATGAAGATAAAACAGAAATTATAAATTACTTCAATGAGCTCCTCGACAAGATCCTCAAAATGGTGATAAGCTGGTAGAATCTCATTTTCACCATATCTACATCTTTTCACATTTCTCACATTTTTTTCTAACAAAATGGAGGGGAGATGCCTTCATTTATTGGACTCTAGTCTAACCCTAGAAATAATCCTATCGGCCATATTTAACTCACTCGAATGTGACTAGCCAAAATAAAGTATAATTCTAATTTATTGGTTTGCACAACTTACTGTGTTCTAATTTCCTAGTTACTCAAAATAGGAAAATGACTAATAAGCCTAACTTATGATAACCTGATTACCTAAGTAAGATTAAGTAAATCGTGGGTATAAGACCACACTTACACCACCCTTTAGTGAAAATTAGGGGGCATTATACAAAAAGGTGTCAAAAAATTCAAAAATGGTTCCTAACAATGAGGCTTTATAAAGTAGCTATGTACAATAATCTCAATGACAGAGGGAGGACTTAAAATACCATCCCAAGGACAGCTTTGCCTACCCTTGGCAATATTTGAAAAACAAACACATCAAAGGTGCAATGAAGATGCTGAAAAGCAAGTGTTTGTTACTCCTCTAAAGGTCTAGAAATATGAAGACACACCGAAGAATTGCAAGGTAGTGAAGATGGACAAGTATATGATGTTAAAGATGGCTACTCAAATCAAACAACATGCCTTCCCTTAAGAAGAGCTATGCAAAGAGGTGCATACTCAAACTCTTCCCACTCCAAACAAGATATGAAGAAAGCAACAATTATTTGTGCAATTTTCTTTTAAGGTAGTGTTGAAGAGATCTTGGAAACATATTGTGGAAGAGTCATCATCAAGAATCACCAACAAATAGAGAGATCATCAATACAAGAAATCTTACCACCTCCCTCAAAATATCCAAAAGAGGACCCACAAGATAAGGTAGATTACAAAGTGAAGCAATCGATGAAGGAGTTCCAAAAACACCATGTGGAAACTCTTATCAAATAGGAAAAACAAGATCCTCCAAAAAAGTGAGAATAATAATCAGGTTGAGATTCTACAAATAGGCATTTGATGTCACAAAGACAAGAATCCCAGAGAACTGATGAAGACCTTCCAAGAACATCTATGTGGGTAGTCTCATCAAACAACAAGCAACATCCTCCAAAAAATGACAATCGTCATTGTGAAATTCAACACAAAGGCGACCAATGTTGCATAAACAAGAATTCCAGTTATGTGATTCCCTAATGAGAGGAAGATCCTACAAAGAAGCAATGTCAAAAGACGTATTAGAAGCTGATAAAATTGATGAAGTATTGTGTGATTCCTCAAACTTTGCATCATTAGACCTCATGAAGGGTGTTGCCCTTCAACCTTGTTGGGGTATTGTCCCCAAATCCCCATGAAGGGTCTTGCCCCTCAACCCCATTGAGGTATCCACTCTTAGAACCCCTCTAGTTATTAGGATCTCTTGTCACATAAGAAACTTGATTACAATGAGATGGTGACAAGGAATCAGGATTTAACTGGAGTGTGCTGACATGCACAACTTGCCAGAAAATATCTTTAGATGAGACAGCTTATATAATACATGGCTGGTAGAAGTGGCATTGCAACTCATTGTGATTCAAGTGAAAATGAACCAAATGTTCACTTTGATGCTTTTATGGTCACTTTATTTGCTTCTATAGTTATGGCCGAAGTCTTTATCAGAGTTACAAGACTCGCAAAGTCTGGCCATTTTTGAAAGAACTAGCTACTCGTAGGGTTCACCTCTGCCAAGGCCAAAGGACCCTGGACTCAGACTCGGTCGAGTCTGTCCGGGTCTGCACAGACTTGCCAAGTCTGTCAGACTCTGCAGACTCGCCGAGTCTTGAGCCCTAGACTCTGCTGCGCCAACATGAATAAAATAAATAAATAAATAAAGGGAATGAAACGTGGAGTTGAGTTAAGCTTTGGCAAGGGGAATTGATGCTAGATACCATTTATTCCTAAGCCCTACAAAATAGCATTCTCAGATTATCACATGCATAATTAGTAGCTGTTGTGTATGTTAAGACTGCTGAAACATAGACTTCATTGTTGTTGTTCATATATTGGAGATTGGGTATGTTGTCAAGCACTTAATTTGTGGCATACCCTATCCTTTATCTTCTGTTCATTGTTTAGCCTTATTGCAGCATGTAATGGACTTCATTTCAGTTGTATTTCAGTCCTATGCAAAATCATTTATATCAAATTAAGATCAGCAATATACATCTTGTCTCCGTAATTTTTGTGGAAGGCTTAATTTAAGTTTGAGGAAATAAATATTATCTGCTATTATACTTCTTGTCAATGTATTATATGAATGCCATCCATTATGGATGTGGAAAGAAACCAACGCAAGACTGGAAACACATAATCTTGCATAATTGCATGCAAATTGTTTGACAAAATTACTAAGGGATTAAGAGTGAAAAAAATTGATGCTAGAAAAGGGGTAGCATCAATGTGATCTCAATTGGATAAGTGGGAGCTACAACAGAGGTCTCTTGATCATCAAGATGCTCAATTGTTGCATCATATTCAAACTCCTTTAAATATCATCATCACTAGGTAGATTATCAACATCATCAAGTAGAATGAGCTATGATGCAAGTTTATGTGTTTCCAGTCTTGCATTGGTTTCTTTCCACATCAATTCCCCTTGCCAAAGCTTAATTCAACTCCACGTTTCATTCCCTTAGTTTTTGCTGTCACAAGTCAACCTTTGCCTCCATCATAGACAGATCTTGGGCACTGACACATCTCCTATCACTTGAGAAGAGGTTGATCCATAGGCAAAGTGGAACAATGAGGTTGATGATCCTGTCTTCAATGATGAAGACTTGGAATGGGTTGATCAGGTGGATCGAGAGGCAAACGCAATAGCGATGGCAGAGGAGGCGGGTAGAGCACGAGGAGACCCATTGGAGGACCCCAAGTCTGAGGATGATGTGGATGAGGATGTTGATGTCACCAAGGCTGAGCCTAAATCTGAGCTTGAGACACAGGCAAATATCATGGCTGCAGAATGTTCTAGGACCTATCTTAGGCGCACACATAGGACGGTTGTTGGTTGAGTGATCACTGATATTGGCTCCTCTGAGTCTTAGACTTCTAGGCTCTAGCTTTTATGTTGATATATGTTTTGAACTTTTGATGCCATGGATTTCATATTCCATGAATTTTGTAGACATTTGACACTATTTATATTTATAATGTGTTATTTAGTTTAGCTTATTTCCTTCAGCTCAAGCCTAAAATTTGTGTTTATACTTATGCGATCAATGTAAACTAGTGTATGTGTTCATAGTAGCTTCAATTTAATGAGATTATTATGTCTTTAAGGTTTATTTATTAAAGGATGTATGAAACAGGTTTTGAATTTCTTCAGTTTTTCAATTTGCCGAGTCTTGGCCAAGTTTTTGCCAAGTCGGAGTCCAAGTAAAAAATCAGCTTGCCAAGTCCAAGTCTTGTAACTATGGTCTTCATAGATGAGGCAGCTTTTGCACATGACACAACTAGTCGAGTGGCACTCCAATTGATTGTGGTTCAAATGAAATTGAGCCAAATGTTGACCTTGATGCTTTTGATGAAGAAGAATATAAAGACTATTAAATATTGATTGTAATTTTGAATTTTCATTGTGTAATAGCATTTTGAGACGAGTATTTTCACTTTTGCAAATTATGAATGAGGTATTTAAATATTCTATTTATTGGCAATTATGAGTATCACTATTCTTATAATTTATAATAATAAACATATACATACATACATATATAAAGAAAAAAATTGGCGTACCACCATACCAAGTTCCAACACCCATACTCGCACCAATACTTGAACTATTAACTTGGGAGATGAACTAGTCAAATTTCATTTTCACCACATCCTATATTCTCTCCATATTCATCTCATTCCTCTAATGAAAATATGTAGGGAGTAAGCCTTTACTTATAGGAATCTAATCTAACCCTACAAATAATTCTATTGGCCTTATTAGGTAACTCTTGAATGTAATTGGCCAAATAAAAGGTTGAATTTGATTGGTTGACTTGCTTGGTAGCTTACCTTTTACTAATTTTCTAATTCTCAAAATAGGAGAAACACTAATAAACCTAGAATTGGGATGACCTAACTACCTAAGTAAGCATAAGTACATTGTATGTATCGAAGCACACCAAAACCATTGACCTACTTCGATCATTGGGGACATTAATATAATTTCTTTCTTACCATCTTTTATATGACATTAACCCATTTTTTAGATGGTATGTACAATACACAGCCATTAAAGACTAGGTCCTCACATTGTCTCAATTGAAATTATGTAAATATAATTTGGTTAGAGTTTTTGATTCCTAAGTGGAACTACTTAGCCACTTACACACTTCAGATTTAAAGGTTTAATACAAAATTGAAAATATAAGACTTATGTTGTTGCAATCTTTCATCCAATTTGTAGCTTCCTCACTTGTATAAATGTCTTCAAACGTTTCTAAATTTATGTATAAGTTAGGGGTTTTCCTCCACTAGCTTGAATAGAGAAATTAAGTGTTTTTGTCCTTAAATTTTTTATTTTTGAGGGGTTTCATCCTTAGGTTGTGTTGTGACGTATTCACACATCGCCCCATTGCAAATGGGGACCCCTACTTTTTGCTTTTTTAGGGTTAGTCTTCCTGGTTTAGTCTTTTAGGTTCTTGGCTATAAGCCTTTGCATTGGAGAGTTGCCAGAGAGATCATTAGGATAGCAGGCTCTGCTTGAGTTGAGGTGGGTCAGTAGATGGTCCAGGTCAAGGTCTCTTTGAAAGCCTTCTCTAGGTCAGGCCTTGCTCATGTTTCTAGGTTAGGTCTTGATTGAGTTTGAGGAAGTCCTTATATCCTGCTAGGGTGGCCTTGCCTTTAAGACCTGGGGCATTTAGTCAAGGAAGTGATGAAGAATTTGAGCACAATTGCCAAATTCGCTCCTGACCCTTCTAAAGGTATAGGAGTGAATTTCCTTAGAAACCTCTTTTGCTCCCAGTCTAGACCTCAAAGCTTGCTCCTACATCTTGACTGAGTGAGGAATGACCTATTTTTGCCTTGTGAACAAGTTGGAACGAGATGGGATGAGGAAATTGAACCTAAAACATGAATTTCGCTCCTGAACCTTCCAAAGGGTCCATAGCGAATTTCTCTAAAAACCTCTCCTGCTTCTAACATGGGTTAAAATCCTTGATTCCACACCTTGAGTGAATGAAAAAATGGACTTATACATGCCTTTGGAAATGAGCTAAACCAAGTGAAATGAGGAAAAGTGAAGAATTTGTGCAAAAAAACAAATTTCGCTCCTGACCCTTCCAAAGGGTCCAAAGCGAAATTCCTAGATAGGTCATGTCCTTCCAAAGGTACCTAAGCGAAATTGTTAAAATGCACTTTTCATTCAACATTTTGACTAGGCACTTCCTTAAGGTGATTTGTTGGTGTGTCCTAAGGTGAGAACAATGTGATTGAGGATGAAGTTTGAGTGTTTGGATGGTATCTAAGGCAAATTCCTCAAATTCGCTCCTGACCCTTCCAAAGGGTCAAGAGCGAATTTCTTTATATCTCCCTTCTTGGTCCTAATTTGCCTCATAAACCTTATCCCTATGGCGTGGTTGAGAGAGTATTGATGTGTGAAACAAAGTGAAGTAATGAGAAGTGAAGGATTTGAGCCTAATTGAGCAAATTCGCTCCTAAACCTTCCAAAGGGTCGAGAGCGGAATTTTTCTAAGCTCCTGACCCTTCCAAAGGGTCCAAGGCGAAATTCTCCAAATGACCTAATTCTTCACTAGGGACATTGAATGATGGTCATGCATGGTAGGGAAAAGGATCAAAGGTCAACTCTAAAGCAAAGCTAAGTGAAAAAAGGATGAGAATTGAGCCAAAAAGAGAATTTTGCTCCTGACCCTTCCAAAGGGTCCAGAGCGAATTTCTCCATAAATCATTATATCTTGCTCAAACCTATGAACTAACTCATTCCCAAGCATTTTTTGAAGGCAAAAGACTTGTTTTTGATGATTAAAGGATGAGAAATGGAGTTTTGTGAAGGAAAATCAAGCAAAATGTCAATTTCGCTCCTGCCCTTCCAAACGGTCCAGAGCGAAATTCTTTTTAAGCTCCTGACCCTTCCAAAGGGTCCAGAGCGAAATTCCTAGCAAGACTCTCTATTTTGCCTAATGTACTAAATAAACCTTGTTTTGATAGAAAATTGAATTGATGGTGATGGGAGGAGGTGTGATTGGTTAAATTCAAGGCAAAGAAAGGACGAATGGATGAAGAAATTTGGCCTAGGAAGAATTTCGCTCCTGACCCTTCCAAAGGGTCCAAAGCGAATTCTCCTAAAAACACTATTTTCCTCCTTGTTCAAACCAAGATCTTTGTTCCTAGGACATGGTTGAGGGAGGATGGATATATACTTGCCTTAAGAACTGAATGGAAATGAAGGCAATGATGGATTTGGGCCTAAAATGCAAATTTCGCTCCTGAACCTTCCAAAGGGTCCAAAGCAAAATCCTTAGGATAGCCTAATTTTCTTGCCAAAAACGTTGAAATAAACATCACTTTGAAGGTAGATAGGCTTGATAGTATGAGGGGAGGACCCAAAGGCCTAGCCTAGGAGCAAAGTTCAAAGAAATGATGAAAGGTTGAGTGCAAATACAAATTTCGCTCTTGACCCTTCCAAAGGGTCCAGAGTGAAATTCCTAAAACCTCTATTTTGCTCCATGTTTGAAACCAAGATTTTTGTTCCTATGGTGTAGTTGAGGGAAGATTGATGTATTCTTGCCTTGAGAAGAGATTTGAGGCAAAGGGATGATGAAATTTGAGCTAAAATGCCAATTTCGCCCCTGACCCTTCCAGAGGGTCCAAAGCGAAATTCCTAGGAGGTCTAGTGTTTTGCCTAGGCCCTTGAGCGAAACCTATTCCTAAGCAATTTTGGAGGCAAATGATTTGATCTTGGTAAGGTAAGGTTGAAAATGAAGCCTATGTGAGGTAAATTCAGCAACTTTGTCAATTTTCGCTCCTCGCCCTTCCAAAGGGTCTAGAGCGAATTTCATTATAGGTCCTTCCTTGGAGAGGATCCAGAGCGAAATTAATCCTAATGCCTTCTTGTTGATGATTTAAGGTGAGAAATATCATATATACTTAACCATCTTTTGTTTGTTTTGCAGATCAACAAAATCAAGGTGGAGGAAGATCAGGCCAGGACAGGGGCGACCTCTTCAAGTTTCATCATCATCATCGACACTTCAAATACATGGAGGAGGACACAAGGTGCTTCTAAAGTGTTAGAAGACTTCAAGTGTTCAAGGAGTTGCAAGCTATCCTCATTCTTCCACATGGAGAAACCACGGGATATCAAAAGAAAGATCTTATAAACACTTCAAAGCAATATGAGCTACCAAAGAATAAGGAAAGACTGATAAAGAAGAAGGCTCCATCAAGCACAAAAGAGTCAAGAGGAGGTACACCATTCATCAAGCACATCAAGGACGAAGGAGGATCAACCAAGGCACGAATGTAGGACAAGGTGGCATCCTAGTCACTGTTCCTCCAATCAGAAGGCTCCACCTCAGCATGTCCAAATTCAGTGTACCTGACTCACCAGTGATGGCACAAACTTTGAGGCACCTACCCCCAAATTCTATTGGTCCACACTCATGAAATGTAATTTTCTCATTGGCTAAGAGAGTTTGTTGTAACAAACCCTAATTAGGGTTTTCATCTTGTAATCCTAGCCATTGATTGTAAATCAATCAAAGCCATTGAAATGTAAAGAGCTCTCTATATAAAGATTTGGCTCTTCATTTGTAATGGTGGTTGAATAGCTAAGAGTTAGTAGCTAGAATAGTGAATAGAATAGCAATTAGAGTAGATTAGGAAGAGAAGGCAAGGAATTGTTGCCTTGATTGTAAATGAACTCCATTTTTCATTGAAGTTATGGTGAAGTGTGTTGTTTCTTTGCAATGTGCATGGTCTCTTGTTGAATCCTCATTCTTAGATGGTAAATAATTAGATTGAATGAAAGAAGTTACTGAATGCACTCACGTGGAATCCACCTAGTCCAAACCACTAGCCTCTTGCTGATTGTAAGTGCGCCCTACGTGGTCAACTAGCATTGAATGAGCTTAATCTCAAGTCGTTACGCGTCTATTGTTCATGCATTAACTTGAATGATGATCAGTTTTTGACAATAATGATTTGAACATCTTCAGAACTACCCTAGAAGATTGCACTGAGCTGGTGTTGAATTGTTCAATTTGATGGTGAGACCTAGCCCAGTAGGACTCCACCTAGTCGTTCATCCATCTTCTCGCATTCTAGGTCTTAGAGTAGACTTTTTGAGCCCTGTATCTTTTGATATTTCTTTATCTTCCAGCCAGTAGATAGGATTCAAGCTTCAGCAGATTAAACACTCAGGCAGTCAAATGTAAGTCCCCTTGTTAATCCAACATAATCACATCAGACCAAATTGAGCTTACCCACACGTAGAGAGACTGCATATTAGAACCTTGGAGTTGCCTCGATTGATCCATAGGCAAAATCTTCAACATTCGGGGAAACTTTGTTCAAGAGAGGATAAGATACCTTGGTATTTTATTCTGTGTTCGCATGTGCATAAAAAACACATCAACAGAATTGGCGCTAGAAGTAGGGCATGGTCGCAATAAACACTGAGCAACTGAAATCCAAATTTTATTGTCATATTTAGAGGAGATATCTAGAGCTTTTTTCCCTCTTCACGCTCAACAAAATTGAAGCAGAAGAAAAAGTGAGCGAATGCGAACTCTTGAATCCAAGGAGGATCAGTGGAAAGCCATCTTCAACGCTCAACAGAAGTGGTACAAAGAAGGAAGGTGATCGTTGAGTCGTCAATTGGACTTGCGAAGAAAGGAAGCACTTTGCGCAGCTAGAACCAGTTGGGATTTCAAGATCTCTCTTATTCCAGAAAATCCAAAAAAAGTAAAAAACCAAAAAATCCAAAAAAAAAGTGAAAAATAGAAAATCCAAAAAAAATTTTAAAAATTAAAAAATCAAAAAAGAAAGATTTCTCAATGGAGCAACAACAGTTTCATGACGAACAAGAAGTTGATATTCCTCAACTTTGGTGGAGATTGAATACGCAGCTTTACCCACACAGATTGTCTGAATTTGCAAAACCAGGGTAGTCGAATGTAAGTCCCCTTGTTAATCCAACATAATCACATCAGACCAAATTGAGCTTATCCACACGTAGAGAGCCTACATATTAGAACCTTGGAGTTGCCTCGATTGATCCTTAGGCGAAATCTTCAGCATTCGGGGAAACTTTGTTCAAGAGAGGATAAGATACCTTGGTATTTTATTCCGTGTTCACATGTGCATAAAAAACACATCAACAGGTTGTTGAACAATTAACAAGGAAAAAATATACATGTGTCTTCACAAGTTGAAGTCCCCTTCTCCTTAATTGATCTTCCTTATATACCCTTTTTTGAATGGACATAACTCTTCATTTACATGACTTTTGACTTTTCATTAAAACTATACTTCATTAAATTTCAGTTTCTTTTTATAATACTAATCATTCTCCCTTTTATTGTCCTTAAGAAAATCACATGACAAAGGATGGGGCATTACAGTCTGCCCTTCCCAAGATTGCTTGTCCTCAAGCAATCACAACTAGGATGCTAAAAAAATCTTCTCTACTTGACTGAATCTTTTTGGAGTTACCAAGATCCCAAATCAATATTGGAAATACTATGAATGTTTCTAATGATGTAGCGTGTTTCATTAACTGTTTATTGGTTGCTAAGTCTGGTTGATGTGGTTCCTTAACAACTATGTATTTCTTGTCCTCTAACAACTTTGCTTGACTATTCATATTGCCTTGCAAAACTCCTTGAGTCATATTCAACTCTACTAATTGTTTTCTCCCTGCAACTTCTATCGTTCCTAGGAGTTGTTCTTTATAAAGAACCATTTCACAATTCAACTTCCGCTTCACTAATCTAATATGATCACATGTTACAGAACTTAAACTAGCATATGTTTTTGCCTTCAATTCAAAAAGTGGGTTATCGCAGTGGACAAATCTTTTTGCATCTATTTCAAACAGAGGATTATTTACAATCCAATGGAAATTTTGAAAATTATTCCTATAATTAGATGAGAAATTCAATTTTCTGTATAGACCATCCATATTGGCCTAATGCTGAACAATCATCTTCTAAATTCATCATTTCTAATTCCCTGTCAATGTCAATTTTTCCAACTTGCTTACCAATGATAGTATCTATTGAAACCTTTTGTTTCAACTTGTGCCCTTGATGTGTTTACTTCCTCACATTTCACGCTTTTTAATTGTACATCAGATTTTCCTGACTCTTTTCTGATGTCATCGCTTCTTTGCTCTGACATTCCTTGCATAGGAAGCAAAGATTCTCTCTTCTAAGTTTGTTTCAGCTGTCATTAGACTTTCTTGCAATAGGAGAAATCTACTTTTGTTGATTAGGAAGACATTCCTTAGAATGAAATTAGATCCAAGGCACTGACTGCTTTAGTTTTACAACCCTTTTGATAATTTGTTGGGATTCTAATTCTAAATGGTTTTTTTCCTTCTTTGTTTCTTTTCTTTGTATTTCAAGATCACGTAAAAAAATTCCATCCATTAGGTCATTTAGTGCACCTTTAGAATCACCATGCTTACTTTCCATTTCATTGAACTTCATCTCTATAGAGTACCTATCAGAGAAATGTAACCCATGCATGCCAACAATTATGCTTACCTCTTCTAGATTGATGTTATGATGTTTACCTTGAACTCCAAAGATTCTTACCATGATGTCCAAGCTTTAAAACTTGCGAGATAGTTAGGATCAAATTGTATGTGGGCTAGAAGGTAGCTGTAACAGTTATACCTTGCCTCAAATCTTTCCCCCAACCGCACTAAAATGCTAAAATATTTGCACTTCATGTGATACCTCCTAAGCTCAATGTTAAACCAAGAGATATTTTCCATATCTTGGCTGTAACATTGCATTCTTTTGCTCAGAACCAATAATGTAATGGTTGGAAACCACCTTGAAATAGTCATAAACATCACAACAATGGCAATGGGTTGTAAACCCTGCCACCATGTGACTGAAAACTCTTCTTTGGCTGTATGGAAAACGTGGGAAGTGCCAATAATGTTAAGGGCAGCAGATCTATAATTGGGGACCATAATCAAAGCGGCCCTTGGCTTACATCCATTGCAACCATTACTCATTCTTATTAAGTCAAGTTGGTGATTCTCAACAAGAAAGATCCATCTTGTATTTGTTCCATTTGGTAGTCACCCAAGAAGTGTGATAGACCAAATACCACTACGATTAAGCATCTCATCTTTGGAAGAGGTCATGATTGTCACCCATTGATATTTCTTACACCTAACCATGGCAACTCTTGGAGCTCCATCTTAAATGCCCTAAAGCTCTACCCCCTTTCTCTTGGATTCCAACACTCTAAGATCCATGATATAGAAGTTTTTCCATATCTTGTGTTCACCCAAAGTGATGACAATTTGCTTTGCCTTCATGATGCTAGGAATTTGTATAGTCTCATCCTTCATGCATCCTCTAACTTGTTTGTAGTTTGATATCCAAAGCACCATACTATACCTGGTCATTAAATCTTGAACATTAAAATCACACCTATTTTTCTTGTCATCATCTAGCATCAAGCACCTCAGAGTGACTATCTCTATTTGGCCATCATCCACAATCTTGTCTTCAATGGTGCTACTTGGCTCCCACAAGTGATCTATGAACCGTGAACATGGATCAACTTTGATCCTCAAGAGATCACTGTCATGCCTGTTGAGGTGCGTTTTGTGACCACACCAACACAAAATAAAGTTTTCCAATGGTCACTTTATCCTCTCTTGATCAAAATCAGATGTATGCTAAGATTGCAGGAAGATCATGCATTGACTCCAAGATTCCCACTGTGTACAAGCAACTTTACTATGGATATAGACTCGTTTGGCTTTGATGTTTGCCGGTAATCCAAGGGGACTTATGTTTGATCATTCTTTCACTTCTTTGTTGTGGCTGAAACTTCATCATCGGACATAGCAATTCTACGATGCTTATGCTTCAAATGAACTGAACTGGAACGAACTGAAATTAAAGGGTTTAGGAAGACTAAGCTAAATCTAAGAACTCAATAGATAGCAATGCCTCGGATGAGATCAACCACACTTAACTTACTAGAAGACAACTACATGAAGCGAGTGCAATCTTCAGAGGTTGTGTTTGAAGGATTTTTAAACCACGGATGAACACCATCAGAGAATAATGTTCATTTAAAAATTTAGATTAAGCGCACACATACAAAAGCTCAATCCAATCCTGCACTGTCAATAGTAATCATCTATTAACAAAAGGTATGAGCAAGCGATCTTCACCTTAAAACATTGCAATCAACTTTGTTCATCTAACTACTTGAAAATAAAATTCTACTCTGAGTGAGGAAGGTGAAACCATGCAAGTTTTGAAAAATAACTTAAGTGAACACTGTCGGAGAACAATGTATCACTGCTATTATCTCAATAACTTATTGCAACAATTTCATACAATCTCCCCACTTCACAAATGAAGGGGTGAACCCCTTTTATAGGCCTCCAGGAGGAAAATGGATGGCCTTGGTTACAAACCGATCAAAGGCCAAGATTGATCATGCAAACCCTAATTAGGGTGTGACCAATAAATTCCCAAATACATGATGCCAAGTAGTGGGGAGAGTCATAAATGAGGAATCTTGTCCACTTTACATTAATTATCCTTTGCTCAAAATGGTGCCCATAATGCATTAAATGCACCACTAGATTGAAAATCACCCAACATGAATTGATGAGCCACTATCTCCTTAAATGTGCCTAGCCGCCATGCAATTAATCAGCCATTACTTACTGGAATATGGTAGCCGCCATGCAATTGATCAGCCACTACTTGGTCAAATATTCCCCAACAATAAATGTGCCACGTTGCCATCATGCAATCAATAGATTCTCGTCCAAAAATGGATGACCATTATCCCGTTCATTTATGGCAAATGCAACGAATCTGGTCATGACGGCTTCCAACTCTCCTATGGAGACACTTGGCACAGTCGCCAACTTGAATTCCAGCAATGAAATATCCCCTTCACACTTGGCCGCCTTGGAAGAACTTCTAGTTTTGTCCACTTCTGAAGGAATCCTACACATCTGGAATTCTTGGAGAGAGAAAATCTTTCTAGAGAGATTTTTGTCCTAAAGGAATTTTCTCGTGTTCTCGTGCACACCTCATCTTGAAGGAAGATTTTTCAATCAACTAATCACTTTTTCCATGTTCAAGGAATTTTGTCTTGTCCCAAGTCTTGGAGAGAGAAAATTCCCACACAGTCAACTTTTCTGGTGCCTTGAAATTCTTCACCTTGGCCACATTTCTTCCCTAACGAAGGAATTTTTTGAATTTTGTACTTTTCTTCCTGAACCTTGATTTTCACAACCTGCTTCCAACCTTGGGCACATTTTGGAACTGGAGAAGAAATTTTGGAAATTTGTCTTTTGAGGAAGGAATTTCTTCATGCCTTAGACAAATTTTACGTTTTTTCATTTTCCTTAGGCATATTTGGAAAATCTAGAAAATTCCCCCATATAGAGCTTTCCACGTCGTATTTTTGTCTTTGAACACATTTCAACTAAGGAGGAGGAATTTTTGAAATTTTGGGCTTTTCCCCTTTGCCTTGAATTCCACACTTCCCTCTATCCTTGGGCGAAACTTGAATTGGGAAGAGGAATTTGTGTCTTGGAGGAGAATTCCTCCTTTACCTTTGTTTGGCACTCCTCTACAACTTTGGGCGCTATTTTCACTAGGAGATAGGAATTTGAGATTTTCAAGAAATTCCTCCTTGACACAAGTCTGGTGCCCTGCCCCTATCCTTCTATGGTGGAGGATTTTGGATGTTTTGGGGAATTTCTCCTTATCTTGTTTCTAGCGCCCAACTTCCTCCTTGGGTGGATTTTAAGTCAAGGTGGAGGAATTTTGAAAAAAGTGAACTTTCCTCCTCTTCCTCATTCTAACGCCCATGTTTATGTTTGGGTGAAATTTCCATGTGGTGAAGGATTTCTTGCCTTGAAGAAATTTTCCTCCTGAACCCCACTTTGGCGCCCTCTTCCAGGCACCCTCTTCCAAGTTTGAGTGCTCATTTGCCTAGGTGAAGGATTTTGCTACTTGGAAGGAAATTCCTTCCCTACTTCTGTTTGGCGCCCACATCAAGACTTGGACGAAATTTTGCTAGTGTGCAAGAATTCAGCTTCGAGGAGGAAATTCCTCCTATACCTCACTTTGGCGCCCATCCTCTATCCTTGGGCGGAATTTCCACATGATGCAGGAATTTTCGGCATGGAAGAAAATTCCTCCACACCCCCATTTTGGCGCTCAATCCTAACCTAATATGCATTTTGATCAAGATGAAGGAATTTTGACAGACTTAGAAATTCTTCCTTGCCTTAGACATTTTTGCTCATCTCCTGGACTTCTTTGCCATTTTCGGAATGAAGTGGATTTTTCATGCCTTACAAGAATTTTTATGCTTTTTCCACTTCAAGAAAGAACTTCATACTTGGCCATTTTTCTGATCAACTTGGCTGCTTTTTCAACTTTCCGGATTTGGACTTGGATTTTCAGGAATGTTCAGCCTTTAGTGTCCTAACCACTGCCTGAGATGAACCTGCCAAAAATAGACTTACAAAAAATAGCCAAGTACTTCAAAACATTGAATTAGGGCAAACCAGGACAAGGTGACACTTACTAAAAATAGAAACTGCTAAAAATAGTAAGTTTGATTTTTGGCAAAATAAGGCCAATCCGAGTTGCAGTGAAACTTCCTAAAAATAGTAAGTGCTCATAATTCACTCAAATTTCACTGGTAGCTTCCTTGAAGAGCTCTGACTTCATTCCAACGTTCAGATTTTCCAAAGCCCTAAGGAAAAGACATCAAACCTAAGTTTGAAGGGCAAAACCCTAAAATAGGCAAAAGAGGTTGCAAACTTAGCCATATTCGCTCAAACAACTTGCAAACTTGATCAAATTTCATCAAAACACTTGCAAAACAGGGAGACCGAAAGGATTGCTGCGAAAAGACCTAGAGAAACACAACCAAAAGACCAAGAGGACCTAAAAAGTAGGGGGTCCCCATTTGCAATGGGGCAATGTGTGAAAACGTCACAACAATGTCCCCACCCAAGAAATGATTTTAACTTTATCTTAATAAACAAAATTTGTCTTATTTATAAGACATCACAAATTTTGGATTTATAGAGAGCAGCGGTAAAGGGTTAACTAATGAACTCGCACAAGCAGCAAACTAACAAACTCAGCAATTAGGATATTCTATACCGATTGCACAAGCAATCATTAATCAACTTAGCACCCAAATATCCTTGTGGATTAAGGAATGAATTAAGCAGATTAATAAATTAAAGAGGTGACGTGATGAAGAGGTGTCATCAAAGATTGAACTTGAAGGGACACAGTTAAGAAAAGGGCATGACCATTCTGAAGAGGCAGCCACTCCAAAAGGGTGTCTCTCCTTAGAGAGACGCTGAGATATAAGGAGGAAAAACCCCAATAGAAGGGAGCAGAAAAAGAGGAACATCACTCCATTCACTAGCTGGGCATCAAACGAGAAGAATTAATTAACAAATACATCATCAGAAAACAATTAAATATCTATATCTTCAGATAATGAGAAGAAACAGAATACTGATTTACTGGCAGTTCATCAAGATTATTGCGATCGTTATTTTGACAGCAGATCGGTATGCTGTATCCCTTCCATAAACTTGAATGTTTATTACAGAATATTATATTTGAATTCTATTGGGAATTAGGGACAGATTTATGGCTCATTATATAGACTGTTTCATTAATTCTTATATGTACATATAACAGTGATAATACCAATAAGATATATATTTGTCAACAATAGGAGAATCAGATTTACTTGACAATTATGCTTAATTTCGTTTAATTACATATATATTCATTATGCATGAGGGATTAGGTTGGTTTTGTTAGGAGGGTAGTAATTCCATCCCAAAATAGGTGAGTCCAAGAGGTGGTATGCACAGGTGTTTCTGAAACCCTTGGGCCTATTTGTGGAGAATGGTTTCCTAGTGCCCTAACAAATAATTTCCCATCCTCCATTAGGGTTGATAAGTAGGAAAGGATTGGTGTTGTGATGTTTTCACAGATCGCCCCATTGCAAATGGGGACTCCTACGTTTTGCTTAGATTAGGTGTCTTGGTTGGGTCGTCTCAGCTTGGCAATAGTTCAAGTCTTTAGACTTTGCTTATGAAAGAGTTTGGTTTTGATAGTCCACAATGGAACGAGTCTTAGGAGTCTCAGGTAGTTGGGCAACAATCAAGTCTCCCTTTAGACTATTTCGGAGTCTTTTCAGCTCTAAGTGTTCAAATGTTAGGCAAGAGTCAAGATGTTCATTGAGCAAAGGCTTCCCGATGCTACCTTTGGGTCAAGTCCAGGTAGTAGTTTCATGATAGATGAGTAATCAAGCAAGTAGAGCTTCATAGGCACAGGGTGAGGAGGCAAGGATCGCTCAAACCTAAGTGAATGATGAAGGGATGTCAAGAAGATGATGAGTGAGGATGAATTATGGATGAAGGATACAAGTGGAATACTAGGGGTTTTCCTTGGATTTCCTTCGGAAATTCGAGGGTAAAACCCTCACCAAGGACAAAATTAACATTATGATGGATAAACTTTAAGTGCAAGCGGAGATTCCACGACCTCCTAGAATCCACGACTTAGAGGTCTTTGAAGGTGAAGTTGAAGGAGAGTCGCACTATCCTTGAGCCTTTGTGAACAATTTTAAACTTGACTTGAAGAGAGATTAATGATTTTATCCACGACTTTAGGGTGGAATGCAATGGTTAATCCATGGAATTCAAAGATCCACAATGAGGACAAATCCACGAACTTATTGAATCCATGACTTTGGAAATGAAAATCAACCTTGTCTTTGCTAAATCAACAAATTGAAAATGAAGTGAACAATGGTATCCATGGAGTGCCACAATCCACAATCTTTAAGGGAATGATTATCCATGACTATCTAAAATCCACAATTATGGTGAAGACTGGCATCTTATCCATGACTTACAAAAATCCACAACTTTTTCATGACCCTTGCAATTTTTCCCTGAGTGCCTAAAATCCACAATTTTAGTGACTAAATGCTTAGAGTGGCTTTGACAAGGAGAGTCCACCTCAAATCAACCTTGCAATAATCTTATCCTTCACTTAGCCAAATCCACGACCTCTCCAATTCCACAATTTTCCCTACTTGACCACAGGATTTCATCCACAACTTGCCTAATTCCACGATTTTCTTGACTTAATTGGCTAGTTGGGTGGATGACCGAATGAGTTTGGTGATGATCAATTTATCCATGGAGCAAAATCCACAACTTGGGGAGAGAAGTGAAAGTTTATCCATGTTGGGCAAAAATCCACAATTTTTCCATGACATCAAGGAATCCACGACTAGAGAAAATCAACGACCTTGAGGGCTTGAATAAGGACCTCAAATGAGATGGAGAAGTTGATCAAAGGATGAAGATCCGACCTGCAAACAATGAAATCAGACCTTCAAAAGGATGGACCAGACCCAGGGTACATCAAAATCAAGCTTAGGAAGAAGGAAATCAGTCTTCAAGCATACCAAAGACAGCTCAACATAAACAATCTGACCTAATTCGCATGAGGAGCATGGGCAATCAGATCAGGTAACATCCTAACTCGCAGCCCTAGTGAGCAGAGCAAAACAATGAAATCAGATGTGATTGGTGTTTTGAAATTGGAGGCTTGCCTTTCTTTTTATATGTATTCCAACATGATTCCTTAACTTGGCCTACTTGATCAAAGGCAAGACAAAGTAGATTAAACGCCCTTAGCCGACCTTACAAATTTGTGCAATCAACTATATGTATTGCACTCAACTTATGCAAGGAGGGGTTCCAAACGCGCTGAGTTTTATGCAATCAAGAGTTCTAAACCCGCTCAAGGGAGGTTAAGGCCTAGGTTGGCCTTGTTGGAAAGGAGATACAATGTTTAAAGGGATGAAATGGATAAATTAGGGTCTGCCGAATTAATACAATATTGAATTAATTTATTTCTTAATCATCATTAAAGGAAGTCGGCTGGATGGTGAAGGAGGTTAGTATAAGGAGGTGAGGCATATAAATAAGAGATTTAAGCATTCATTTGCCAATACAAATGAAGTGATGCAGAGCAGAGTGAATTATGACTTAAGGAGCAGACCTGAAGCTATCTCCTCATCATTAACTTTTGTGCATGCTGAGCCTCCAAACCCGCCATGCAGCATAGTACTTCAAATGCGCTCAGGATTGAGGATAAGATTAGTCAAGTTAGACTTGAAACAACAACAATTGGATCTCCAAACATGTGACTCAGACATTGAAGCATTACAAATCAGACATGGAAATCAGAGATCAAATCACCATTTCATCATCATTCAGAGTGTATATCAGATTGAGGGTTTTTGAAATTTGTCCATATCGTGTGTTTGATGCCATCTTCGTTTATTTTGCAGGTATTACTAAGGAAAGGGATGAAGGTGCAGAATGCAAACGACATCAAATAGCTTACCAATGCAAGAGAGGATAAAATCAAGGTCATCAAGTTAAGAGGGAGCGAGCTAACATCATCACCATCATCAAGGTTCAAGAGGACCACATGAGGAGGTCAAATCTTTCAGGGCAGGTAGTTTAAGAATACAAATGGAGACGAATTAGCAACATCAAAGGGATCAACATCATGATGAAGAACTCAGAGCATTGCAACTACTACAAGGAGATGCATTTCAACATTAAGATCTACGAGTTCATGATGCCAATATGGAGAAGGTCAAGATGAGAACTATCTCAAAGCATGATAAGGACATAGCATGAAATGGGGATGAATTTGATAATCTTGGATTTCCTCTATCATTGCTAGTATAACAAGGAGGTGTTGTGAGGTATTCACACATCGCCCCATTGCAAATGGGGGCCCCCACTTTTTTCCTGCTTTCTAGGTAGTGTTAGAGTCCTTCGTTGTTATCCTTTGCATTAGAGAGGTATAGGTGGTCAAAAAGCCAGGAGTCAAGTGGGTAGTCTTGTGTAAGGTGTGAAATGAGTAAGTCAGAACCTTCACTTCATGTGCATACCCTCAAGAGCATACTTCATGACCATCACCCTTGGGGCAAATTTCCCTTAGAAGGCCTTATTTGAATGTGTGTTGGAGCATTTGAATGAAGATAGTGAGCATGGTTTTGATTTGAGATCACTCATTCTTTAGAGCGAAGTTTCCTTCATATGCTCCATGATAGGAGCGAATTTTGCATTTTAAGCCTTCATGAGGATGAAAGCTTGTGAAATCTAAGGATTGACATTGAAGTAATGAAGGAAGGGTTCATTTTGGTTTTCTCTTCATCTTCATGACTTGAGATACGAACGAACTTCATGTTTGGGCATATAGGAGTGAACTTCATGTTTCAAGGGAGATGAGCGAACTTCATGACTTGAAGAAGACGAGCGAAATTCATGACTTGAAGAAGATGAGCTAACTTCATGACTTGAAGGAGAGGAGCGAACTTCATGACTTGAAGAAGACGAGCGAACTTCATGAGTTGGAGGAGATTAGTGAACTTCATGAACTAGAGGAGATGAGCGAACTTCATGATCTCAACCACATGAGGGAACTTCACTGTCAAGCCTACATGAGCGAACTTCAAGAATGAAGGCACATGAGCGAACCTAACCTTCAAGCCTACATGAGCGAAATTGGAAGTAGAGGAGCAAAGGATATTTGATAGCATTTACCTTGAATGGATTCAATTTGAAACGAATTTCATAAACTCAACAAGATG
This sequence comes from Cryptomeria japonica, assembly GCF_030272615.1. Classification (NCBI taxonomy): domain Eukaryota; kingdom Viridiplantae; phylum Streptophyta; class Pinopsida; order Cupressales; family Cupressaceae; genus Cryptomeria; species Cryptomeria japonica. Next base: position 293,040,288 of record NC_081409.1, on the reverse strand, counting down.
AGCGAACTTAATGACTTGAAGAAGACGAGCGAACTTCATGACTTTAAGAAGACAAGCGAACTTCATGACTTGAAGAAGATGAGCGAACTTCATGACTTGAAGGAGAGGAGCAAACTTCATGACTTGAAGATGACGAGTGAACTTCATGTTTGGGCATACATGAGCGAATATCATGATAAACTTCATGAACTCTACTAAATGAGCGAACTTCATGAGTTGCAGGAGAAGAGCGAAGTTGTCTTATTTATCCACAATGAGATACAAAACTGCCAATAGATCATTTCCTAGAGCTTACTTGATGCCTTAACATGCCTAAGAGAGAATAATTTTGAATGAAAGGCATGTAAGAGGTTAACTTCATGTTGAGAGCAAGATGAGCGAATTTCACAAATCAAGCTACATGAGCGAACTTCAAGAATCAACTTAGATGAGCGAACTTCACAATTTGAAGGATATGAGCGAATTTCACAAATTGAGCTTCAAGAACGAATTTCAAGTGAGTGAACTCTACTTCATGTATTCTTAATTTAAGGCAAAGTTGCAAGATTGATTTGATGTTTGAAAAGAGTCATTTTGAGTTGAGAAGATGGAAGGTGAAAGTTCAAAGATCACTTCATGCGAAGCAAGGTCAAGGTGAACTTCATGAGCAGGGGTTTAGGAGCGAACTTCATGTGCTCCACTCTCACAGCAAAATTCCTAAAGGGGCCTCTCCTAAAGGTAGTTCGTCATGATGTCATCAATTAATGACTTAAAGGCTCAATGTTGGAACCCATAGAATTAAGATAAATGAATGAAAGTGAGTTCAAAGGCAAAATAAGGTTAACTTCATGAACATCAGGGGGTGGAGCGAACTTCAAGAGCTCCTCTCTAAGAGCGAAAAACAACTTCAAGTGCTCCTTCATGAAGTCGAATTCTCTCTAAATCCTCTTATCAAACCTGCAAATCACATAAAATCAAGAGATATGTCAAGTTAAGAACTATCAAAGTTATATATTATGTATTTGATATCATGTTTGTTTTGTTTTGCAGATAAGAGAGGATGGTGATTGCAAAGCAAAAGGAGGAAGATTGTAAGATCTACATCACCATGCAAGGAAGAAAACTTCATAGAATGCCCAAGAGGAATCTCAACTCTCACAGCACCAGGGAGTCACAGGGAAAGAATTCCGAAGGAGAGAAACAATGGTGACATCAAAAGTTCATTCTAAGGCAACTTCAATACTCCGAAACTAAGATCTATACCTTGCACCTCCATTATTGAAAACCTCAAGAGTATAGTTTCAGAAGAGTTAATCAAAGTTAGAAGATCATCATCATCGCAAAAGCCTGATAATGTTGAGTATCAAGAAATATTCCTTCATGATGATCTATCAAGCCTACAAGTGCAAGTATAAGGTGAAATCCTAGTCATCATCCCATTCACCACTCGCCAATCAAAAGATTACTACATCAGCATGTCTAGATGCAATGAACTTGACTCATACATAATGGCACAAACTTCGAGGCACCTACCCTTATTATCCATTGGTCATGCTAAATGATGAAATTAATTCATTGGCCAGAATTGAGTTTGTTCTGATTAAGTAAAAACGGGTTTTTGAAAGGAACCCGAACCTTATTACATATCAGGAGATGGAAAAAGCATTAAAGCAGAAAAAAACCGTGCCTGATCACCCAAACATAAAACAGTTCCCAACCAAAACAAAAAGGGAACTCAAAACACATAGAGCCGCTCAAAGACAGCAAAAGGATAGCAAAAGGACAGCACAAAGACAAAGACAAAGACAGAGACCGAGACAGCTAAATATTTTTCATAATATCTTCTGGATAAACCACCATCTACTTCATGTTGTCCGCAGAGTTCTTCAATTCATCCAACTCTTGTCCCTTGATATCACCCTGATTCCTGGTGTTGGCCCTAGTTCTCTTCACATGACCTTTTTTCTCCATCTGGTCCTTGTCGCCCTCCTTGTCTTTAATGTTATCAAATCTGTTAATCAGAATATTCATATTATCCACAAAGGCCTTAAGAATCTGGAAATTTTGTTCAGCAATCCTCTTCACAGTTAATTCCAGCTTTTCGACTCTATTGACCAGGTTGTTCATGGTAGTTTCTAGTCCGTTCGCCTCTCTATTCTCTTCCATTTCCTTAACATTCTTTTCTGTTTCAAGAATTTTACCGACCATGGCCTCAATAGCTTCAGTATTGTTGATAGCAACCACTAATTCTTTAACATTTTCAGAAAGAGGCTTCTCGCCTATCGTAGCATTTTTTATAACATTAATATCATTCTTCAAGTTGCTGATATCTTTCACAATTTTGCTGATAGTTTCACAAAATCCCTTAATACTATCATTATCCCCATGACAGTCACTAGGATTTCCCCTTTTATTCTCTTGGCCCTCATTCTGCAATCCTTGAGTACTCATGTCCTCACCACGACCCACATCCGGAATCTCATCCTCCTCCTTACCCTTCATATTGTCATTTTTTTCCTCCTCTGCATCCTCATCAGAAGCTATCAATATCTGTTTTTTTGCCTTGTTAACTCCCCTACTGGTATTCTTGTTCCTCTGGGTTTGTTTTCCCATTCCCTTTCCTTTCTTTCTTTTGATGAATTTCTCCTCAAAGGACTCATCCTCGGAGTTCGAGAGATCAGAATCAACAACAATCCTCTTTCTTTTCCCCTTATTCCTCCCCTTTTTGCTGAGATCCTCCAACTCACCTTCAGTTTCAGAGTCGAAGTTGAAACCACTATACTCACTTTCCGTGTCATCATCCCTAGTATTTTTACCTCTAATTGGTTTCTCAATGGATTTCCCTTTCAACAATTTGTAAACTAAAACCATAAGACCCTGATGAAAAGCATGGTCCCCCTGAGGGTCTTTCTACATTTCTTTAATGGTATGATCCATGGAACAAGCTAAATAATAGGGTAGGCTTACCTTTCCACCATGGCGGAAGTGGTTGAGCAGCACGAAATGGTGCCCGTAAGCCCTCGTGATCTTCCATCTAGAGTATATGGTAGCAAACAACACGAGCCTCCATGGCCTACAAATATGCTTGGGTGAGTGGTAGGAGTTATCCACCTTCACTATTTTCTTCTTTTCGCCATCCGTGATAGGAAATCTATCCGCTGCCTTATCAGAAACACTTCGATCTCTATAGAACTTAATACCATCTTTCACCATCCCCATAGCTTTTGCAATGATATCTTCATCCACCATCATCATCTGGGTGCCCACCAGAACTTTGCCATTCGTCCAATTCTTTATGAAATGCTTGGTAACTGTTGGGGCTTTACCGCAGAGCCTCTCCATGAAAACACTTAAACCCCCCTCTTGTAGAATCTCCCAAACCTCTTTGTTCTTCTTCCAATCCGAACATGAAGATGGTTCAAACCTCTTTGTTAGAACTGAGTTTGTTGTAACATACCCTAATTAGGGTTTTCATTGTAAAATCTCGGCCATTGATCTCAAATTGATCTGAGCCATTGAATTGTATTGAGAGCACTATAAAAGGCTCAAATCTATCATTTGTAAAGGTTAATAGTTAGCAAATAGAATAGCGAGTAATGAATAGAATAGTGAATAGTAATTAAAATAGAAGTTAGATTAGGAGAAGGCAAAGATTGTTGTCAAAGCCTTGTTGTTGTAAAGAACAATTGATTTCATTGAAGTTATGGTGAATTTGATTTGTTACTTCAACAACTTGCATGATCTTTACTTCTCAATTTACTTTCATGTTGATTAGATTGAATGGAAGGATTTGTTGAATGCATTTGTGTGGAATTCGTTAGTCCATACCACTAGCTTCTTACTGATTGTGAATACGCCTTGTGTGGTCAATTGGGTGATATGAGCTTAAATTCAAGTTGTTATGCATCCATTGTTTATGCATTAACTAGAATGGTGATCAATGTTCGATGATAATGATTTGAATATCTTTGAATAATCCCTTAGAAGATTGCACTGAGCTTGTGTCAAATTGTTCAATTTGATGGTGAGACCTCGCTCGGTAGGATTCCATCTAATCATTCATTCATCTTCTTACATTCTAGGTTTTAGAATAGACTCTCTCATCCCTTCATCTTTTGCCATTTTTTTCAAACTCAAGTTACTTAGGATACCAAAGCATCACAAGATTGCAACATCAGATGATCAAGTTCCAGAGATTCAAGTGTTCAACAATTCAACGTAAGTCCCTTTGTGATACCATCAATCACATCAACCAACTATGCTTATCCACACGCCAAGACCTGACATTTATGAACCTTGGAGTTGTCTCAAGTGATCCTTAAGCCAATCTTCAGCATTTGAGTAACTTTGTTCAAGAGAGGATAAGATACTTTTGGGTATTTTATTCTGTGTTCGCATGTGCATAAAAAACGGATCAACAAGAAGCAATGTAAAAAGACAAGGAACACTTCAGCAAGGCAAGGAAGATCAATCACCAATGCAAGGACAAGGTCAAGTACATCAAGCATAGATGTCACAAGGTCTACATCAAATGTAACACAAAGGCAGAATTCCCAAGTACAAGAAGATGAAAAGTGAGTGTGACCAAGGAATTAAGCTAGTTTCACAAGAGTTAGTCAAAGTTAAAAGCTTGATCACTTAGATGATGCAATTTGGGAATATGTCCCTTCTTCGTCATGTTGAACAATTGGAAATGTTGAGTATCAAGAGATATTGTTCAATCACAAACACTTTGAGATGATTTACATGGTGTAGCTGAGGTGGCATCCAATCAACATTCAGCCACTCAAGTTGTGCCACATGAGGACATCCAAGTTCATTGAACCTGACTCATTCAAGGATAGAGCAAGTGACACATGGCGCTTCATTAAATATTGTTTCACATACCTAACCTATTTTCTCATTGGTTAGAATTCAAGGGACATGTGTCCTAAATCTTGTAATTATTTCATTGGTCAAAAAAGAGTTTGTTGTAACAAACCCTAATTAGGGTTTTATTGTAAGATCTTGGCCATTGATTTGAGAATCAATCTAAGCCTTCAAAATGTAAAGAGACCTCTATATATGGCTCAATCTTGTCTTCTCATTTGTAAAGGTTAATAGTTGCTAGTTAATAGTGAATAGTTCAGCAAAAGTTAACAATCAGATAGTTAGATGTAGAATAGGGTAGGAGGAAAGAAATTGTTGCCAAGACTTGTCAAATCTGATATAAGATTTTCATTGAAGCATGGTCGATCTCAATGTGTTGTTTCTTCATGTTGCATGGTTTCTTGTTACTTCTCAAGGTTAATTAAAGTTCATTGATCATGGTGGATGCTTATGAATTCCATGGTTCATACTTATGTAGTTTGTTGATTGTAAGCTATAGTGTAAAATTAACCTGAACCTAATAATTGTGCTAAGTTCGATTGTGGATACTTGTTCATGTTGCCCCAGCATTGGGTATTTGAGTGATGTATTTACAATGTGAAAATCTTCCATTTCCTTAGAAGATTGCATTAGTCTTGTGTAGTTGTTGTCATCATAGCGAAGCAAGGCTTGATTTGAGGGAAATTATCTATCTAAGTAACATTCATCGTCATCATTGATCTTAGGAGTAGCATAGTCTTTCTAAACCCTTTGCCTCTTTTGTCTTTATTTTTCGAGCAAGTTAGCAAGATCTACAGTTCCAGCAGAGTTCAAGCAAAATGTAAGTCCCCTTGTAATTCCAGCAAAATCACATCATATACACTGAGTTTATCCACACGTCAAGACCTGACAGTAGAAACCTTGGAGTCGCCTCATTTGATCACAAAGTTTAAACTTGAGGAGTCTTTGTGCAAGAGAGGATAAAATACAGTATTTTATTCTATGTTCGAGATGCATAAAAAACACATCAAAATTGGGAGCTTAGATATGGTAATTATCGCTTGTATTATGAATATTAATTTTTCCCTAGTTTTAATAATCTGATTTAAGGCATAATAATGCATGATAGTATATGATTAATTATTGGGAAATAGGCAAACCCTAACAGGGGGCATTACAATCACTTGGACCCTATGCGCAAAAATAGTTTGGAACTTGAAACAAAGAGTCCACATTCCCTATAGTACAGGTTGTATCGCTTACTCTATCACCTCTATTTGCATATTTTCCATGGTGACAAGAATTTTGTAATGACATAGGAAGCACCAAATCTGTAATATTCTCATACCTTAGGCTGCAAACAAAATGCTCATCCTCATTTACTGAATAAAAGTTTATTGTAAATCCTTAACACCTTCATTTTTGTAACCCAAAACTTTTGAATTTGAGCTAATTGAAATGTCCTCCTCAAATACATACTCATCCTCAATACTCTTATGAAAATCAATCAATGACTCACCATGTGGAAGTCCGAGAGATAGTGCATGATTTGGTGCATCTTCTTTCAACTTGAACTCTTCTCGTCCAACAAGTGGAATCCCTTTTGTGTCCCCTTCATTGATGTTTTGCCTTTTGGTGACACATGGCATCATTAGAAACCAATAAAACATCTTCTCCTACCAAAGACTCTTTAACTTCAGCTTTCTTTTTAGGTTCCTCTTGCTTTTGCTCATTGGTCTGTTCATTTTCTTGTGGATCTAGTTCTGGCCCTTCTTCCTTGGGTTTACCAGCGTCTTGTGATTCTGATTCTAATTTGGACTTTGTTTCTTCTATCAAAATTGATTCTTTTCAGTCTCACTCCTTGAGCTCCTCTCCTTAGCCATTTTCCTTATGTATTCATATAGATCTCTTTTGCCAGGCTATGGTTCCCAAGTGCCTCCAAATACTCATCAAAGTGATTACAAGCTTTTAAATCTTCTGACAACCTTTGCTAGTTGTCAATAATTTTGGGGGCCTCAAGTTTGTAGAATAACTATTGAATAGGATTTATGTCCTCTTCCTTTCGTAGAACTTCAAATCTCTTTGATTTGGAAGGCATCTATAATGTTAGCCTTATCCTACAAACTGGCAGGATCAAAGCTCTATTACTATTTGTGATGTCCCTTTTTAAAAATTCCTTAGTTTTGCCTTAAAAAGATATTCCACACTCACAATAATACTCGCATAATTAATTATAAATATTTATTTAACTTTAAACTTATAATTTTTAATAATTATAAACTTTGGATTGAAAGCTTTAAGACAAAATTGAAAATATTAAACTTATATTCTGTTATAATCTGTCTTCCAATTTGCAGCTTCCTCACTTGTATAAAAGTCTTCAAATGTTTCTAAATTTGTGTAAGTTAGGGGTTTTTATCCACTAACATGACAAGAGAAATCAAACGTTTTTGTCCTTAAATTTCATGTTTTTGAGGGATTTCATCCTTATGTTGCTGAATAATTCACAAGGAAAAATATATATAATGTCTTCACAAGTTGACATCCCCTTCTCCTTAATTGATCTCCCTTATATATCCTTTTTCTTTAATGGACATAACTCTTCATCTACATGCTTTTTGACTTTTCATCAAAACTAAACTTCACTAAATTTCAGTTTCTTTTATAATACTAATTATTCTCCCTTTTATTGTCCTTCCTTAAAGGAATCGCATGAGAAAAGAGGGGGCATTACAGATTCAAACCAAAAATATAAAATTCAATCATACCCTTGAAATGGAACTTTTTTGAAAGGTCAAAAAGTATCTACATTTATATGATGGTTGATAAGGAGAAAGAAATACCTTTCAATGACGGTACAAAAGCAGGACTAATTTGAGGAGAAGAAACATATCCTGCAAAACGAACCACCCATGTATATGACTTCAAAGTAAAAGATTATCTATGCTTCACATCCATAGAAGTATTTAACAGACCTTGACCTGAGGCTGGTGCATGGCTTGAAGAACTTTTATGAACAAGTGCTGTCACAGGTATTCTTGCATTCTTCCATGGTGATTCATTAGGGGAAGTAATTGGAGAAACAGAAGGCTCTAGTACCAAAACCACCCATTTACTAGTTATAGTTAAAATATCATCTACAAAAAATTCTTTCAAGTTCAAGATAAAATATCAGAGGAATATCTACCTTTCAGATCATGCTTATTTCCCAAAGGTGAAAATTTTGTAAACGGTACCACTTCTGGTGCTTTTGACTTCTCCATTGGGGGTTCAGATGGAAACAAGTTTGGAGGAGAAGAAAAAGACACTGTAAAATAACAAGTTAGAAGAATGAAATATAGAATCACACTTGTAATTACTGTTGAAAACTCAAATTGAAATTTGTTGAAAAAAATTTACTAGGTGGCATTGCAACCGGTGCTTGTCTGTTTGCCATGTTCCTTGGCAGTGCTGTGCCAGGCATACTAGGTTGGTCCTGAGATCTTCCCAAACCATAAGTACTTGGAGCAGAAACAACAGGCCCTACATGATTTAACAATCACACAAACATGATTGATTGCTTTTTGCATTATTTGGAAATGAATTCTTGAAAATTTCAAAAATAAATAAATATATAATATAAACACTACACAGATTTGTTGTGAGAACCAGGAGGAAATATGACTGATGGTACTTTTACTGGCATGCTTATGTTTCCTACAGTTTGTTCAGATGGAGAGGTAGTTGGAGGAAAAGATACAATCCCTGTGCACAAGAAAAACAATGAGCCTGCAATGATGAATTTGTTGCTATAAGCTTTCACGCTTTTGCCAATGAACAGCTATTGAATCAAGTATGCAGGGGCATACACGAGCAATTTGTTGTTTACAAGGTTGAAGAAAGGGCTGGCAGTGGTGTAGGACTGAGGACATCTACCATGCAAGGTGCATCACATTAACTTTGACGGTTTGCTCAAAACTTGTAGGAACGGGCAATATTGATGGTGTGCAGTGTGCATGCAAGATATCCTACCCCACCGGATGGCTTATGGATGCCCTTTAGCACACATGCAAAATCTTTTCATTGGCATCTAAGCTCAAGTCTGTAATTTATCCACCTACTAGAGAACTAAAATACATTCAAGTTCACTCACTCCATGAAAAAGAACAAACCCAAGGAAAAAAAAACAAGAATGTCTTCTTTAATATCAAGTAACTTGCATTTACCGAGTCATAATTTGTCAAAGAAGCATATAAATCTCAAATTTTGATCCTGATAAATATCATAATGTTGGTGAATATGAGGAGGAATATGTAGATTTTAAAAAGAGTTAAAAAATGTCTTACACCAATTTATTTGTATTGTTAGCACATGGGAAACTTATTTAGATTTACAACATGCAAATAAGAGTTAGCTACTAAAATTTTGCGTTTTTTCGGTAAAGAGTTTAAAGTTTTCAATACAGATTTTTTAAACTTTCAGGTATGCAATAAAAAAATATGATTGTTGTTAAGGGTAGCATCTGAAATCATAAAACTTTACACTAACTATAAAGTTTATGGCAAACAGATGGTACGTAATTGATTCTAATCTAAGATCTCACCAGATGGAGTAGCTGAAGTCCATGAATGCGATACTGGAGGCCTCACTTCTGATGGTGCACCAAAGAAACTTGGAGAAAGCCATTTTGAAGATGGATTTGCAGGATTTGGCATTACAGGATGAAATGCACTTTGATGCATCTGATGCTTGAGATTCTGACGGGAAACCAAAGGTGGCTGTGTATAAGGCCAAGAAGATGGAAACAAAGGAGGGGCAGCTTTTAGATGTTGAATCTTATTCATATGTGACCCTGGTGCTTCTTGTCCATCAGAAATGGTGGGGGAATATATTATTGAAGACAAACCACTTGATGGGGATGAAATTCTGATGAAATGTTGGTTTTCATAAGAACCACTAGGTGACAGATACTGGGGCTGCCCATAATGAGTTGCAACTGAAAATAAAGGTGGAATGTTGTCCATTTCAGGTCTTCGGAAAATATGATTTGGGGTATGTGGATTCATTGAGGGTTCAACAGGTAAAGATGGTGCTGCAAGCAAATACCTACGTGGAATGTGAACTAATGGCAAAGAAAAGAGCCAGTTCTGTCTCTTGAGTTGCAATTTATTTGAGAAAACGGATGGAGATTCTACCACTGAAGACAATGCATTTGCAGAGGGTACTAAGTTATATGAAGTCAAGTTGGTACTTGATGACAAAACGACATTCCCAGAACATAAACTGGAAGGAGATCGAAATCCACCAGAGGCAGCTCTGTTTGAATGTGTGTAAAGAATCTGTCTGAGTCTTTGAATCTCAGATCTAACTGTGAAGCTTTTACATTTATCTGGGTTCCCTTTCCTGTTGTACAAAAAACAAAGCATGTTACTCGCAAATACCAGATGTTGAGTAAATTATTTAAACCACACAGTATTAAAGGAAAAGAGAAACAAATAGTTGAAACAAAAACTATCCAGCCAATAAAAGGCAAACATTCCAATGGGAAGTCATTTATAAATTACTTGCCTGTAACAAGAAGATACTTGATCATAGTATTGTGCAGAAGTGTTATGTAAGTCATCCTCTACAAATTGAAACTTCTTCACATCTGTACCGAACAAACGACTTCAGGGCTATGTAGGTTGAGCAAGTGTTGTTAGACAACACACAAGTATGCAAGCACAAAGTTTTTAACACCCCCTTGAGACAGAAACTTTTATCATTAAATTCGATTTGCAACCAAGGACAATGCAAGAAAAACATCAAGTATAAGACAATTTTAATATCTTTCTCATTATTCATTAATATATATGCTAGGTGTTAGATAGAACTATTCTCAATGGCATTTACCTCAGGTTTGGAACAACTTTATGGCTTAACTTTGTTTCTTAACTTTATTTCAGGATTTATATTCATCCAATAAAGTGAAAGTCTAATTAGACCTAACCTGAAGAGAAAACTTTAGGTATTATCCATTTTCCAAAAATTAGGATTCAGGGTTGGAGCTAATCTTTGTAGACCAAATACTTTTCAAGACCACCCGTCAGAACCTATTGTATCATCTTTTAACCCATACCAACTCTTCCTAAGGACATTGCTCTAGGAAAAGAATCATAAACTACTTATCACCAGATATTTTCTAATATTACAATGTACGTGTACATTATGCATGTCTACTGTTGCTTTAGCCAACAAATTTGATTTTTTGCTAAATTTTTGCCTAAAGTCTATGTACTTTTTGTTTTACATACCAAAAAAACCTCACCACCCAGACTAAAGTAAATTGTTACAGCCCATAAAGTATCCCCTGAAATGCACATTTTATCTGGTGGAACTTTGATGCACTCATGCATTTGATCAGTGTGTAATTACTCTAGTCCATAGGCTAGTTGCAAATTTGTTTTTTAATAGGCAGGCATTCATTTTTTAAATCAATCTCAAGATGCATGGAGACCTTTCAAACAATTGGATTCTAGACATTGGAGCAAGACAGCTGAAGAGGATATGTACTGGGTGTGCAGTAGTTACAAAAAATACTCTTTAAATCTAATCTGAAAGCATCCTATCCTCACATATAGTTAAAATTGTCAGACAATTACATTTTATTGAACTAATTGTAATGTAATGCCAAGTTCTGTACTGCAAGCAAAACCATGGCTGGTTGAAGTGAGACGGAAAAATCCAATCCTGGCAGCATGTGTAATCGATGCAAAATCCAACAGCGGGAAGTCACAACTAACTAGATACAGCTCACAAGATTTGCTCCACAACAAATTCTCGGTAATTCAACATTGAAATGAAATCCGTTTGGCAAAGATTCAAATCTAATTGACACACATAGGTGTCAATTACACTCAACCCTTAATTTCCATGACAAAGACAGAGCACTGGATTAAATACTTGTGAGTTAGATATCCAAGATTAGGTCAATGACACTCAAATAAGTGATTTTCAAAATCTATTGTGAATTTTCCAAAATGCTAACGATTGAGTGTCAATATTTGGAAAGCAAGATCCTCATTATGAACATAGGCATTGTTCTTTTTCTTGTTTCAATTTCTTATCTCAGATTTGAAGCTGCAAATACATTTGACAAAAGTTAACTCACTTACGCACTTATGGATTGATTGCACTCTAAATCCAGTTTCAGAGACAAGTTGAATCATTTACTGAAATGCTTGTGTTTCAGGTGGGTCAGTTATGCTCAAACCATCAATTTTCGAGAGCATGTTGGAGGATTTTGCTGAATGCTAATGATTCAAGACTTTGAAAACAGTGTCCTTTTTTTCTGAAAAACTTGTGATGATCCTTGAGAATCTGTGACTAGGTTAGTTATACTCAGATTGTTGATTTTCAAGACAAACTTAAAGCATTTACCAGAATGCCAATGATTATTTGAACATAAATCTTATCTTCAGAAATAATATGTTTTGGGAATCTGAATGTAGTTCAATTACGCTATAAATTTGCATGGGAGGGATTTTGAAAATAAAATCCCCATTCTTGCACATGGATCAGTATTTTCTCATTTAAAGCTTCCTGCCTTAGGCTTCGTGCTGAAAATTCTCATTGGCTTTGCAATTTTCATAACTCATTATTCCACTTAACCTTGAATCTTAATACAGACATTGACCGTTTTCCATAAGAATATGATTTGAGTACCCGAGATTTGATCTATCAAACTCAAATCATTGATTTTAAAGATCAAGTTAGAGCATTTATGAAATGATAATGAACATAAAATCCCCATTTTTCCAGCTGAAAAGCCATTCTTTCTTATTTGCATGTCTGGTAATTTTACTCTACCCTATACTTCAATACAAGGAAAGAGCATTTTCACAGATGCCTGATGGCTTAGGTATCTGGATTTTGGTCAATTATTCTTAAATCACGACTTTCAAGACAAAGATGGTGTATGCTTTATGAATTTGGTGTCTGAAATTTGAACATAAAATCCTCATCCAGGCAAATGGGAGTCCATTTTTTCCTCATATCAAGCTTCCTATCCAAGGTTTTGAGCTAAATATCCTCACTAGTCTTGCATTTTCACACCTCAATATTCTATTTAGCCCTCAATTTCAATACAAATATGGAGTCTTTTTCAAAAGGCTTATGATTTGAGTATTTGAGATTAAGTCAAGAGTACTCAAATCATTGATTTTGAAGACCAAGATGGAGCAATCTGTGGAAATTTAATGACTTGAGTCTTTGGAATTTGAACACAAAACCCCATTTTGCTCATGGGAAATCATTTTTTTCACTTCAAGCTTCCTGTCTAGGTTTTGAGCTGAAAATCTTCACAGGCTTTGCATTTTCACAATTTGATATTCTACTCAGTTGTCCAGATGAATATGAGCATTTTCCCTAATGGTTATGATTTGGGTATGCTGAAACATTGCTTCTCAAGACAAATATGGATCAGTTTACACAATGCTGATTACTTGGGTTTGTGGGATAGTGCGTGAAATCCATATACTTGAACTCAAGCACCAGTATTTTTCTTATTTCTCTAATTATCGATTACATTTCCAATTTTCTTATTACTTCAGGTGTCTTGGATTAGGTCCTTTATACTCTAATCGTTAATTTTCGGTAGAGTTTACAGAATTTTAGTTATTTGGGCGTCTGGGGTTTGAACATCAAATCTTCAATCTGTCTCATAAGAAACCTTTTTGTTCTCATTTCATGCTTCAAATCTCCCACTTTAAACTTATATGTCTCGCCGGTTTTGGATTTTCACACCTAACATCCTACTCTGTGCTTCCTTCTTCCAAGCTTCCTTCTCAAGACCAACCTGACCATCGAAAGGAATGCCAATGGTTTGGGTGTCTGGGGATTGTTCATAAAAAACTCATTCTTACACATAAGGAGCCATTTTTTCCAATTTCAAGCTTGTCTGCAAGATTCTGATCTGAAAATCCACCATGATTTTGCATTTTCATACTTCACTTTTCTCCAAATAAAAAATATTTTTAAAATAAGTCACTACCAACTCCCAGCTACAGAGTCTAGTTTTCTACACAAAACACCAAAAAATATCAAGTAACTCACCAATCACTGAAAACAATCTAATTTCCAAACGAGACGCCATGAAACATACTAATGACGTAAATGAAGCCAGGAAAAAACGCATACCGTAGGCAGGGCTGGAGAAAAACAGAAGGAAGAGCAGGAACCCAACACGCTGCCACATTATATAATACAGTCCCCTTCCAAATCTGGATCAGATTGCATAAATGCAGACTAATCTTCACCACATCTACACAACCAAAAAGAAAACAATACCACTCCTCTAAGTAACCCCTGTGGAAGCTTCAGCTTCACCACTGTTAAGCACAAGGGTTAGCATCTGTAGTGATTAGTTCCTCTGAGATCTATTTATGCCGAAACGGTGTCAGCATAATTACAGCTAACACTGCTGATAACTAGCTCTAATAGCACCTGTAAAAAAAATCAATTAAAGAACACTGAATAAATGCTTGTTACAGAGCCTTTACAACAAAAGTATGAAACTAGCAGTTAAGCGGTCAGTTCTTGTATACTGAAAATATATATGATCCCGTGAAGAAAAACAACAACAAAACTCTGATAAAGTAGGCAAAGGAGTTTGAAAGATTTTTTAAAGAATAAAATTGAATAGGTGTACCGTGTGACTGTGGGGTATCTGTGGCTATTTTTATTTTTATTTTTATTTATTTAAATGGGTCTGGAGTATTTGTGGTTATTTTTTATATTTTTATTTAAATAGGTTTGGAGTACTAAGAATAGGGGCTTTTTTATATCGTTTTTTGGTTTTTAATAGGCCTTGGGATTCTTGTTATAGTAAGCTGAGTTGATAGCATAAGGACTGCACCTCACTAGATTTAGGTGTAAGTTGAGGTGGAATTAAAAAGGAAAGTACCGTATCAACAACGTAGTTTGGTAGCCTGGTTTTTGTAGGTATTTATTGGAATCTGGTAGGGTTTGGAATTGGGGGGGGCTTATATTTGATTTAGTAATTTTTGTTTCGAAATATTTTTAAAATTATGGGAAGATAATAAGGTTTTTTTTTAATGAAGAGAAGCGATTTTCATTAATTTAAGATAAAGGATATTGTTCGTAAAAATAAAGTAGGGGATACAAGATCATTTCTTAGGAGTCAAATAGGCAAGAGAATAAAAAAATACTTGAAACACGGGTCAAGTTGGGAGAGCAAAAAAACAAGGAGCCACTAAATAGGTTGGATTGTCAAATTTAGGCTAAATTTGTTGGTTTTCTTTCTTCTCTTTGAGATGATGAATTTCTTGAATTATTTTTAAAAAATTGTATTAGGAGTTTGAGTTAAAGGCATACGAATAATATTTTTTCTTCACGAATTTGTTTTGGGGATAATCTATGCTTCATATTTATTGGTATTAGTAAGTCTTGCACTCGACAAGACTTGATATCTCGTAGGTTCATTCAAAAATCTTTCAATTTTTTTGGAAGTTTTTTAATACGGCGAGAATGATTAAACTATTTACAATTCAATTTAACTTTATAATTATATTTAAAATGTTATCAATTGGGAATTGAATTTAAGAAATGATAATGACTTCATTAATTTTTGTATCAAGGCTATAATTTAACCATGTCATATATGTGTTATAATTTTTTATACATGTCTTTAAGGAAAATCATACATCAAGGTGGATTTTTAAAAAAATGATATTGGAGTGTGATTAAGTTCCTTTTTTAGTTTCATAAGTAAGGTCTCATATACCAAACTAGTATCTAGTTAGTTTGCAACTTAAAAAATATGTATGACTAAATGATGTATTATTTGTGTAATGGGATTGAAATTAATAAGATAATAAGAAAACCACATAAATATGTTTACACTATTAACATAGTTAAAGAAACATGTCAGTGCCAGAGAGGATGCTCACACGCCTACCTAATAATTATCACCCCAAAGCATGTTTTTAAATTAGCAAAGCATTTAGCATATATACATTATAAACCTTACTATCTTAAGATGCTTAGTGTCGTGATAGAAACACTTTATTGGTGGGATAGCCACCAAGGTTCAAACCCCCACTGGGCCATTGAGCTCACAAGCCTTGTGCCTTTGTTGGGTTGTTGAGCTCATGGGTTTGAACAAGTGAAGTGTGGGGAATGATGGCACACCAAAAATGGCCTCATGGGGAAGAGATCCTCCATAAGTGGTCTCTCTAAGCTCAAACTAAGCTAAAAACCTGATTTTCCCAAATAAAAAATAATTATAAAAAGAATTGAAAAAAAAAATTATAAGCCTTGCTCCTTTCACAATTGTTATCATTATGTGCTAACCTTATATACACAACATGTTAAAAGGGACGTTTTGAGGAATGGGACTCCACCATTTACCCTTGCTAAAAGTAAATTATGGGTCATATCATATTGTAAATACATTGTTGAAATGCTTGAAAATTTATGTGATCACACATTATCAATCAACATGGTCCACGAGTTAGGTGCTCTACTCTCTTTGAGGCATGCTTAAACTAGTAATTTTTCCACATCCAGTTTTAATGAACATTTAATGGTTGGAGTTAATTTTTCAGGAAATGTGTTACTTTAAATAGTCTTAAGTAGATGTTTGAGAATGCATGTGATCACATTGTTCAATCAACATGGTCCACAAGTTAGGTGTTCTCCTCTTTTTGAGGCATGTTTATATAGTAGTTGTTTCAAATCTAGTTTTAATGGCTCTTGAATGGTTGGAGTTGAATTTCAACAAAATATGTTACTTTAAAGAGTCTTAAATAGAAACCAATCCTTAGGATGCATTGAAAGTTAAATTTAAAGCAACATTCATGAACACTCATAATTCAATGCTCAATTACATTCCAACCAACTCAATATTAATATTTTTTGGTCTATTAGCAATCAATTTAGTATTAATTCATACTAGAGCCCAACATTTCAAAAAATGAGATCATGTTTTAAGTTTTAATCAACTTTCCTAGAATAAATACCATTAATGTTTTAATACTAATATAACAGAAATCAATTATTTGTACACCTAATATTTATTATTTAATAAAGTGAAATTTATAAAAATATATATATACATCTTCCATATGAGTTATATTCCTTTATGTCCTCGAATAATGTGCAATGATTAAAAGAAGCAATAAATTCCAAACATGATTTATGATATTTATTATATTAGGTATATCTTTTGGCTATTCTTAAACATTATTTCACTCAATAGTCAAACATTAATTTTGGATGACAACTATTTACAACTTTTTCAGTGTGGATGAGATGTAAAATTATTATTAGCTATCTAAGTAGAGTTGCTATTAACTATTTAAGTAGAGCTTACTCTTTCATATTCTAAATAGTATAATCAAATACATCTAACATAAAAAAATTGATCCATCGTCATTTTTTTAGTTAAAATGTTATATTAAAAAATAATATAATGTCTATATAAAAAATTGAACGATAACTATCCACAAATAGATTGGGGTGGTCTCTTTGCTTAGCCCTATGATGGTTTTATTTTTGGTCTATTGGTCGTTTCATTTAAAACTCTTTTACTGATGGTTATTTACTCTACAGATTGAATCTGATATTAAGAGTGGTTAATATTGTTAATATGTTGTTAATGTGTTGTTAATAGCTTATTGTTTTGCTTAAACTATCTCTGGACTATTTTGTGTTAAGGGTCAACACCCTTATCTTATTGCTATTAATATTAAAAACAAAACATTAAAAAATAATATAATTTTATATAATTCTCTTCCAATATCAACCCACTATTTACCTAAACTTTCTCCTAAACATTTTTCATAAATTTTTATATTAATCAATAAAAAATTAACATTGATCGTTGAAAAATAACAAAAACTTGTTCTTTAAGAAAAAAAACTATGTAACAAGTACAATAAGTGGAATTACCTTTCAATATACACAATTATCTTATCCAAAATCACTTTACATAGACTCATATGCCAACCAATGTGCAACTATAAAATTGTAATGGTGATAACTTTTAAGAAGACTTAAAGAGAGTGAAAGGTTAACTACACCTTGTGTACTTTTTGCCAAAATCTTTTATAAACCCTAACTTTTTCTAGTATCCATTTAATACCATGGAAGAAGAGTGGCCCTAAAGGAAGATCATGAGGACCCCATATTATTTGTCCTCACCTTCCTTGCCGTATAGTGTCTTGTAAGACTAATTTGGATTAATTTGCAGTCTAAACATATCAAATTGAGTGTTATTAATATAAACCTTGGATTACAAGGAGTTATAAATCCTCATTAATAAAATTAAAGTTCAAAATCATTTTTTTTTTAAATTAAAATATAAAGTTCAAATTATATGTTATCATCACATCATGATCACTCTTATCTTTATATTTCCTTTGCAAACAAACGGGTCACAAATGGGTCGCTAACAATCATATCATCTTTTTTCAAGTGTGCCTTTTTAGGATTTCAATTTACGAGGTAAGTTAATGTGGGCTCACTTTACAAAATCTTTTTATTTTATCTCCTTCAAAATTGATGTCATGACATGCATTTAAATTTAACTATTAAGGTTGGTTGAAATGACAAAAAGTAATAAAAAAAATTGAAGATTTTATTGAGTTTGGGATTCAATTTCTTGGTGTAGTAGGTGAAGTTTAAAAAATCAAAAGATTTGTTATCTTTAAAAGTCTTTATTTAAATATATTGTGGTGGCACAAAAAAATTATTGTATGTTTAATTTGAGTTGGATTTAAATTTGTCGTTGTGATACGTAAAGTTATCAAAAAAATTTATGAAAAAAATTATTATTAAATGATTCTACTTAAGTGTGTATTGATGACACCTCTTACAAACAAATGATGCATGCATCTTTCTTTAAAATGATTATATGTTTAATGCTTTTTCTTAATAAATGGTAGAGTGGGCTCTAAATTATTGTAGTGTTGAAATTATCATTTTCATGTCATTTTCCATTTTGTTTTATGTTTATACTAGTGGAATATCTTAATGTAATAATAAATGGACAAGTGGCATACTCTTGTGTTAAATTTAGCTCATGGCCCTATTCCTAATATAATTTATGCATCTTTGTTGAAAAATATTATATGTTTAATGCTCTCTCAATAAATGGTAGAAGAGGCTCTAAATTATTGTCATGGTGGAATTATTAAATACATTTTATTTTGTGCTTATGTTGGCGGAATATGTTAATATAATAATATATGGACATGTGGCATACTCTTGTGTTGAACATAGATCATGGTCCAATTCTTATTTACATTTGTTTTGCCCCTATCTGTATCATTTAACATGCATTCATCATTTATTCATCGTTATTGCACCTTAATTTGCACTCACATGCATTTTCTCCTTACGTCAAAATTATTATTTTACCCTAGGATTCATTTTTTAGTGGCTCGAGATCTTGACGCACACATGAATGAACCCAAAATTTAAATCATTAAATTTAAAATTTAAAGTTTTCTCTCCTTATTCTAGTGAAAGGGTTAACATGTGTTTGTGTGAAATTTTGTTATGTCATGTTATTTAAAAAACTTTCAATATATAATTAATTCACATGAATAAAGTAAGAAATAATAACAAAATATTTTAATTTTTAAAAGACAATTAAGAATAAGATCCATCATCATATCGGTCATCTACAGGTATGTGTATGTTGTCTTTGATATCACTCATTGTCATTAATCCAACCCACCAAATGTGTTTGACCGAAGAGAACGTTATTAGCTATCAAGTTAACAAACTCCTAAGTAATGTTCATAAACACTATCTTGGCAAAGTTGATTATCTCAAAAGTGAATGATGTCATGGTTTTCAAGTGTGCATTTTTTCATATTGACCTTGTGTAACATATACCAGTTATGTGCATCAAATCAAGTCCATGTTAATTAGGATCAACCCCATAGCAGTAGAGATTGAACAAGGACATTCATTTTATTGAGTGACAAACTAATTGTACAAATCTTCAACATCATACTTTTGTGGTCAATTTTAGAGCAAAGTATCCCTAACCCTCAAATTTATTTTTTACATTTTTTGTGATTATATATCCCAACTCTATTTTTTCTAAGTTAATATGTGCTTAATTGGTTGTATTTTTTTATTTAGCCTATATTTCTTGTAAAAGATATTTCATTCACATACATTTTTTGCGAACCCAACATCTCTTACACAATCGAGGGTATATCCTAAGTGTTTTACCTTCTAATATAAGGTTTTCATATATAATTTTTTTAAGTGTATATTAATTTTTAATTTTCTTAGGGTTTGGTTTCCCTTTCTTAGTAATGCTCTATAACCTTCTCTCTTTTTTAGATTTCTTAGTTATTGTGTGACCTTACTTTTGTGCACCATACCCACACTTGAGTTTATCTTTAAGATGTTATTTTTGTCGATATGAACAAGGTATTTTCTTAACTAATTTATTAGTGGGTCCTATTCACATGTTAAGTTACCTTGGGTCTACGAGCCTTTCTAGAAGTCTTAGTTGTCAAGTAGATCATATCTTATCTTTTGTATTTAATTTGCTTCTTCTCCTAAATCATTTAATATCTGCATGAGTTAGTTGTCTCATGTTATAGGATTAAGACACATGTTGTTATCTTGTTTAATCTTATCCCTCAAACATGTCGATATAAGCAAGGCCATTGTACACTTCAAATCATATCATAGATCTAAATATCAACAAAGCTTGTTTCTTGCATTCTCTCTTGTGGATGGTTGTCTTTAATTTTGCAAGTGATTCTATGGTGTTGAGCGAATCTTCAACTCCTATGTGGCATCAAAGCATTCTATACCAACTTTGACAAGGCATCAAAGCTTCATTCTTGCAAAACTCTTCTCAGATATGAGAATAGATATATTTATAAATGATAGATCTTAATGAATCTAGAAAATTTGAGTATTATCTTCCCTTGCATCATAGGATGACCTAGAGAATCAAAGAAACTTGAGAGAAACATTGGATTTGGGGTTTTCCTCTTTGTGGGCCTCTATTGCAAGTTTATTTTGGAGCAAGTGAAGCAAATCTGAGCTCTCTATTGAGTTTAGGAAGTTGAAAAAAGTTAGTTTTTCCTTTTGTTTTGTCCAAATCGGACTTGTGAGACCAGATCTACAAGGCTTTGAAGTTGGGAGGTAGTTGCCATAGTCAAGAGGTAGTTGATATTTTGAAGCAATTTGAACCAAACAAACCATTGCATTGCATCCAAAAGGCCCAAAAACCTTAATATTGGTTATGAAATTGTCGATATCGGAGACTTTTGCCCTAGGCCCTTAGAGAAAAATGTTGGTCCTCGTCACCATTTTTGTTCATATGGCATTGTTACAATCAATAGCTTGTATAGTCAGTAGAATGATCCAGGTGGTCATGGCATATATCAAGTGAATATTCATTTTCTTATGTCACCATCATGTTATCCTTACACAATTGGTACAACTTTTACACACTGACATCATTTGGTGTAATATAGGTAGGGTCAACACAAATTTTAATTTTAATTTTTTAATTAACTCTAGCACCTAGTTTCATTTTTCATTGGCTCGTAGTTCTATTGTGAAAGGGGGGCTTAACACTGGTAGTAGGGGTGTGCAAGAACCACTACCCTACCATCGCTCACTAAACACCAACACCTGAGTGGCATTGTTGTCTGGTGATGGGTTTTTTTAATCACTATCTACAACCACCCCTTAAGCACCTAGAAGCTAAACTTGACCTCTTAAGAGCCTAAATAAGGAAGTCTTTTTTTTCCATAACTTTATACCACGGTGTCAAAATTTTGAAAATGAGGTATCGACAAAAATTTGGTTATGTCTCGTAGTGGTGCAAGTTGTTTTTCTATATTTTGTTGTAAGTGCATTTTACTACTCACAAAAGTTAAATTTTCCCTTTTGAACCTCTAAGGTCATAATGTTTTGCCATGATCTCCATTTTTTGTGATTCTTGTAGCATTGGAAAGGTATTGAGGAGCTATATCATCGTGGACATGCACTTTGTCAAGATTCAACGCCAAGTTTATTTTATTCATTTTTTTGCAAAATTTTCATTATGACTGATTACTTGGACATCCCAACTCTTAGAGAGATTATGTCTTTTTGGAAAGGCTTCATATATAGTATTGATCATATTTTGGAGTTTCTATATGTTGTTGAGGGTTTCTATATTTGTAATTTTGGAGAATTCTCATAATTGATTATGGGGTTTTTTATTTCATCATTATCTAATCATCTTGAAAAGGGAAAATTATAAAAAATGGAGAGATGAAATCATAAAACATCTTTGTTGGCTTCATTTGTTGTCATATTTGTATGATGTCCCCCCTCCAAGTACACCGAGTAATAATTTTTCTTGGAATTACAAAAGGGAACATGTCTTAAGGGTTATTCTTATACATGTTAATGATGATATCTTGAATTCTATTCTTGACTTTGAGTATCCTCGTTCCCTTTGGACTAAAATTTGGGAGATATATGGAGATCTTGATACTTAGTCATTCCTAGATGATCATGTTTTAGACTATACTATGCCTCTTGATTTTTATTAAAGGATACCTTATGACTTTGATACTATTCGCAAGTTTGATTATATGGAGTAATTTGAAACTTAGGAAGATGAGAACGATGTTTCTTCGAAGGATCCTACTTATCCTTTAGGGGTAGTTGTTGTACCTTCACCTTTAGTGATTTCTTGTGAAAAATCATTAATTGAGGCTTTCATTATTCATTTTCACTAGGACCATATCATTGTCATAAAGATTTGAAGGACACAATTTAGGGGTCATCTCTTCTCTTTAATGATATTTATTGCATTATTTTTGTCGGATCGTCTTTTTGTTTGAAGCTTTTTCTACATCAATTTCCATAGAGTCATGAACCTTCTCATTGATTAGGCATGTACTTGTTTGGATTGTGGCATATTCATCTTTCTTGGAAAATGCAATGCCTGAGCAATTTTCAGAGACATCATACATATTTGTACTTCTTCTTGTCAATTCCTATCTAAAATGGGAAGTATTCCTATGTTTGTACTTGGTTTTATTTCTTCCAAAAGGGAGACAAGTTGTTTGCCAACATTACATCTTATTTTTTCTTCAAGCACTTACCATTTTTGCATGAATTACACACTATGGAGGGATACATAGTCTCCATATTTCCCTCTTATTGGGGGTTATCGATTAAATCTTCATGATGGATGTAGTCCTTGGGGGTGTTGGTGGGTCCTATGTTCATCACTTATTACATCACTTGTACATGATTACTTTTTGTATTCTCCCTTTTAAAGAGATTTCTCTCATCTGATTTTTTTCTTTTTCTCCATTTATGAGAGATCTTTTTTACATGGGTACCCAAAATGACCTTGTAGTCGGGATCTTTCATACATCATCTTTCTATCCTTGCCTCATATTCATTGGTTAGTTTCTCTCTAAGTTGCACTTATGGGGGGTGTTCATGTGAATAAAGTATGTACCTAACTAATTTATTTATGGGTCCTATTCGCATGTCAACTTAGGACCTAGAAGTCTTTTTATAAATCTTAATTGTTAATTAGACTATATCTTATCTTTTGGGTTTTATTTACTTCTTTTCCTAGGTCTTTTAATATTTTTATGTTAGTTGTGTTGTGTCATAAGATTAAGACACATTTCATTATCCCTCGACCTTGCCTCTATAAGTAAGTCTTTGTATCATAGTTCATAAGATCATATCTTATAGATCTTAATATCAAGAAATCTCATTTCTTGCATACTCTCTTGTGAAGTTTTTTCTTTGTTTTTGTTGATGATACTGGGATATTGATCTATCTTCAACTTGTACATTGTATCAAAGTATTCTATAGGAACTCTAACATTAAATCAAATTTATTTTTAATTTTATAGATCTAAGATATTGGAATTGTTTCATATTTTTTTCTCTTTAAGCCTTTTTTTTATGTCATGTGTTACTCAAGATCCTAATATCCCTTTATGAAGGGCTCATTCAAATCCTAACATGGCTACTTAATCAGATGATAACAAGGTTTATTTTGATGCTTGTGTTAAGGATAATTTAAAGGAGCATCAAGAACAGAATGAAAGTGACCATGAAACATATATAGTGAAAATAGGTATTTCTCTTACTATCAAAATTATTATTGATGCACTCACAAATAGACAATATCCTCGATAATTAGAAATTATATTATACCAACATTAGGGGTGTTCTATTTGGAACATTTATTATTTATTTAATAATAAATTTGTTAGTTTTTCTACTAGTGTATCATTCCACTATTCATCTCTTATTGAACCTTAAATAGCTACCACTCATGTTATCACTCTTAGTGTTATCCCTACCTATTCCATAACTACTTCTAGTGTTTCATTGCATTTTACCTCCATTAGTGTTCCACTTGCATATCATCCATCTATAGACACGCATGATAGTGTTATACATCATTCCTATTACATGTCTCACATTATTCCTCCTTCCTAACCCATGTCACTCCACTTTATAATGTGATCTCTCCTTCCATTACTACAATATTGCCTTTCATTTATCATCCTCATTACACTACCTCTATTGTCTCAAAAGCTCTTGACACCAATATTATTCCTAATTCCACCTTCTATAAACTATTACAAGATATGGCTAACCTTGAGAAATAAGTAAATGATATGGCTAATAACAAGTATTCCATTAAGTGTAGTCCTTTGCATCACACAATACTTGATTTTGAAATTGTTCCATATTTGTTGCTTCCTAGGTTTGCTACATTAGGATTTGAGTTATACAATGGAAAATATGATCCCCATGTTCATTTACAATATTTTAATCTGAACTATTTATATTTCACATTTGGGGATGATTTATTAGCTAAGTTATACCCAAGAACATTAAGAGATTGTATTATTCAATAGTTTTATTATTTTCCTTTAGATTTGGATTCTTGTGATGAATTGTCATCACTTTCCACACCAAAGAGACAATTAGAAGTTACCAATGATTATGTTATTTATTTTATATAATTGTGTGTTAAGCATCGATTTTATGATTCAATGATCTCCAAGTTATGTCTCTTTAAGGGATTCTTCACGTCCTTAAGAATAATGGAGAGTTGAGTAAATCTCCTTATTTTTATGAACATGTACGCTCACTTAAGAAATTTTAAGTTAAAAATTGTTTACATTAAACAAACTAAAGTATAGACCAAAATCTTCTTCTACACCTTATTGCTCTCCAAACTTTCAAAATTTTATGCTTTTCATATGGTAGGTGATCTCACAAAGACAAAATAAAATGTTCATTAAGTGGCTAATACTTATTTGTTCCTATTTTCAAACAAAATGCTTCTAGAAAATTTACAAAGTTACATTAACTTCTAGACAATGTGCATTCAAATTTATTGGCCTTAAATTTAATGTATTCCTCATTATCATCCATTTTTTAATTATCATAGAGTTGATGGAAAGTATACTCAATCTTGTATGGGTTTGTAGCATAAGATGCAAGATCTTATTAATAAAAAATTAATCCACAATTAAGGGTGTCAATGATAATGAAAAATTATTTGGTTACAACTCCAAAACAAAACATAAATTTATACCACCTCATTTGTTGACGTACTAACAATGCATAGATATAATATTCAATTGCTATGGAACATGATATTTTAGATGGTAATTATATTTAATCAAAGACAACATTATATACAAATATTTATGGGGGAAAATACACCTTGAGTAGTTGTCTTTTTTATCACATGGTACTTAATTGATTATATTTTTTGTTAGGATATCCCACAAAATAATCATCATGGGCCATTATATGTCATGTGGGCGATAAAATATAGCATCATTGATGAAATTATTATAGATGAACTATAAATTATACAATAGTAAAAATTTAGGGCCAAATCATTACGCTCATTATGAACTATCTTTAAATATTACTAATCGATTATTAATTCAAACTTTAGGTTGCCTTATTTTATATCTCTTCAAGTTGGACCTACGGAAGTAGATATATATATATATATATATATATACACGCACACACACATATTTCTAATATTTTTTCTATGTTAATTGGTAGACCTTAGTTGGAACACTTGGCAGTTGTATTTTAATTGTGCACCAATGTCTAAAATCCATTCACAAAGTTAGAGTTGTATAGATTACCAGGTATTCACTTGAGTTACTTTTAGAATTTTATTGTGTGGAAATAAAGTTCACTAGTTTGGCTATGTAAACAAGGAATCAACTCGCTTCCAATAAACATTAACATTAAAGGGAAATGGAATTAACGGATTCAACCTCAAGTCTACGGGAAGAGGGATGAATGCAGATTGGATTTCACTTTCCTTGATTGAGTTGAAAATGAGCTATGGAAATGGTGTAAATTGGATGCAAGATCTAGGGTTAAAGATGTAAAATTGACAATAATCAACATGCATAGACAGTTTCAAATCATATATGTAGACCTAAAGTACAAATCTAGAAATGGGAAGCAAAGAGGAACCTATGCCCAAAAATCTGCACTCAGAAATGCAGGACAATGGTGCTCAAGCGCTACTATCCAAGAGTGTTGAATGCGAACAACAAATATATTTTTGGGATTAGGATGTTGTTTAGAGCGTTTCCCTGAAGTTTCATTGGAAAAGTGGTGGACAATACTCTGTGGGTGACCTTGTCCTCTCTTTTTCACCTGCGTAAAATCTAGTTCTATATGTCTCTATCTACTCTTATCGAATCTATATTCATTGTCTCTAGATCCTCTCATCTTCACGTACAAAGGAGGAAAGTTGTTTCGTTTGATAGGTGTTTGCTAAGGTCAAACCTCGAGTTGAAATTAACTTTTGAATTAAATTGATGAATTTAAAGGAAATCTATGAAGTAGAACGTTGAATGTTATACCTCAGACTTGCTGAAGTTGATGATGGTTGATGATGCAATGCTCTTTGAATGTGATCACAAGTGTCGATGCAATAACATGACATGACATGACAAGACATAAATGAATCAACCATAAAAACATGCTCGGATGAAGATTTCTGCAACTTGTTGCTCTATAATGCTTAGATCTTGAAGGATATGGTGGGATGAAATGAACTTAGTAATGCTCAATGTTGCGAATGAAAATTGAATGCTTGTGATGTGTGTGGATGTAAAAATTTGAATTGAAAAGATTCTCTTATATAAGGTTATCAAGGTATTTTATAAATTAGATTGACCTCCAATGGTCACATTGAAGTATTGGGATCGGGAACCAACTAGCAGGAACTTGGCACTAACATATTCAAAATTGAGCCTAGACTTGGGGGACAAGCACGCTCTTGTGTAGGACAAGGGTAGCCAAACACTCTTGTCGACCCAAAACATGGTGAACAAGGTGTGACTTAGTTACACTTGGTCCCAAGAAAGAGGTCCAAATCACCATATAAACACATGAATTTAATTTTGTAATACAAAGGCCAAAGATACACTTGGAAGAGAGCTAGGAGGAAACTCACTAAGGCAAGGGCACAAAAATTAGTGTAAAATTGTAAGGGGTTACAATTTACTGTAGCGTCCTAAAATTGCGACACTTGCAATTTCGACTGCATTTGGGTCTTCACGATGGCAGCGCAATGTTGAACCTGAATGGAGACCCCAAAACCTATTTACGACACCAAAAAACTGCATATTTCTGCACCTTGGCATGATCCTTCCTTGCACCCTGCTGTCCCGGGAGGTGGGACCATGGCGCCCAATGCCCTAGTCCTTCAGGACCATGGCGCCTAGCACCCTGGTCCCTCAGGACCATGGCGCCCAGTGCCCTGGTCCCTGGCCCTATTTTGGGCCCGGTCTCTTGTGGGCATCGGGTCTTTAAGTTTTCAAATTGGAAAATAATGTTTCTAGGTCGGCCTAAGGTCGGAAAAATCAGTCTCTCAACCCTAATTGACAAGTATATAAACTAATTTTCCTCTCCTAGAAAGGGAGGAAGGAAATAAGCAAGAGCAAGACGCGGAAGCGATATTCAAACATTCAAACATTCAAGCATTCAAGCATTCCTTCAAGCAATTGAGCATTCTAAGTCTCCATTCAAGGCTAGGTGTTGCATTCAAGACAAGGATTCAACCAGAGGAGATCACTTACAACACATAACATACAACATACATTACACCTTTGCATGTAAGAATACAAACATTCTTACAACAAGGTATCAGTACTTGTTTACATTACAAACATTTACATTTACAGCATTCTCATTTCTTGGTTAATTCCAAAACCGGGGTTTGACCTAAAGGCAAACCCCTAATCCCTAACCCCCCAATCATCCTCTCTTTTCTGTGTGTAGGTTGCAGGTACGCGACTGTAATTGAAGATCTGGAATTCTTGTGCAGAGATGAACAGATCCCCCTTCGTTTCGCGGATTTTTCGGAGGACCGTGTGCACTCCGGGCGCCATCGTCCCGTCAACTTTCGCTCAAATTTGCAGAATGGCACCGTCTCAACATTTTACTGCTAATTCCAGGTCCACAGCTTCATCTCGTATCCCTATTTTTGTTTATAAGTGAATCTTTCCTACTTTACATGCATTCCTAGTCCAATCATTCTATCTACATTCTTTACAAAAGAGGGTATCCTTGATGTCTTAACCCTTGAAACTCATTTAAAATCTAGTCTTGCATTGCATGGGATTGGATCTTGTGGGTTTCAACCCTTCTTTTGAATGTAAATTCTCTCCTAAGTGAAAACCATCAACCCTAGTGATCTCCCTTCTCTCTCCTTGGAGTGGGGGGGGGAGGAACACCTAGGGTTCGATTTTTCCGCTTTACATTTTGGTGAACCCGACGTGAACATCCTCATTCTGATTATTCATGGTTAGATCTAAAAAATTTGCTTCCCTAATTACATTTCCATGTTTGATCTTTTGCAAATTTTAGAGGTTAATTGCATAAAAACCCTAAAATTTTCTTTTTAGTAATTGAGCTTGTGAAATGTTTAATTGTTAATGCTTGTTTCAGATCTACCCTTCTATTGCAAATTGTCAATTCATATTTGTGCTTTAATTTTGAAAATTAAGTGGTTAAGTGTCAAAACCCTAATTTTTAAAACCCTCTTGATTCAACCTTTGACTGATGATTTTACTATTTAAAACACCTCCAAATCGGCTGTAACTTTGGATTCCGCAACAAAATCACAATATCTTTCATCCCTGAAAATTTAGAAAAAAGTTGCGAGGACTGTGTGCACCCCGAGCGCCATCGTCCCCGACATTTTTTCCGAAATTTCAGGAGCTAGATCTTACTGTATTTTTCTGCTAAAATCCAGAATTTTGGCTGATTTTATCAATTCTAACACTTTCAAAATTAAAGTCAAAGTTGGTCTAGTGATTGCTTGGATTAAGGCTTATAATCATTCAAAAAATTGTTGAAATTAAAATTCATATCAAAATTGTGCTCCTTACTGTCCTAAATCTGAAAAGTGTGTTGGCATTCATTCGAAATTTCAGTGCTTTATTCAAGTTTTTGCAGTTTGTGACTTTTGAAATTAAGTGTTTAATTGCGGCAACCTTGATTTCCGCTTTCAAATTTGAATTTTGCATGAAATTGAGTCAACTTTTAAATTTCAAAGCCTGCATTGCTTTCAGTATTCCCTCTAAAATCATAAAATTCAAAATTTCGGTTTCCCTCTCTTTTTCAAAATTCAAATTTTGCATTTTTCAACAATCTTGATAGGGTTCAATTTTGAGATTGCAACTTTAATTTGGCCTATCTACAGATCGTAAAATCACTCAATTTTTTCAGATTAGCTTTAAAATCATCATAACTTTCATCCCTGAAAATTTTGAAAAAAGTTGCGAGGACCGTGTGCACTCCGTTCGCCACGGTCCCTGACATTTTTTTTGAAATTTCGGGAGATTGTCCTGATTGTATTTAACAGCTTAAATCTAGGAGATTGGCTGATTTTATTGAAATTTGCTACCTCTAAAATTCAAAATCTTCTCTCTCTCTTTAGTGCATGAGTTTTACAACAATAAGCCCTACTTACACTATTCCCGTTAGACGAAACCTTAGAATTAAGTCTTTCCAAGGTTTAATTACTGAGGAGATGGAACCTAATTTGAATGGCCTTTTTAACGAGGACATGGGTAATTCCTCTAATCCTCTTAATGATGAAGAAGCTCTCCATGAGGTTTCTGTAGAACAACTTTCGAAATTGGATAACCAATTTGATGATTTTCGACAATGGATGTCTCAAGAATACCCTGATAGTGAAGCTCTTTCATTAATTGAGGGTCTAAAATGTATGGTTCAAAGTGATAAGAATGGAATTGATATTTTGCGTGGTATTACACACATTGTGGATTCGAATGTGATGCCTATGAAGAGTTGTGTTGAAACTTTGGGTTATACACAACCTCCTACTCAAGTCAATCATTCAATTCCTTTGACAACTCCTATTGCTAGTATACCTACTTTTACATCAAACATAATGACTACTTCAATACAAGATATTCCACCTATGATCACCAGTCATGGGGGCAATCCCTCTTCTTCAATCAACCCTCTTCCTTCATTCAATCCAACTTCTTCATTCATTCCTTCAATGAGTGTTCCTATTTCATCTCCACAAATAAACATGACGCAAGGGGGCAATTCGTTTAATCATTCCATTCCTCCTTGTAGTGTTCTTCCTTTCCAATCATCTCCTATGACTAACTATCATAGTGTCCCACCACCTTACTCTCAATCAATACCTTCTTTCAATAACACAATACCTCCATCACAATCTAACACGTCTAATATGAACTCTTCGACTGAAGCAACCATTAACAATCTTGCACAAACTGTCTCTTCTTTACAGCAACAAATTGCCTCTATGAATCAATCTAAGTTTAGTGTGCCCACATTTGATGTTGTGAGCCCACTTTCTCTTGACATTGTTCGAGCTATCCCCCCTAAACATGTTGAAATTCCGCATTTGGAGCTTTATAATGGTAAGGGTGATCCTCTAACACATGTTAAGACCTTTCAAACAATATGTACCGATTTTGCTTATGACCAAAGGTTGCTTGCAAAACTGTTTACTAGAACATTAAGAGATAAAGCCCTACAATGGTATTGCTCGTTGCCTTCTTATTCTATTACTTCTTTCGAACAACTTGCAAATGCTTTCATTCAACAATTTCAAAACAATATAAGTCCTAAAGTTACTTTGATTGATTTAATGCATTGTAAACAAGGTGTTAAAGAAAAAGTGACTGATTTCATTGGTAGATATAAGCATTTGTATGCTCAGATTTCTTTTCCAGTACCTGACAATGATATTGAAAGAATTTTTATTTCTAATTTACAAAAAGATATTAGAGAAAAACTTATGTTTTCTGAGTTTACTTCTTTCCAACAGTTGTGCGCAACTCTTCACAATTATCAACTGACTGTGAGTCAAATGGAACAAGCAAATCCTATGGCTCTGAGTGATAAGGGTGATAGTAGTCAACAACCAGTTGGGAAGTTTAAACCGAACAGAGAGGTCATTAAGTTCAATGAAAACATCATCAACAACAATGTGAATGCAGCATCAGGTGTGCCTCCTATTTCTAAGTTTTTCAAGAAAGAAAGAAAGCTTACTCCTTTGAATGAATCATTGCATAGTATTATGAATAAGTTATTGGAACAAAATGTGCTTACTCTTCCTCCTATAAAGTAAATAGATCCTGCAAAGATTAACTCACCCTATTTTGATAACAAATCTTTTTGTCAATTTCATCGTCATCCTGGGCATGATACTGAAAAATGTTTTGCTTTAAAGGATAAAATTCAAGATTTGATTGATAATAATACTATCTCTGTTTCTGGTGTGAATGATAAAGGCAACACATCTGTAGCTCCTCCTAACCAAAATCTTCAGATTTTTACTGATCCATTACCTTCTCATACCTCTAATGTGGTTGAGACTAATGATTCCTCTTTCTCACCTGATAGTCTTGTGTCTATGACTCCGAATGTGATTAACTTTGTGGAACAGCAGAAAATCCCTAAAGAATCTTCCATCACATTTGATTCCAATGAAACTATCAGGGCACCTGATGGTCCTTTATATATAGTTGCAAAAGTAAAAAATACACCTTGCCATGGAGTGCTTATTGATCCTTCTTGCATGGTTAATGTCATTACTGAAGAATTTCTTTTTACTTTGCAATTGAATCAAGTGATCTATGATGAAACAAATGTGGTTGTGAAACTATTTGATGCATTTTCTTCTCCTGCAATTGGTTCTATTACATTACCTATTGAGGTCCATAACAAATCTCTTGATGTGAGCTTTGCTATTATTCCATCGTCCGAACAATTTCATGTGAAGCTAGGCTATCCTTGGTTATCTTCCATGAAAGCTATTGCTTCTCCTATTCACAAGTGTTTGAAATTTCCCCATAATGGTGAAGTTGTTACTGTCAATCATAGTCTCTTTAAACCAGCTGAAAGAACTTCTAGCGTTCCTATTGATTATTTTTGGCCTAAACAATTCCAATCTCTTCCACCGCGAAGTGATCATCTTTTCAAATCTTATCAAAAGTGGAAAAAAGATATGATCCTATCTCTAAGTGAACCTAGAACACCCAAACTTGATATTCCTATCATTCTTGAGAAGGAAGTTCTTCCTTTGAAAGATAAAACTAATGTCTTTCCTCAAGAAGATTCCCAACCTATCCCTATGAATGTGACTATGCCTATGACTAATAAACTTCCTAAAAGTAGACCTATACCTCCTCATCATGATGGACTTGGTCTCCTTCCTAAACCAAATATTCCTCCTTTATATGAAGCAGTTCCTCCTCCTTCCTCTTATAGAGAGAAGAGACTTCCTCTTCTCCTATTATTCAACCTAAGAGACCACAACCTAAACACCCAAGTGATAAGGATGAGAACATTCCTCCTCCTCAATCTTCTCAACTTCCTACTAAGACTAGACGAAATCGTTCTGCACGTGAACGCCGACGAAAGCGTCGTCTTAGAGCTTAGGCAGCTGCTTCTCAAACTTTGCAATCCCCAAAAACACCTTCAACTAGTATTATTCCATTTTCTCCTCAACCGAAAATTGAGCCAAAATCTCCTAAACATAAGATGCATGATGGTCTTGATCCTGTGTGAGTTAAAGATCCTATTTTTATAAATCTTGATGATGATATAGATGAAAATGTTATTCATGATGAAAATATTATTCATGATGAAAATGTTACTCCTGTTCATTCTGATAGTGAATATGAATATGTTGATGTTGATAACCATTTATCTAACGAATTTTCTAAAGCACTTATCCTAGTTCCTAGACAAGAACAACGTGGCTTGGAACATGAACATAGCCCTTGTTTGGATCTTGTGATAGCTCCATCTGCTGTGTTGGATGTTCCTCCTCTAGCGTGTTTCCTGCCTTCTTGAAATATTGATCAGCAAGATCGGGGGGTAGATGACGTGCTAGACTAGTTTCATTAGCATAGCAAACTCTCTCCTCCTCTCTTGATATCTTTTGTTACTTCTTCTATGTGTTATTCTCATTCTTCTATTTGTTGTCCTTAGTGTTGTCTACCTGAGGACGATGCAAAGCATTGAGATCTCTTTTGGTCTCTCTCATGTTGACTCAAAAGACACATGTGTTCCCTTCTTCTAGGTGACCTTCCTTGATTGGGGAATGAAGAACAATTATGCATACATACATATGATATACATGAATTATCATACAGCATACTGACCCCGAGGAAAGCGAAGTCACCTTGTGCTTTGTGTTTTATGTCTATTATCCTTGGGCTTATCTCACACTTGGGGGCTAAATCCTTGTGATAACGTGCTCCTTTCCCTTCTCATTTCTTATGTGTATCACTACCTTAAAGCAATCACCCCCGATGAGGCGTGTGCGATCGCTTTAATGTAGGGGGGCATACACCCTGTTCATATCTCTTCAAGATACTTGAAAATTTCTTGGCGAATTTAGCTTTGCCTTGAAAAATTTTGGTATCTTTCTTGCATGACTCATAGTGAGGGAACCTTACTATTGACAGTCATGGTTCTCCCTCGTGATCTTCCCTTTTACTTTGTCAATCGAAGTCGTAAGATCCTTAGTCCACTGGGGGCTTGGTGTATCTTGCCTCCTTGACGTGGTGAAAGTCTTTCAATATTGTTTCCTTGTGCTTTACCAGAAGTATGGGCATACGCTTATACTCCCGCTAAAGTGGGGGCTAAATGTAGCGTCCTAAAACTGTGACACTTGCAATTTCGACTGCATTTGGGTCTTCACGATGGCGACGCAACATTGAACCTGAATGGAGACCCCGAAACCTATTTACGACACCAAAAAACTGCATATTTCTGCACCTTGGCATGATCCTTCCTTGCACCCTGCTGTCCCGGGAGGTGGGACCATGGCGCCCAGCGCCCTGGTCCCTGGCCCTATTTTGGGCCCGGTCTCTTGTGGGCATCGGGTCTTTAAGTTTTCAAATTGGAAAATAATGTTTCTAGGTCGGCCTAAGGTCGAAAAAATCAGTCTCTCAACCCTAATTGACAAGTATATAAACTACTTTTCCTCTCCTAGAAAGGGAGGAAGGAAATAAGCAAGAGCAAGATGCGGAAGCGATATTCAAACATTCAAACATTCAAGCATTCAAGCATTCCTTCAAGCAATTGAGCATTCTAAGTCTCCATTCAAGGCTAGGTGTTGCATTCAAGACAAGGATTCAACCATTGAAGAGGAGATCACTTACAACACATAACATACAACATACATTACACCTTTGCATGTAATAATACAAACATTCTTACAACAAGGTATCAGTACTTGTTTACATTACAAACATTTACATTTACAGCATTCTCATTTCTTGGTTAATTCCAAAACCGGGGTTTGACCTAAAGGCAAACCCCTAATCCCTAACCCCCCAATTGTCCTCTCTTTTCTGTGTGTAGGTTGCAGGTACGCGGCTGTAATTGAAGATCTAGAATTCTTGTGCAGAGACGAACAAATCCCCCTTCGTTTCGCGGATTTTTCAGAGGACCGTGTGCACTCCGGGCGCCATCATCCCATCAACTTTCACTCAAATTTGCAGAACGGCACCGTCTCGACATTTTACTGCTAATTCCAGGTCCGCAGCTTCATCCCGTATCCCTATTTCTGTTTATAAGCGAATCTTTCCTACTTTACATGCATTCCTAGTCCAATCATTCTATCTACATTCTTTACAAAAGAGGGTATCCTTGATGTCATAACCCTTGAAACTCATTTAAAATCTAGTCTTGCATTGCGTGGGATTGGATCTTGTGGGTTTCAACCCCTCTTTTGAATGTAAAGTCTCTCCTAAGTGAAAACCATCAACCCTAGTGATCTCCCTTCTCTCTCCTTGGAGTGGGGGGGGAGGAACACCTAGGGTTCGATTTTTCCACTTTACATTTACTATGCTACAAGAATTGATTCATTTTACTTTAGATTCTTACATTCCCACTCCTAAGGAACCTTTACATGAAAGTGGAAAATTTATTAATGAATTGGATATAAGATGATTATAAGCACACAATAAATATAAAAATTAAAATATGATATGATCAAGATAAGCATACTTCATTAGTTTCACTAAAGCAATATAAAGAGCCAATATTATAAAAACTAGTGTTTCATACCAATAAAATTACTACAAGGATTTCATAGTAGAATGTTGTAGTAAAATAAATATAATTTATCTACACAAATACCTCAAAATATACAACAAAAGTGGCTAAGAAAGAAACTTGTAATATTTTACCTATTGCTAGTGTGTTTAAAAAGAGAAGATTTAAAGTGAGAGATGTAAGGAAGTTAAGTAGAAAAAAAACTTCCTACACTAACCTTGAGAGGAGGGTAATGCAAAAACTTTTACAAATTATTACAACAATTACATAAACTTAACAAAAATAAACATAAATAGCGTGCATACCACAACACAATGATTTATGTGGAGAAAACCCTTTTGGAAGAAAAATCCCACACTCCAAAAGCCACCCAATATATTATTTAGAAATAAAAAATAGATTACAATATGCTTGTAGAGAAAGCTTCTTATAGGAGTACCGCTAACAGGATCTAGAGGCAACTCAATAGCTATCAAACCCTGATAACACATCATAATACAATCCCCTCTTAAAATGGGGTTGTCTTCTAGGGAAAACACAATTCTCATAATATCCATTGTTATATCTATGATCTATTGATAAATGATCAGTATTTACAATGATAGATCATATGTGAACCCCTTCTAACCCACATGTCGGGGGCTCTACTCCTGAACCCCTGATAGTTGGTGGCAAGCCCCTAAATCCCCACCATCATGTATCAATATCAATCCTTTATCAACAGTACTCTTTTATCATTGTAAGGTTGAGACACCATTTTCCTAATAATCTCCCACTTGCCAAACACCTTGCAAGAACAACGAGAGGGTTTTTAGCATTATTGCTTAATCACTAGGGGCTAAGAGGCCCATAGACTCATAACACCATCTAAACTTCTATATATCCACTACCTTAGTCAAAGAATCTGCAACATTCATCAAAGTCTCTACCTTAAGCAAATGCACCTTGCCATCCTCAATCATATCTTTGACCAAATTATATTGAACATCAATGTGCTTGGTCCTGACATGAAAAGTCAAGTTCTTAGCTAGGCATATTGCACTAGCTATCAAAATAAACTATCATTGCACCTTGTTTATTCCAATATCTAAACACAATCTCTTAAGACAAATGGCTTCTTTACAAGCATGAGTAGCTATCATGTACTATGCTTTAATAGTGGATAAAGTAAACACAACCCGACGTTACTCATCCAATTAACTATACCACCAAAATAAAGTAAACACATAAGCAGTGGTGGATCTTCTACTATCAATATTACCTGCCTAGTATAGATCCACATAACCATAAATATCAAGGTAAATATCATCTCTTAATGAATTACCATGATAACACAAGGAATAAATTGAGGTACCTTTCAAATATCTGAAAACTCTTTTAATTGCATCCTAATGAACTCTACCATGATTAGACATATATTTAGAAAGAACTCCCACTGCTTGGGCAATGTTGGGTCTAGTGCAGACCATAGCACACATCAAACTTCCAACTGCACTCTAATAAGGAACTCTACTTATGTCTTTCATCTCTGGTGGAGATGTATGACAATCTAAAATAGATAATTTTAATCTAGTTGTAAAGGAAACACATAATGGTCTACAATCATACATGTTAAACCTCTATAAAATTGAATTCACATACTTACTCTAGCCTATATAGAGATTTCTCTTCACTCTATCTCTTCTAATTTCCATCCCAAGAATGTGCTTCACTACACCAAGATATTCTATTTCAAACTTAGCAGCAAGTTGAGACTTTAGTTTTGAAATCATACCTTTCCCTTTACCAATAAATAACATATCATCAAAATATAATACAATGTACAAGAAATAATAATCATCAAACTTGTAATAAACACAGT
Source organism: Cryptomeria japonica (assembly GCF_030272615.1). Lineage (NCBI taxonomy): Eukaryota > Viridiplantae > Streptophyta > Pinopsida > Cupressales > Cupressaceae > Cryptomeria > Cryptomeria japonica. The sequence goes on along the minus strand of NC_081409.1, from coordinate 293,002,961 downwards.
GATTTGATTTATAATACTCAAATCCTAAACTCAAGGCATATGTATAAAATTTCTAGTACCACATCCTATGAATCTGTTTGAGGTCATGCAAAGATTTCTTCAATTTACAAACCAAATTACTTTTACCTTTTACCACATAGTGCTCTGGCTGTGTTATATAAATATCCTCCTCCAAATCACCACAAGGGAAAGAAATTTACACATCCATTTGCTCAACCTCTAAATCATAATCAGTATCAATAGAAAGCAAAAATTTAATTGATGTCATTTTTACAACAAGAGAAAATATCTTGCTATAATCAACACCCTCAACCTAAGAGTAGCTTTTCACAACCAACCTCACTTTATACTTTTCAACACCTCCATTTGAACTAGTCTTTTTCTTGAACACCCATTTGCATCCAATAGGTTTTCATCCTTTAGGAAATGGTACAAGATCACATATATCAATTTTTTAAGGCTGTCATTTCTTCAGCCATAGCGATTTTCCATGATTCTGTATCATTCATACCTAATGCCTCTTCTATAGTTCTAGGTTCATCTATATTAGTATTCAAAGAAAAAATACATCTTCAATTATCAAGTGAATACCTTTTAGGTGGTTGCCTTTGTCTTGTAGACCTTCAAACAAGCTGAGTTGGAGGATCTTCCTCCTCTTCTGATGATTCAAAGCTAGATGATCTCTCCTCAACTTCTTCCCTATCTAGGGGTCTTGATTCAACTATTTGAGGAGCAGAAGGAAATTGAATCACATATTCTTATTTAGTTTATTTTGGTTGCAATGTAATGGAAGGAGGCATTATTTCTCTAAAATGGACACCTCTATTGTGCATTACCTTTTGTGCAACAAGGTTCCAAAGCATGTATCCTTTCACACCATAACTATATTCGATGAAGATGCATGTCACAAGCTTGTTCTCCAACTTTGTTCGCTTCTCATGTGCATATGCCTCACAACCAAAAACTCTAAGATGTCTCAGTGAAAGCTTATGACTTGAGCATGCCTCCATAGGTGTTTTTATGTAAAAGACCTATCAATCAGGTAACGAGCAATGGCAAAAACTTCATCCCAAATCTTTTGTTTGAGACCAACACCACTCAAAATACTCCTAGCCTTCTCCATCAGTGTCTAATTCATTCTTTTTGCAGCTCAATTCTATTGTAGAGAATACAAAGTTGTCTTATGTCTATTAATGTCACAATCTTTACATAATATATCAAAATCATTAGAGAAAAAATCATTACCATTATCAGTCAAATATTTTATTTTCTTTCCATTCTATAATTCAACCATTGCTTTAAATTCTTTAAATTGATTGAAAACTTCATATTTACTCTTTTAGAAAATATACCCATGTCCTTCTATTATAATCATCAATAAATGAAACATAATATGTGGATTTTACAATGGAATGAACATCTGCAAGACCAAATACATAAGAATGAATAAGATCCAAAATACCACAAGATCTATGAGAACTTGAGTAAAACTGAACGTGATTTTTTTTTTCCATAAATACAATGCTTGTAGAAATCAAAATCAAGATTACAATCATTAAAACCTTTACCAAGGTTTTTATTTTTAAAGGTCCTTAGACCATTTTATCCAATGTGGCCAAGTCTATTGTGCCATAACATGATCTTTTCTATAGGTAACTTTTCTTCAGAAGAAAGAGCACCCTTAGGTACCCAAAAGTCATGTCTAATTGGTAAATGTGAAACCCTCAAATCTTCCAATGAAGTATCCACATATTTTATTTTAATATAATTGTTATAATACTCAACAGTGTATGCTTCTAGCTTATACAATGTTCCAAATCTAGCACCTCCATAGCACCCTTCACCATTTTACTTCATGCATCAAAAAGAACCACCTGCACACTTGTATCTATCAGTTTTCTTATACTTAATAATTTTTTTTAGTTCAGGGATATGAAACATACCACTAACCCTTTTACTCTACCATTAGGAAACCTAATTCTAACTTTACAACAACCAACAATATCTAAATGAGAATCATGACCCAAGTACACCTTACCTTCATTCAATTCTTCATATTCATAAAACCAATCTCTATTGGAAGTCATATGAAAATATGCACTTGATTCAATTAACCATGCATCATTACCTACATGTTGCCAAAGCTGTAACGAACACATAACCATCTTCCTTCTTAGACTCAGAATCATAATTAAATTTCTTCTTTCTTCTTCTTTTTTCTTTGCAGTCTTTACAGACGTGTCCTAGTTTATCATAATTCTAGGAAATGACTTTGGAGTTTCCAAAATATTTGGATCTCCCTCTGGACTTGGATTTATCGTGCTTCTCATTCTTCTTGTCTTTTTCCTTAGGTCTCCCATGAACAGTTAGGGCTTCCTTCAAATTGATGTTGACCTTCCTCCACATCTCTTCACCAAGCAAGGCACCCACCACATCTTTAGTCTTCAAAATATAGAAGTACTACTTATAGCCATAACAAGAGAATCTTATGAATTAGGCAAAGAACAAAGAAAGATTTGACATTTCTTCTCCTCATCCATCTTGACACCAAGAGAAACTAATTGAGCCACCAACATATTGAATGCTTCTAGGTGGTCTGTAATTTGTCTACCCTTTGCACTCTCAAGAAATATAATTTCTTCCCAAGCTTATTCCACAACTTGTTTGCAAAGGTCTCTTCATGGACATTGATTAAAATAGAGTCTTACAAGCTCAATCTAATTAGACCCTTAGCTTTACAATCCATAGCATCATACTGAGAAACCGTAGTAGGATTTGAAGGTCTTGAGACATTTGCATCAACAACATCCCACAAATCCCAATCTATTAGCAGATCCTCCATCTTCAACTTCTGAATCTCGAAATTACTTCCAGGAAATTTGTCCACCTCTATTATCCTTGACAAACTTTCCATCTGAAAAATACCTACAACAAGATCAAAAATTATCTTATACACAAGCTCACACTCAAATATGGATTAGTTCAAAAAACCCAACAATCCACAATTGAAACCAAAGGTGATCAGGCTCTGATACCACTTGTAGGGAAGTTAAGTAGCAAAACAACTTCCTACACTAACCTTGAGAAGAGGGTACTGCAAAAAATTTCACAGATCATTAAAACAATTACATAAGCTTAACAAAAACAAACTTGAATAGAATCCATACCACAACACAGTGATTTACATGGAGAAAACCCTTTCGGGAGGAAAAAAAAACCCACACTCCAAAAGCCACCCAATATATTATTTAGACATCAAAAACACATTACAATATACTTGCAAAGAAAGCTTCTTATAGGAGTACCACTAATGAGATCCAGAGGCAACTCAATAGCTATCAGAATCTGATAACACATCACAATACAATAGTCGTAATATAATTCCCTCTTAAAATAGGGTTGCCTTCTAGGGAAAACACAATGCTCAAAATATTTCGAAACCCCGTGGTCAGGGTGCAGCCCCCAAACCCTCATCGTCACGTATCAATAGTAACCATTTATCAACAATAGTCTTTTATCATTGCAAGGTCGAGACACCAAATTCTTAACAAGAGAAACAAATGTGATTGAAAAGAAAGTCATGTAACAAAAGAGGAGGAATATGATGATTTTTGGGGAGAAAATGATGACCTCTTAAAGGTGGATCTTACCACCTATATACCATGAAACATTAAGCAATCTTATGTCTATTCATTTTCTTTTCATTTGATCTTTTGCACATGTTCCTACTTTTTATCCTTTTGATTATGCTTTGTTTATTATGATTCTCCTATTTTATTTCACCTATTATATTATACTAATTATTGCATTTTGCCTATTATATTTTTTCGTATTTTATTATGTGATTTATGTTTTATTTTTCCTACTTAGGGGTGCTTAATTATGTTCTGATTAATTAAGAAAAATAGGTTTTCAGGACCCAAAACCTTTAACAAAGGAGATTAAGATAAGACAATAAAAATTCCAGAGCTTATAAACCATTACAAAATGACTGGCAAAAAAGCCAGCAAACCAAAAAGACAGCTAACGATAAAAAACAACAAAGAAACAAGGAAAACACTACACAACTATAGTCTTTAGCAAGTCCTCCGCCTTTTTCACCAACTGGTCATAGGTGGCCTCAACAACTTTGAGATCTTCCAGGTCCTTGTTAGGTTTCTTTTCTTTCTTTTTGCCTCTGGTTCGGGTTCTGGGTCCTTGAGCATCCCCTGTACCTTCAGTGTCTCGGTCAATATCCAAGGTCTCCTTCTCTTCATCTAGTTTGTTGATGAGAGTATTAGTGTTGCTAGCAGAAATCTTCAAGATGCTTAAACTCTATTCAACAATACTCTTCAGGCACTCCTCAATTTTGCTGACTTTACTGGCGGTACCCGAAATAGTTTGATCATTAGCGTCAGCAAGATTTTTCCTTTCCAGCAGATCTTTCTCTATTTTCTTAAATCTGGGGTTGAAGGAGTCTCTTATGTTTTCAGCTTTTGCAATGGTATTTTTCAGGTTCTCAATTTAATCATCCATAGTCTTCCCTTCCCCAGTGTTGATGGTTTCCAAAATCTGAATTTTGTTGCTGAGTTTTTTGTTGTCATCCACAGCTTTCTTGTAACCAGTTATAAGCCACTCCATAGTATCCATGAAACCTTGCATACCCTTTGGAGGAGGGTTAGGGGGAGGATCAATCTTACCAGGGATATCCTGTTCCTTTTTTGGGGTGTCCTGAATAGTAGTTGTGTCTTCAACCCTAAGAGCCTCGCCCGTGGTCACCTTCTCCGGGTTCTGTTCGACTTCCAAGGTCCTTTCCTGCTTATAAACCTCCAGCTCCTTCACATTCTCCTCCTTCCTCTTGTGCTTATTTCTAGTCTGGGTGTGAACTTTAGTTTTTTTTTTCAGCAAACCTTGAGGGTTCTCCTTCTTTGAGTCTTCAGAGACCTCCTCCTCTGAGGAAGGGCTAATCTGGAGGATTCTACCTTTAGGTTTTTACCCTTAGAGAAAGAAGGTCTTGTTTTAATGTGTTTCCTCTTCTTTCCAATTTCATAATCTGAAACATTCAAGCTCTCTCAGAATCACTCGATGGGTCACTGTCAGACTCCTCATCCACTGAAAAGGCAGAGTCAAACCCATCCTCCTCAGACTCTATAGAGGGCTACAGGTGGGCTATTTGATTGGCCTTGAGATGGTCATAAATAAGGACCATTAAGCCTTGATGCATGGCAATGTCCCCCATAGGGTTCTCTTTGTAGGCCTTAATAGTGGCATTCATCGAGAAAAGCAGAAAATAAGGAAAATTAACCTTCTCATCATGCCTAAAATGATTCAGCAAGACGAAATGGTAGCCATAAACTTTTGTAAACCTACCATCTAATGTAATGTAGCACATTAAAACAAAGAAGACCTCCCGCTAGGGTTTAACAAAAGCCCTAGGTGGGTAGTAAGTTTTACTTAACTTCACCAGGCATTTTTTCTCCTTCTCGGTTTCCAGATATCTGTCAATGGCCTCCTTATTGACTTTTTTGTCTCTATGGAAGTTGCATCCTTCCCTTCTGAGGCCCATGGCTTGGGCAATAAGGTCTTCATCAATTTCAACAGTTTGGTCTCCCATTTTTAGCATACCCTTTCTCCAGTTTTTGCAAAAAAAAACCGGTAACCATGCCATCCCGTCTGTGGAGTCTCTCCATGAATTTCAAAAAACCACCATTCTGCAGGATGCTCTAGACCTCCTCCTTCTATTTCCATTCTTTGCAGCTGCTTGGTTCGTATCGCCGCCTGTTACCACCCATATTTTTGTTGTTCAGAGCCGAATTTTGAAACTTGCAGGAAGTTTTAGCCAGAAAGCTTATCGGAACTATCAATTTAACCCAGAAAGTGTGAGAAGTGATGGAATAAGTATTATAATAAATGAGGCTCTCATTATTATAATAACTCAAAGTACTCCATTTAGTCCTTTTCATTATTATTCTGTCCATCAAATTTTTTTGGAGTGCTTCTATATCGATCCTTAAAAATAATTAGTCTGACATTTTCAGGGAGTCCTTGTTCTCCCGTCCACGTAATCATCTCATCTTTGTTAACTGCCGCTTTGGCAGCCCAGTCAGCAGAGCCATTGGCCTCACGGTAGATGTGGGATATAAAACTTTTTTAAAAAGTGTTGATAAGGTCTCTAGCGGCTTTAGTGATATTGTCGATCAACCATGAGGGCTTTGAGGTCCCCTTAAGACATTTGATGATATTGTTTGAGTCCCCTTCAATCCATAAGTAGGGGCAATTCCATTTTTTAGCAAGAAGAATACCTTGGAGAGCTGCCATTGCTTCAACTTTATGGTTTGTTTGGCTCCCAATTGGGACAACCATTTCCTTGCAAATTCCTTTATCATCTCTAAGAATAGCTCCACAACTTGCAGGGCTCGGGTTACCTTTTGTAGCACCATCAAAATAGACTTTGAACCAACCATGAGGGGGGCTTTGCCACCTAGCTTCATGTCTTTTACTTTGGTTGGGGTTAGAACTATCAGCAATCTTAAAATTCCATGAGCTTAAAATATTTGATTTCAGGGGGTTGTTCGAGAAACAGGGACTCTTAGTGATCCTAATATTTTCCACAATCGCCCATTGAAATTTTTGGAACACAATATCCTGATTGAGGGATAAGTCCCTAAAGATACGATTGTTTCTTTCTTTCCATAATCCCCACAGGATGTGAGGAAGAGATAGCTGCCACAAAGATCTCAAAAAGGAGTTAGTCCAATGAAAATTCCAGGAGGAAAACAATTCATTGATAGTGTTAGGAAACACCTAATCAATGCTAAAACTTTTAAGAAATCTTTCCCAGACTGAGGTAGAATAGGAACAGTGGATGGCTAGGTGGTCCACAAACTCTTCCTCCTAAAGACACAGAACACATCTATTAGGGAAGGCAAAGCCTCTTCCCTTTCAGTTGTCTAGGGTCAAGATCTTATTTTGAAGGATGGTCCAGTAGAAAAAAATTGATTTTGGGGGTTAGACCCTTAATCCAGGCTTTAGACCAGAAAGGATTACCAGGAGGGGTGGGGGAAAGGACACAATGCATAGAGGAAATAGTTAAAATACCTTCGGGTTCATGTTTCCAAATAAGGGAGTATTCCTCTTTATTCAACCAGACCGAAGACAAATGGATCTTGAGCTTAGAAAGGCTAGGGTGGATACTTTCAATGTTCTGCCATTTGTTACCAGGCCAATACTCAGCAACTAAGGAACCAAAAGTTCTAATACAAGAGGGAGCATGGAGGGCCCATTCATTGATTTCAATCAAGGGTTTATCAAAAAGCTAGGGGTCCTCCCAGAATTTAACTTTCTTGTCATTTCCTACTTTCGAGATCACTCCTTTAGCAATGCTTTCTTTGCACTTAGAGGCATGATTCCATATATGGGATCCATTAATACTGAATTCCGAATTGATAAAAGAAGAAAGAGAGGAGGACAGAAGAGAGTATTTACTTCGCCATATTTTACACCATTCAGTGTCTGAATGGAACATTCTCCAGATGTGTTTGGACAGGAGAGCTTCATTTAAGGTTCAGATTCTCCTCAGGCCCATACCTCCTTTACTTTTCGGTCTACAAACCTGGTCCCAAGCCACCAGAGACATTCTTTTCTTGTCCTCAACCCTAGACCATAGGAATTTTCTTTGAATTTTCTCAATTGCGTCAGCATACTTAACTGGAATTCTGAAAAGACTTAGGGCATAAATCGGTATAAGAGAAGCTTTTAGTAGTTGGAGCTTTCCAACCTGACTTAAAAGGGCTCCTTTCCAACCAGCTAGTTTTTATGAAATTTATCCACTAGAGAGCTCCAAAAAGGACCAGGAGGTGCAATGCCCATGGGGAGACCAAGATAGGTCGTAGGAAGATCAGCAATCTTACAATCTAGGATTCTGTTGATTCTCTGTTGTCTTCTCTCAGGAGTATTGATGAAAAAAACTTCGCTTTTGACCCAATTAATAAGCTGACCAGAAGCCGAGGCAAACTTACAAAGAGTACTCTTCAAGATTTTAGCTTCAGAGATACTAGATTCCCCCATGATAATAGTATCATCGACAAACTATTGGTGGGAGCAAATGAGGTCAGAAGAAGAAGGTTGGAGTCCCTTAAAGGATCCTTGCATAACCATATTTTCCATTGACCTTCCAAAACATTTTGTCATGATGATGAAGAGGACGGGGGAAATGGGATCCCCTTGCCTTAGTCCTCTAGAAGCTTGGAAAAAGGGGGATGGGGAACCATTGACAAGAACAACAAAAGAGGCAGAGGTGATAAGTTAGCTGAAAAGGTCAATAACTCTAGTGGAGAAACCAAAAACCATAAGAACCTTCACAAGAAAAGGCCAGTCAACCCTGTCATAGGCTTTGGAGAGATCAAGCTTGAGGATGAGACCCTGCTTCTTAGCCCTAATAAGAGAATGAATGTTCTCATGGACGGTTATAATAGAGTCAAGAATTTGTCTTCTAGGGACAAAACCATTTTGCTGGTGATTAATCAAAGTAGGAAGGACAAACAGAATTCTGGTAGTAAGAACCTTGGAGATAATCTTATAAAAAGAATTGCAAAGACTGATAGGTCTAAACTTGTCCATAGAGTCTGCACCTTGGGTTTTGGGGATAAGAGCAATGAAATTACCATTGATTTCTTTCAAAAGTTTTCTAGCCCCCCAAAATTCCTTGACCCCATTGGAGACATCTTTCCCGACAATGTCCCAGAAATCTTGGAAAAAGAACATGGGGAAACCATCTGGGCCAGGCGCTTTGTTACCATCAAAAGAAAAAACAACATTTTTGATTTCCAAGATTGAAGGAATGAAAGAGAAGGAGATGCTCATTTGATCATCAATGAGATAGGGGATGTTATGAAGGAAAGAAGTTTGAGCTTCAACATCCAATTTGTGATCCCTCTTGAGCAGTTCCAAGAAATACTTTTTAGCTTCGTTCCTTATTTCTTCCTCCTTGACCAACTCCCCATTATCCACCATTAGTTTGGTTATCCTATTAGCTACTTTATGCTTGATCGTCGACATATGAAAGAATCTAGTATTCCTATCTCCTTCCTTAAGCCAAATGCATCTTGATCTCTACTTCCAGAAAGTTTCCTCTTTAGCAATGATATCATGGTATTTTTTGAGAGTCTCATTTTCATCAGCAATGGACACAGTACTGAAACCATCCTTCTGAATTTGGCCCTGTATTTTTTGAAGGTCTTCCTGGACTTTACCTTTAGCCTCAAAGATATTCCCAAAGCTGGATTTATTCCAAAGTCTTATGTTATCCTTTACACTTTTAAGCTTCTTAACAACTCTATACATAGCAGTTCCCTCAACTTGGATACTCCACCATTTCTGAATATTACTTTTGATATCTGGGTGAAGGGTCCACATTTTTTCAAATTTGAAGGGGAAGTGTCTCCTTCTATTAATTGAGTCAGCAATGAAGGTGATAGGAAAGTGGTCTGACCCAACCCGAATGTGGGCCGACAAAGAACAGAAATAATGACTATACCAGTCATCAGAGATGAGAGTCCTATCAAGACGAACTTGGATAAGATCATTACCAGTTCTCCTGTTAGTCCAAGTGTAATTGCATCCCTGTATTTCCACATCATTGAGAGCTTGAGTATTAATGAAGTCCATAAGGGCCAACCTACTTTCCAGCTGAGAGGGGCTTCCTCCAAATTTTTCCTCCTCTCTCAAAGGAGTATTGAAGTCTCCCATGACCAGCCAACTAAGATTTCTGAAGCTGTCCCTAGCTTCTATAAGTTTTTTCCAGAAGGAATTTCTAGCCTTCAAAGTATTGGGAGCATAAATGTTAGTGAGGACCCATGAAGTACCATCTTTTAAATGCTCAAATTTGATACAAGAGAAATTATTTTCCTAAATAAGAACATGGCCTTTGACAGTATTAAGGTTCTAGATGGTAGCTATGCCTCCTGAAGCACCTTCCGAACTACCACCACTGACATTACCATTTTTGAAAAACTTCAAAGATTCAACTTTTTCTCTACTCATTTTGGTTTCTTGAATTAGAAAAACATCAGGTTTACTGTCCCTTATCATATTCCTAATGATGTCATGTTTATGAGGATTATTGAGTCCCCTAATATTCCAAGAGATAATCTTCATAGCTACTTACCGATTCCTAACTCCTTAAGAGTCTTCTAGGTCCCATCTGCAATGTTCTTACTAGCCTCCTTGTCTCTGACTTTATGGTTAGAGGGTCGACCCGGGGAAGAGGAGATATACCCAACATCAACTTGAGCTATTATGTTGGATTTCCTTAGATGAGAAGCCAAGGGAATGGTTCCTTTCTTGTTCCTATATTTTGGTATTTTCCACTCAGCATCTATCTCAGGAGCCGCTTCCGAGTTACTGAGGATTTTGGAAATTTCTTCTTCGTTACCCCAGTTAGGGATTCTGGATGCAATCGACATGATAAAGTAAACATAGTTATTTATGAATAACTGAACTAGATAAGGACAACATTAAATAGCATATAAATTGAGAGAGTAAACAAGTTTATTTATATTCATTAATGTACTTCATATTAAAATTGGTATCAATAACTCTTTGCATAATGCAATCCCTTGTCTCGACTAAAAGGAAATATTTAAACTTTTTGACAATTACTAAGGACTTCCCAACCATTAAAAACTACCCAAAATTCTCAATCCAACCAATGAGTCTTAACCATTCTAATTAAGTGTACAACATAATAAAAAGTAAACTCATATGTAATTTATCTATCTACGTCACCCCTAAAGAAAATCGTCTTCTAGATGATATAAAGTAGACTAAACATGGCCATGACTAAGGGGTTAGGTGAGAAGATGTCCTTGGTTGCTAGGAGGCAGATGATGGAGTGTAGTGCGTAGAAACTATCTGACATAATTTATAAATTGCCTCTTTCCATTGCTTTAACTAATGAGATGCTAGGAGTTCTCATTCTCTTAAAGATTTCACTATCTGAACCACCTCTAAAAGTTCATATTTATCCTTATCATTAACAAACTTCAACTTGTTAATTTCCTAACCCTTCTCATCCAGTTAAGTGTCTTCATCTATAATATCTCGATTTGTTTGATCAATGACTCTTTCCTTTTCTACCTCTTTTAATTTCTCATACTCAATGAGGAGTATTTGTTGGGCCAACTGGGTCTAAAACCTTTAACTTTTATCATCCAATTCATGTATGATCTTCTTAGGATATGCAAGTACTCCTCAATTATGGCTTTAATGGTTTGATGAGTTATTATTTATCGATGGAATAGGATATAGGATCATAATTTGGATTTAATGAAGCATAGTTGGTATTCATCAAAAATTGGAGGCTGAGGGGTGATTGGGATGGCTATGAGGATGATTCCTTCTAAGACTGAGGCTTCTTCCTCTTCGGTAGATGTAGTTAAGGACGATGGGGGTTTGATTGCCTATCACTTCCTCTAGCTTCTTCTCTCTGAGATCGCACTTAGCAAGGCTTCGGATGTCTCCTTCTCTAGTGGTGTTGTCTTTGTCAACACGGTCTCCAAAATTATTCTCACTGATCAAATTCCCTCTACTTTAGTAGATATTAGTTTTACTCCCAAAGTCTTCAATCTTCTGGACCTCCTCTAGTCTAATAGCTTAGTTTCCTTCACTTCTATCAATTCTTCATTTTTATTTTTCTTCTCCTTCTTTTTGGTCACTTTATCCTAAGCTAAGGAGTCAAAATATGTTATGTTTTTTGATTTTAGGGCTCTGCTAGATCCCTGGGGAGCTTAACAAGAATTTGGGCATAGGTCTCTACTTCCTCATTTGAAATCTCATAAGGTAGGGGTGGAATATATGAAGTATGGGGCTCAAGTGAATCCATTAGTACCAGATATTTATCCACATAAAATACAATGTTATGAATAGGTTTTTAGGCAATCTGACGGGAGAGTCTGTGTCTATCTTACATTTTCTTTTAAAAGCTCTTGAAATAGCCTCGAAATACTTATATATATGAACGAGGATCTAGGAATGCCCTAACATGATCTAAGATTTGAGCAATTACTAGTTTGTCCTTGCTCCACTTTTTGTCACCAAATTGAGGTATCTTTCTAAGAAAATAAAATGTCAAGTAGATCAATATGGTTGTTGGTTCCCAAATCCGCAGATTATTAAACCCTAAAGATATGCTAGATCTTATTCTTAGGTTCAATATTGGATTTATACAACTAACAAGATTTAACCTAGAAAGTTAAAATCCTTACACTTTAGGCTCTACAAAATATTGGTGGGTAAACCAGAACTCATCATATGATTGCTTTGCAATATCGAACAAATGATGCAACATGTACAACCCCACACACAATTTTAGAGGTTTGTTTAATTGAAATATTAATTCAATGTCCTCTTGTTTTCTATTACGCACTGGCATGAGGTGAAATAGAAAAATGAGAATAAAACTAAATCCCACAAGTAAACTACAAATATTAATGTATTTAAGTTGTTTTGGAGAAAAAAATGATTGGTGCCTTGATCCAAGGCAACAAAATCAAACTCTAAAAATGATATGTTCATCTAATGGCTTGATTTTAGATTTTTTGGCACTTGAATTGTTTATGCATTACATAAACATGCAAAGATGTCAACCAAAAAATTCTACTTATTAATCTTGATTATTTCCTCAACATCACAACAATCTATTTAATAGACTTTTAATTCTTCCTTGAGAAAACCCACCAAACAGATTACACAGAAGCATTAAAGTGCAACGACAAACTGAAATACCTTTGATATATTGATTCGTATGATGAAAATAAATACAATCAGGAGATAATTCAATGGTTTTTCTTCATTTATATTAACAAACATTTGAGACCCTATTCAAAATACCAAACTACTATTGTATACACATAAAAATGGCTATGAGTGATTAAATAAATATTTTATATTTATTTAATATTTATTCCTCTATTAAATAGTTAATTTGAAAAGATTAATTTATTTAATTCATTTCATGTCTTTCTATTAATTAATTTAATTAAAGTATTTTATTAATTAATTCATCTATCCTATTCCTCTAATTAATTAAATATCTAATATTTAATTATTCTTCTGATCAATTAATTAAATATCTAATATTTAATTATTTCCTTCAATCATTTGAATATCTAATATTTAATGATTATTCTTCTATCCTATAGTCTCAAATATTAAATAATTTCTAAATTATTTAATCCCTTTTCCAACTCATCCTTCTATCTCCACTTCATCTTCCCTTTTCCAACTCATCCTTCCATCTCCACTTCATCATCCCTTTTCCAATTCATCCATCATGTGGCTAAATTAATTCAACAAATTTAAAATAAATAAATAATTTATTAGCCACTTATCTCCAACCTCCAAATTTAATGAAATATTGTGTTTGTACACATATTTCATAACCTTCTTCTATATTCTCTCCAACACCCCTACATATTAGGAAGGACTTGAGTCCACTTGTCCTCTCATGCCTAAATCTTCTCCAACTATCCCTAGATTCCCTCAGTCAGCAACCCGGTCAAGGTGAGATGAGTGACACTTGTCTTCTCCTTCCCCCTTTCTCTCAACCTTCACCTTTGCTCACAACCATCCAAATCAGTAGATCTGATCATGACCGTTGATCTAGGCCACATCATCTTATCCTCTCAAAGTCTATAAAATCAAGAGTTTGAGTTGAGAAAGAGTTAGTCTTCAAGTAAGTTTTCAAAGCTAATCATTTGTGAAAACTTATGCATCTGCGAGTTTTAATCTTGAAGAAAATAGCATAATCATTTAGCATTGCATATCATAGCATCATTTAACTATCAGTTATTAGTCCATTTTTCATATGCCATCTTGGAAGTTATCAGTGCTTGTCTGAGAGCACACCATCTTCAACCAGGAACAATGGAGTTAGGACACAATGAGACATAAATTATGAAGGTAATAATAGTATTTTTATTTTATATGTATTTCATGTAGTTTCATTGGTTAAGTTTGGATTTCCTGTAGCATTTCCTTTGTATTTTGTGAAACTAACATGTTGCAGGTAGTATTTTGATGATGAAATTCAAGTCGACACAACTATTCATCCTCCATTGTTGTATCATAATGTTACACAATATGCCCTACCCCAGAAATTCTTAACCTTTCCCAAATGGTCCTATTTTCCTTCTTATAGAAAAATGAAGGATACCTTTAGACCATTCACATACCTTGGTTACAAAACTATCTAACTACCCCTCTTAACTAAAAACAAACAAAGTGACTCTTGAGTGCCAAATCAACAATTTTCAAAAAGTCAAATTTAGTTCAATTAATCAACACACTTTTACAATTACATAAAAGATAATTTGAAAAATCAACAAAGAGAATGTTCATAGTGATAGATGCATGTTTACAACACTTGTTTCTCTTTCATGTCTCGATAGATTCCCGTGACCTCTGGGTTTGGAAAGGTACTGCAATTGTCAAGCAACACATCCAATTGCATCTATTCTTCAGGTAGACCGGGCCAAGAACAGGTTTAACTGAGACACATGTTCAATATACTCCTGATTGCAATGCATAGTGTTTGAAGCATTGAGATATCTCATTCCAAACTCTAATAAAAACATCCTTTCCAATTGAATATCTATGTTTTTTGCAATATTTTCTTCATCATTTATAGAATCCAATGTATGAGACAACATCTATGATAATTTATTCTTCCACTCCTCCTACTCTTTGAGATTGCCATCCTACTTAAAGAAAGATGGGGGAGGTGTACCGTACATTTGGTCATACTCACTCAGATCCTCAACAAGCTCCTTATGATATAACTTCATGCTTGTTTATTCATTGATTTATTGATTTTGAAACATCTCCAATATTCTCCCTTTTCAATTCATCTTTCACATACTACAATCTTTCTTGCAACATGTTATGCTCCTTTAAAGCATTATGCTTTCTAACATATATGGCCCAAAATTTATCAGTCAATACAATCATCCTTTCAAATCTCTTATTCACTAGGATCAAAGCCATATCATAGTTTTCAACTATGTAAGTACTTGATTTACTTGTTCCTTGGATTTCTCTACCACCCTTCTTGAATGAGTTCTTTCAATAGCGAATTCAATCAACTCCTTCTCTTAATCTGAATACTCGGTGACCCACTGAGAAGTGCTAGGTGCAAGAGTGCTTGGCATGAATTCCAATTTGTCTCTTAGACTTGCATTCTCTCATCTGAGTTGCTCATTTTTATGCATATATCTTTTTTTTCTTTGACTAGCTTCTCTATTGAGCTTTGGTGAACCTGGCCACATGAATGGTCAAGTTTGTTGCATCAACAAGATCATTGTCCTCAAGCCTGTGGACAACAAGTTGTCCATATACTTTGCTTAGGTCTTTAATGGTTAGTGGCCTCTATCTAGGTGGATAACATACCCAAAAAATTAGAGACATGTCATTAGGATTGAATCTTGATCCTGTATAGATATTATATGTTGCTTCAACACTCATCTTCACATTCAAATTTTGATTTGCCTTTAAATTATCAAAAACTATAGCAAAAGACATGTCCCGCTTTCTTTCCTTTTCTATAGTCATAGTTTTCATTTCTTCACCCGCTTCATTCCATAATTGCTTATTGAGCTCTGGAAGCATGTTTAATGTAATATTCTTTAGCTTCTACCTTATTGTTTACCCTCAAACTCAAGAATAAATATTATGAATTCATTAGAACTAATAAAAGCATTGTTAGAAATAAATTTTTGGCTTGCAAGATGTCTCACATCATCAGATAATTTGATGAGGATTCATAGGGTATGCATAGGATATATATAAGTTATTAACATAGTATCATTTTTATTGGTTTTATCCTACATAAATGTCAAAAATAAAAAAAGTAAAAAGTCATATGTCAGTTCCTAGTTGCTAGGAGGTTAGCATAAGTTAGCATTTTGTTATTTTATTTGTTAATTGGTTTTTGTTTTGTTATTCATGTGAGATTTGAAAGATATTCCAACTCACCCAAACATGGCATATTATATGCCTATATAATTGTATTTTCTCCTCACATAGGGGATATTGGAATGCAAGTTTTATAGTGTATTATTTTGCAGAGATTATTGTTAATTTGTTTTGCATAGATCTTTGGTATTTTGTCTCCAAATTTCATATTTGTTTGCTAGTTAGCTTGCCTCTTTCCATATCAGTTGGTAATAGAGCCTCTCTATTTTTGGGTGTGAAATTATCATCCAAATCCATTTTATCAACAACAACAAAAAAAATCAATTTTGAATCTCTCAACAAAGAAGAATATTTTTGAAGCTTTTGCATTCATATGAGGAGAATTATCCATCCAAAAGCGACTAGAGGTGTTTGTTTGAAAAAGTAAGCACTTTACTTTCAAATTTTTGTGTTTTTTTTCCTTTGAAACCATGTTCTTTCATTAACAAATTTTTACACAAAAATTATTTTGAAAAATGATTTTCTGGGTGGATAAGAGCTTGTTCTTAGCTTTGTGGAACATTTTACGGTTCCGAATTTCGTTAAGAAATAAAGTTACAATTTTAAGATTGTTGTTGTACTTGCTAAATTCACATGCTAGAGTGGTTTTGTTGGTGGTTTTGAGTACCAAAATGTGGTTTTGGGTTTTAAAAATGTGATTTTTCTCATTTTTCATGGTTTTTCTTTGAAAAATAAAGAATTTACATTCTTTATTTAATTAAAGTTGTGCAGAGTGCTCCCAAATGATTAATTTTTTTTTTAATATCTCAAGTTTGTTGGGAGAGTATTAATTTGTAGATTGTGATCTACTTGTAATTTTATTTTCAAATTTTGCCCAATTATGTTTGGAGGCATCCCTCTAAAGAGGTTTCACTTAAAGCTCTAAAGGATTTCTTGATTTATTTTTGTCAAACCCAAGCCCAGTAGAGTGTTGAACCTCATTGTTGGTCTATTTTTTTGTTGGGAGGTGTAAAACATATCACTGGCTTTAACTCGCAACAATATGGGCACTAGTTAGGTTGAGAGAGTTGTTGAACTTGACAATGTGATAACCACGTTGACTGATAAAGTCAATGATATTGCAATTCAGCAACTTCCTGGTCCTAAAAGCCACCCACCTTCAACCAAATGTGAAGTCAAAATCTACGATGGATCCTGAGATCTTGATGTGTTCCAAACTTGGATCCTTGACATGGAGAAATGGTTCACCTATAATGGGACTACCAATGTTGATAAGTTTCCATTTGCCAAATTGAATCTCTCTGGTGTCGCCAAGGTTTTGGTGGCTGAGCGACAATATTCTCGGGACCTTATCACAACATGGAATCAACTTGTCACAGTCTTAAAGGATACCTTCTATCCTTCAAACTATGAGAAGGAATTGCACATCAAGTGGCTTTGCCTATGACAAGGATGACAAATGTCAGTGCAAGATTATATCTACCGGTTCAATCGACTAAGAATACTACTTCGTGTGCAAGAACCAATTGTTGCTCTAATCTTAAAGTTCAAGAGCGGCTTACAGGAACATGTGTTTAGGGAGTTGAAATATACTACCCTAGAATCTCTAGATGCTGATTAGTACACAACTTAGAGACACAACTTAGTACTCAACTTAGAGACACAAGTTCCTAACTGAGCATCTATCCAAACCCCACTACCTTGACTCATTAATCTTATCAATTGGAGGACATACAACTTGAAATGGGACAACAAAATATATGCACCAAGAGTGTCTAGGAACAAATCTATCATACTTTAAGCAAATGGAAATACTAAACAAATCTTCATAAGAAAAGAACTTGCTTTAAAATCATAACTCAGAAAGATTATACTAACTTCTACTATCAAAATGTAAATTCTTCCAACTTATACATAAATAACTATTCTGCTTTGTCTTGGCTGCAGGAACAGACACAGAGTAACAGTTCGTGGCTGCAGGAGAAGACATAGAGAAATTTAACATAATAGAATTAGATAGCTCGAAAGATAAAGTGCATAAAAGATAACCATACGAAATCCTCACCAAGTGGGCCCCCTTGGGTGAGTCTTCTGGAATGAAAGTTACAACAAAAACTAACTTATTGAGTTCGCACAATCATATTAAAACACCATAAGCTTATTTAGAAAGTAGACATGTACTCTTTATTCAGAAATCAATTGAACAACATAACATTGCTTGATACAAAAACAATAACTATCTAAGGAACATAGGAAGAATTTATAACATTCATTCTTGCAATAGTTCCCATAAGAGTCGCTCCACTTCCTAATATCTAGGCGGAAGCTTTTATTTAGACTATGAAATCTAGGAAAACTAAGACAATTAGAGCTTTGTCCTGTCCTTGAACATTTGCAAATATTTCCTAAATATTCTCTAACATTCATCATGACTATTTAACAGAACTATTAATGAATCATGATTGTTTTGAAGATTCTTTAATGAGCTTGGACAACTAGTGCCCGAGTTGCAACAATCCTTGACCCCTTCACACCTTTCTATCCAGTCCTATCCACGTTGCTATGCTGCTATAAATGAAGCCCTGTTTCATCACAAATAATTTTTCCATGCAACTGCAACACCAAGATTAGAACAATCATTCTCATCCACATTTCAACACATTCATCAATCACACAAAGACAGTAAATACTTTATACTTGCATTCATAAAGTTCATAGTTTTTCAAAATAAAGGTCTCAAAATATAGGTAACATAATTATCAAATAGGTCCATAAAGTCAGTGAAAGCATGAAATAAATCCCATCAACAAATATATAAAACTCCTAAGCATAGCAAAATTTCTTCAAATAAAAGCATATAACTAAGGCTCATCAAGAAGGATAATGATTCATCCTCACATATCACTCACACTTGCACTGTCTCTTTTGCTTTTGGTCCCAAGCTTATTGATAAGGTCACCTATGATGTGACCACCATATATTGTTGTGGTTTGTTGCTTGGAAAACCTTATCAGTATGATAGGAAAGCTCACTATGATGCCTTTAATAACACCTATACACTGCAACAAGATAATAAAACATACCTAATAAAATGTACTAAGAGCACTACAAATCTAGTACTTAGTTGTAGACAGGAAAGAAAAGCTATAAATCAGGCACAAGAGCTTGCATTAATTTTTATAAGGCCATAATCTGAAAATTTTGAAGCAAAAATCATTATGTCTAAGCCACATGCTACACTAAACAAATTGTTGCAAGAATATTCACATGTATTTCAAGAGCCTAAAACACTTCCCCCAAAATGAGCAATCAATCACTCTATTGATCTCATCCCTGTTGCATCTCTTCCTAATGCCCCAATGTATCGATGATCAATTCTTCAAAGTGATGAGATAAAAAGACAAATTCATGATTTATTGTCTAAAGGTTTCATTAAACCAAGTACATCCCCTTGTGCTTCACCAATTTTATTTGTGCTCATGAAAGATGGAACTTGGTGTCTTTGTATTGATTCTTAGGCATTAAATAAGATTGTTGGCAATGGGCTAGCATCCCTTGCAGGGATTCGCAACATGGTTTTACAACCTCCTATGGATTCTATAAGTCTAGTGGTTGTATCGGGCATTGACATGTCAATCTTTTGGTGCAACGACAACCCTAGATTATAACAAGTGGTATCAGATCTTGGTCACAATTTTGAATCATGCAGGCCACAACAAGTGATGTTGGGAGGGGGATTATTGGCAGTGGGTCAGCATCCCTTGTGGGGATTTGTGACATGGTTTAACAACCTCTTGTGGATTCTATAAGTCTAGTGGTTGTATCAGGCATCGACAGGTCGATCTTTTGGTGCAATGACAACCCTAGCTTGTAACAAAGATCACCATAAAAAATCGATATCCACTTCCACACATTGATAACCTTTTGGATCAACTTCAAGGTGCAAAATTCTTCTCTAATATTGATTTGAAAAGTGGGTATCACCAAGTTAGAGTTTAGGCAGAGGACACATGGAAGATGGCTTTCAAAAGCGAAATAGGACTTTTTGAGTGGCTTGTGATGCCATTTGGTCTCACCAATGCTCCTGCCACTTTCATATGATTGATGCATGAGGTGTTTTGTGATTGTTTGGACAAATTTTTTATCATCTATTTACATGTTATTCTCATATTTTCTAAAACTTGGAAAGTGGATCTTTAGCATTTGGAACATGTTCTTCTCACTCTTTAGCAAAACAATTTGTATGCCAACTTTTCCAAGTGTTCTTTTGGTCAGACATCCATCTCCTATCTAAGGTATACCATTGATGCATTTGGTGTTCAAGTGGATCTTGTGAAAGTGTAAGTTCTTCTTAGGTGGCTCACTCCTTCAAATATCATTGAATTGAGGAGTTTTCTTGGTCTTCCCAGCTTCCACCACAAGTTTATTCTACATTACTCAAATATTGCCACACCTTTGCACCAATTGACAAATACCAGTGTTGCATTCAAGTGGACATAAATTCACTCTTGTGCTTTCAACACATTGAAATAAAAATTATGTTCAACACTTCTTCTTGTTCTATTAGATCTCTCACAACCTTTTGAGATTGAGACGAATGCTTCGTAGTATGCACTTGGAGTTGTTTTAAAGCAAAATGGTCATCCTGTGGCCCATCATTTAGAAAAAAAATTTGCTGCTAAAATGAACTACTCCACATATGATAAGGAATTATATGCATTGGTCCAAGCCATCAAGTATTGGAGACATTATCTTTTGGGGAAAGAGACTGTTGTTCACACTTATCACTTGCCTCTACAATTTCTTCAATCTTGCAATAAAATTGAAGAAGTCGGGCATATGAAGTGGGCTTCATATTTACAATAGTTTCACTTGGCCATGAAGTATAAGAAGGGGAACACCAACAATGTTGCAGATTGTTTGAGTCGGCCTCCTACAACACATGCTTTAACTATAGCGATCACTTCTCATTTTGGATTTCAAACATGGTCTTCTTAGTATGCTCAACATCTTAATTTTGGCACAACATACACAAATCTTCTGAAACCTTCAACTTCAAATTTAACACATTTTAAGATTTTCATATCAAAGAAGGGTTACTCTACAAGCTGGATAAACTTTGTGTTCCTCGAGCTTCACTTCTGAAGGAGGCACATTCTACTCTTTATGGTGGTCATTTTGGCAAACAAAAAACACTTCATCATTTGCAAAGATTCTTGTATTGGCCACATATGTAGCGATATGTTCTTCATTTCCTCAAGATATGTGCAATATGTTTCCACTCCAAACCAACCAATAGAAAAATGAGTTTGAGTATCCCTTTGCCTATTCTTTCTCATCCCTGGGAGAGCATTCCATGGATTTGGTTAGTGGCTTTCCATTGACAGCACATTCGTCATCATGATTGTGTTTTTATGGTTGTTGATCAATTTAGCAAGATGGCTAAGTTCATTCCATGTCGAAAGACAAGTTTTGCACATGACTTAGCCCAACTCTTCTTTGACTCTATTTGGATATCTTTTGGTTTACCAACTAGCATTTTTTTTAATCATGACTCATGTTTTGTGGGCCATTTATGGCAATCCTTGTGGAAGATTTTGGGAGTATCCCTTAACTTTTCCATTTCTTTTCATCCTTAGTCAGATGGTTGGACTGAAGTTGTGAACCAAACTCTAATACAGAGTTTAATGATTTATCACCATAGCTCTCCTACCAAGTGTGATTTGAACCTAACCCACATAGATCATGCATACAACCGAGCAGTTCACTCATCTACAAGTCACTCACCTTTTGAGGTATGTCTTGGTTTTTAGCCTTTGGCTCCATACGAGTTGCCCTTAATCTTGCCATGTCTAGCTACTATGCATATTCAAAAAGAGCAAGATACGACACAAGCCTTCATTCAACATTTACAAAGTCTTTAGTCCAAAGTAGTTCAAATTCTTCAAAAGACTCAAGAAAAGCGAAAACAACATATGGATCGTCATCATGTCCCTCATACTTTTCAAGTTGGGGATAAAGTTTGGCTATACTTTGACAAATGTTATTTCTAGGAGAAAGGACATAGCAAGGTCAAGTCACTCCGTTATGGGCTTTACACTATTCTTTAGAAGGTGTCCGTAAATGCTTTAATCCAACTTGATCTTCCTGCTTAGTTGGGCATCCATGATGTTGTTAATGTTGATCTTATCAAGCATTACCATAAGTCAAACGTAGAAACTGAGCCTCCTGTCAACCATTTGGTAGATGTTGTTCCTGATTTTCAGTTTCCGCTTGATTCTGATAGAGTTTTTGAAACAAATACTCATTAGACACGACATGGTTCCACCACTTCCTACCTTGTTGCCAAGCAAGGTTAGATTTCACATTAGGCTCGTTGGATCTATCATCATTAAGAAAAGAAAAAGTCAAAAGTTATTAGGGTATATATAAGTTATTAGCATATTATTATTTTTATTAGGTTTATCCTATGCAAATGTCAAAAAGAAAAAGTCAAAAGTTAAAAGTAATATGTTAGTTCCTAGTTGTTAGGAGGTTAGCATAAGTTCGTATTTTGTTATTTTATTTGTTAATTGGTTTTTGTTTTGTTATTCACCCAAGATTTGGAAGATATTCCAACTCTCGCAAACATAGCATATTATATGCCTATTTAATTGTATTTTCTCCTCATGTAGGGGATATTGGAATGCAAGTTTTACAGTGTATTATTTTGCAGAGATTATTGTCAATTTATTTTGCACAGATCTTTGGTTATTTTTCTACAAATTTCATCTATGACTACTGGTTAGCTTGTCTCTTTCCATATCATAATTGATCTAATAGATCTATTTAAATTACCTCTCTATCTTCAGGAGGACTATATCTTTGAATAACAAGTCTCTTAATATACTTTACATCATCATCACTTGCTTCCTCCTCCGAGTCATTAACAGTAATTGAAAAAAAAAAAAAGGAGTGGGCTAAGGGGAAACATAGCTAATAAGAGGAATGACCTCCATCTCCATTTGTCACACATCATGTTCAATTGGGAATTGCCCTACTCCTTTGAAAACATGTGGTGGCACACCACATGTTAGCTCTAGCTCATGTTGGAGCAATCTTTTAGCTCTTTGCATAGGATCCTTTTCTTCAACAAAGATCCCTTTGTAAGTAGGATTCCTCCTCATTTCCCATCTTTCAACTGCTATAATTCTATTGTACATATTTAATCTCCAAGTAGCATGACTTTCCTCCCGATTCCTCACCAAATCATTATGTATGAAACAATTGTGATGATAACTACCCAATCTTTGTGTAGCCTTTATTTTATTAATAAAGCCTTCAGGGTCAAATCCTTCCCTTGGCTTACCAAATGACATATGATAATATTCAAGTTTTTTGTCAATTAGGGAACATCCTTCAAAAGGAGTAATCTTGAAATCCCCAAAATTTAGTGTTGCAGTAAAAAAAGATTGCTTGTTGAAAGACTTGAGGTGCATATGGTCATATGCAAACATCTATCTGACAATTTCTAAGTAAGAAACCCTATCAGGAACTAACCTCGATAGTAAATAGGGGGCTCCTTCCAAACCATATACTCTAATTTTGGTGAAATATTCAGAGGAATACCGGTCTCCCCAATTATGATCAATGTTCACCCTTGTCTCCTTGTCCCTAGGTCTCAAAACCTTCTGGATTGTAGATGACAAACTGTAATTCCAAGGATGACCAAGCTTTATGTATACTTGTTTCACAAAAAAATCTTCAAAATGAAGACAATGTGACCTATCACATTTGTTGTCCCATATGTCAATCCACATTTGAATATTGCACAAATTTCCATGTTCATGTTAATCCTTTACTTTCAATAGAGGTTTGCATATCCCCTTATCAGACCCTCATATAAAATGAGATGCATCAACACTAAATAGTGTTTGAAAACAATAATATCACTGCTTCATTTCATGAAAGTCAAACTTCCATGGATCTCTTCAACAAGAAATTGTGCAAAATAAGATGGCCTTGTGTCATTGCTTTGGATGTCCACAACCAATACCATTGGGATTCCATCCATACCAATTTGGACATCAAAACCCAATACTTGACACAAAGAATAATAAGTGTATTCAAAATAACCATAAAACAACCTCATTAACAAGGGTGGTTTCTCTTTATTAGAAAATACCCTCAATTTCCCATTATCCTTGGGCCTATGTTGAGGTAACTTCCACCTCTTGTACTCATTCTCCAATCTCTTGTACTCAGATCCTAGATAAATCTTTATATCCATACTTGTATCCGAAGCAAACACCTTGCAGATATGGTCCCTAGTTATTGGAACAAATTCAGACTCATTTGTAGTATAAATTGCTCTTTTACTAGTGTTGTAACTCTTGGTCAGGGCCCTCATCAACTCCACATTCACAAAATTTTTAGGGAATTTGAATTTTACCTAATTTATCCTTCAAGGGTTATAGATTGGCCTATCCCTACACATTTTCCTATCTAGAAAAACATCATATCCTTGGTGTGGAGTCCAGGCATCCTTTAAACCTTTCTGTCGATCCTCTAATATTCTACATTAGGGTTTATTTATGGGGATTGCCTCAGTGTTATAGTAGAACCAAGCATTTGATCAATTATCCTAATTTGTAGCCATAGATTCCTTCTTTTTCCTCTTAGGTTTTGGTAGAGTAGGGGTTTCAAAAGAGCTAGCCATCTTTGATAGGAATTCTCAAAATAATTTAATTTTAATAGTGTAGAATGCAAATTCCTTTCTTTCAAATTTAATCACCACAACAAAGAACAATCACCAAACCCTAGACAATAATTCACTACTTTCTTCCAACAAAGACTATAACAAAACACAAGCGTAAGCCCAGATACTTACCTCAACAACATGTTGATCACTTCTAAAACTTTGTGGAAGCTAGTTTTCCTCAACTCTGAATATTTTACAATTCATGCTCACTTTCTCATGGATGCATATAAGTCTTTGAGCTACTCAAGATAATAATTAAATGTGTTATCTAATCAACTTCACACAACTCTTCTCATCAATGCTTGTTTGTGTGAGTGCCATCACTGTTAGCGAAGTAGCTAGCCAGTTTAAATTTACACTGTTGATCAAAAGGAATAATGATTATCAATGATTTTTGAATATCACTACTGATGACCATTGTTATCTTGGTAGGTCATTGAGTTGTTGGGGCTCAATAGAGAACCCAACGATAAGCTCTTTCTCTCAATGCACATGCTATCATCGAGTTGCAAAGTGACTTCCAACAATAACATTCTCTCAATTTAGATCACTGGTTGCCTTATCTATTTTTGGGCCCATCATCATTGGGTTGGTAGGCCTTGAAATAAAGCCCAAAAATATATAAAAGCCTCCAATGAAATATGTTGGCATACATGTATACTTCTACTGGGCAAGCCATGTCATATCCCTTCCTTAGTCATTGGATCATTGAGGTTAAAAATTATCCCCAATGATACATTAAAATTTTGCCGATATTGGGCCTAGATAGTCTGACAGAGACATGTTTAAGCCACATCACTACAATCTAATATTTGCTAAGTTGATCCACCATCATTGTTTTGCATCCTTTATTTCTGATTCATTGAGAGGCGCGAAGCCCTCTCAATGATATAAATCAACTCCACCGATGCGGGGCCCACGTTGCCTTCTCTTACAACAAAATCGCCGATTCATTGAGTTACAAAATAGCTCCCAATGATGACTTCAAGCTTGATCTCCAAATAACCATAAGATCGATCATTGAATCGTTGAAACCAAAGAGATCACTTGCCAATATGAAATAAGTCTCAATGAAAAAAAAATATACACATGGGGTGTTACAAAGGGTTACCAGGTCATCAAGTGAACACTTGAGAAATAATGAATTAAAACATGACCAGAATGTATGAAAATTATAATAGCCAATAAACAATACAATTTTAATGTGAGGGGGCTAATACAAATGACTCTATAAACACCCTTAGAGATGACTTGGACAACTTGTCGTTGACCAATGCAAGTCAACATTAAAATAGAATTATCGCAATGCATAACCACTTTTAGGGTTATAAAACAAGCCGAATAGACAAATGTGTTAACAAATTTCGCAAGTCCCAATAGTGTTTCTTGTTGGGAATGCCTAATTAAATTGATTAAAGAAAGGATTCAGAAGTCTCCTGGTTAGACTAGGTAGATTAAACATACAACAAAAAGGTGAAAACCAAATTATATAAAAACATACACCTACAATACTGTGCATGGAGAAAATTTATGCAAAGGAATGTTTTGGAAACTATCTATGCAGTGTCATTTCCTAAACTTCACCTTCCATGTTTTGTAGATAATAGGAATCTTCACCATTTTTGACAATTGTTAGGGTTTCAAGCAGATTCGAAGCAAATATGAACTAACAATTATATGCAGATTTAAATACAAAAGAAAGAAATAAATAGGACATAGATAACACAGAGATTTAACGTGGTTCACCCAAAATGGGTTACGTCCACCATACACAACTGTCCAATCTTTATTATTATCCAACAAAAACAGTACATCAACCTTACAATGCCTTAAGCATCCTAGCCGCTTATAACATGCGTTTTTAGGGCAAAAACAAAGTCAGCCTTTTTAGGGTTTTATTACAATGTCTGTTTTCATCAAAAAAATACCAAATTTTTTTTTTGTCGAGGGCTCCCGCCCTTGAACCCCCGCTTTTCTCGGGGGCTGTCACCCCCAAACCCCTGCCCGGGGCCCGGCCTGACCCCGGACCCTGGCAAGGATACGTGCTGAGTGTACAATACTTTGTTGATCAGTCGCCACATTTTAACAATCTCCCACTTGGAGACTGATCAGGCTCCACACTGAACAATCTCCCACTTGGAGACTTATACTACATGACACCACTGTACATGCAACATCTTCTAGATAAAATACTAGGACTCGACTGGTATAAATTCCATAATTATCAATCAAGAAGACCAACAGAAACTGATGAAGAAATCAGCTTCTCCCATGGAACTGCCTTCATGAACATATTCACAGGATTCTCACTTGTGTGAATCTTCTCAAGCTATAACTGACCCTCCTCCAAAACAGTCCAGATGAAGTGGTACCTGAGCTGAATGTGCTTTGTCCTTGAATGAAAAGCAGAGTTCTTCACAAGATGAATGGGACTTTGGCTATCAGTATACAATGGGCAATCCTCTTGTGTCTGACCCAATTCCTCCAGAAAACATTGTAACCAAATTATCTCCTTGTTGGCTTCTGTAGCAACAACATACTCAGCTTCAGTGGTTGAAAGTGCAACAACCTTTTGCAGCCTAGAAATCCAATTGACTGCACTTCCCCTTATAGTAAAAACATACCCTGTAGTGCTCCTCTGTGAATCAATATCACCTGCCAGATCAGAGTCAACAAATCCACTCAGAGCAACATTAGATCCTTTGAAACATAATGCCTTCATAGCAGTTCCTTTCAAATACTGAAGGATCCATTTCACAACATTTCAATGTTCCATACTCAGATTACTCATAAACCTGCTCACAACTCCCACTGCATGTGCAATATCTGGCCTTGTGCATACCATTGCATACATCAGACTGCCAATAGCTGATGAATACGGGATGTTAGACATTTTCTTTACTTCTTCCTGTGCCTTTGGGTACATCTCCTTAGTCAATTTGAAATGACTAGCCAAAGGTGTACTAACTGCTTTTGCATCCTGCATGTTAAATCTTTTCAACACCTTCTTTATATACTCACTTTGGGACAAATTCAAGGTTCCATTTTTCCTGTCCCATGTAATCCTCATATCGAGAATTTTCTTAGCTGCACCCAAATCCTTCATAGCAAATGACCTGGCTAATTTCTGTTTAAGATCATTTATATGTTGTATGTTAGACCCAACAACAAGCATGTCATCAACATAAAGCAACAAGATAATATAACTGCCATTATCCAATCTCTTAAAATATACACAATGATCAGAATGACATCTATGATAACTGTGTTTAGCCATGAAACTATCAAATTTTAAATACCATTGTCGAGGTGCTTGCTTTAGGCCATACAAACTTTTCTTCAACTTGCACACCAAGTTCTCCTTACCTTTGACCTCATATCCCTGTGGTTGCAACATGTAAATTTCTTCCTCCAAATCTCCATGGAGAAAAGTTGTTTTGACATCTAATTGTTCAAGATGTAAATCATCTGTAGCCACAAGACTAAGTACAGTTCTAATTGAAGTCATTTTTACAACTGGAGAAAATATTTCATCATAATCTATACCCTTTTTCTGTGCAAAACCTTTTACCACAAGTCTGGCCTTATATCTTTTCTGACCTCCTTCCTCCTCCTTCAGCCTATAAACCCATTTGTTAGGCAAAGCTCTTTTTTCTGCAGGTAAAGGGACTAAGTCCCAAGTCTTATTTTTCATCAAGGAGTCCATCTCCTCTTTCATGCCTAGCTCCCACTATTGTTTGACATCCACTTGCATTGCTTCTTCATATTCTTTGGGTTCACTAGAATCAGTTAATAAAATAGAATACAAAGAAGGAGAAAATATTTCAGGGGGTCTACTTGACCTCCTAGAAAATCTAACACTTGCAGGAGTTTGTGGGACAATCTGTTCTTGTTGAGCATCAGGTACCTGTGGTATTTCATTTTCAGGAATTTCTTCCAACACCACATATTCTTGTTTGTCCTATTCATGCTTCTTTTCCCGCATCTGTTCTTTATACATAACCTTCTCATTGAATATAACGTCTCTACTTCTAATTATTTTCTTATTTTCAAAATCCCATAACCGATAGCCATATTCATCTATCCCATATCCAATGAAGGTACATTTTTGAGATTTAGCATCAAGCTTGGTTCTGTTTTCTTTATCAATATGGACAAAAGCTTCACAACCAAAAGTTTTTAGAAAAGAATAATTTACCTTTTTACCAGTCCATGCCTCCTCTGGAATACCACCATCCAAAGGGCTTGAAGGTCCTCTATTTATCAAATAGACAACAGTATGTACAACATCTACCCAAAAATGTAAGGGCAATCCAGCATGCAATCTCATGCTCCTCGTGCGTTCCATGATAGTCCTATTCATTCTCTCTGACATACCATTTTCTTGTGGAGTTCCTGGAACTATCTTCTGCTTTTGAATCCTATTTAAGGAGAAGTAATCTTCAAATTCTTTACTGCAATACTCACCTCCATTATCCGATCTGAGACACTTCAACTTTTTTCCTGTCTCATTCTCAACCAAAGCTTTCCATTTCTTAAAAGTTTCAAAAACATTCGATTTTTGTTTTAGGAAATATACCCATGTTTTTTTGGTTGAGTCATCAATAAAAATAACATAATAACAAGAACAACCAGGAGATGATACCTGAGCCGGTCCCCATACATTTGAATTAACAAGCTCTAACTTCTCACTCTTCTTCTCTTTCCCAACCTTGAGAAATCTAACTCTTTTCTGTTTGCCATAAACACAATTTTCACAAAACTCTAAATCAATCTTCTTTAGTCCTGGCAATAGATTTTTGGAGTGAAGGATTTTCATCCCTTTCTCACTCATGTGCCCAAGCCTATGGTGCCACATTATCAAATCTGTTCTTGCAACATCTATTGTTGTTGTCCCTGCAGTAACTTTATCTGTAGCAGCTAAGGTAGAGTAAGTGTTACCAGTACACAGATATAATGTGCCTACCTTCACACCTTTAGCTACTACTAATGATCCTTTACTGACCTTCCAGATATTGTCTGAGAAGGTAACTATGCAACCTTCACTACCTAGTTGCCCTGCAGAAATTAAATTTCTTCTTAAGTTAGGAACATGTCTTACCTCCTGCAGAAACTAGTCATTTGCATTCTGCAACTTGATCTTTATCTTTCCTTTTCCAACAATTTGACAGGGCTCATCATCACCCAAATATACCTGTCCAAAATCACCTTGAACATAATCTAGAAAATATTTTCTATGGGGTGTAGCATGAAATGAAGCCCCATAATCTATTACCTAGGAATCATTAACATTATCCAAATATAAGATTAAAGTATCTTGTAAAGTATTACTTGCAATATTAGCTTCCTTACTGTCATTTTCATTTTTGTCTCCTTCTTTGTTTTTCCGAGACCAATAGTCTTTCTTTAGATGACTAGACTTTCCGTAGTACCAGAAATCTTTCTTTCCTCTAGATTGAGAGCATCCTTTCTTTGACTTTCCTCATGACTTCTCATTCCCAGGGCCTTTTCCTCTTTCCTTTGATCTTCCTCTGTTCTCCATATTCAAAACACTACCCGATGATGTTGGAGTCTCACCTGTGCTTTTCCTTCGCATTTCCTTGCTTAGGATAACACCAACAATATCATCAAATACCAAAGTATTTTTACCAGAGACAGAGTTACTTACAACCATAACCAAGCTATTCCATCTTTCTGGCAAAGAACATAAAATCAAGAGAGCCCTAACCTCTTCTGCAAAGGTAATTTTTACCGAAGACAATTGACTGGTAATTGTATTAAATTCATTTAAGTGCTCCACTACAGATCCTCCCTCACTCATTTTCAAATTAAACAAACGCTTCATAATAAATACCTTATTCGAAGGTGAGGGTTTCTCATACAACTTAGCCAATGTTGCCATCAAATCTACAGTCATTTTTGCTTCTATTATATTGAATGCTATAGATGGTGCAAGGCACAATCGAATGGATCCTAGTGCCTTTCTATCTAAAATGTCCCACTCTTCATCTGACATTGTGGTCGCTTTCTTTGCCTTTCCTTCCAACGACCGCCACAAATCCTTTTGATATAGGTAATCCTCCATCTGCATTTTCCATAACTGATAGTTCTGGCCGTTAAACTTTTCGACCTTGAATTTGGAATCCTCCATTGCTCCCACTCAAATTTGAGAGTCCTGCCAATTTATAGAAAACCTCACTTTGATACCAATTATTAGGGTTTCAAGCAGATCCGAAGCAAATATGAACTAACAATTATATGCAGATTTAAATACAAAAGATAAAGAAATAAAACAGGACACAAATTACACAGAGATTTAACATGGTTCACCCAGAATGGGTTACGTCCACCATACATAGCCATCCAATCTTTGTTATTATCCAACAAAAACAATACATCAACCTTACAATGCCTTAAGCATCCCAACCGCTTATAACATGCATTTTTAGGGCAAAAATAAAGTTGGCCTTTTTAGGGTTTTATTACAATGTCAGTCTTCATAAAAAAAATACCCAAATTTTTTTTTCTCAGGGGCTCCCGCCCCCAAACCCTTGCTTTTCTCGGGGGTTGCTGCCCTTGAACCTCGGCAAGGATACGTGTTGAGTGTACAGTAATTTGCTGATCAGTCACCACATTTCAACGATTAAATTGATTAAAGAAAGGATTCAGAAGTCTTTTGGTTAGACTAGGTAGATTAAACATACAACAAAAAGGTGAAAACCAAATTATATAAAAACATACACCTACACTACTGTGCATGGAGAAAATTTATGCAAAGGAATGTTTTGGAAACTATCTATGCACTGTCATTTCCTAAACTTCACCTTCCATGTTTTGTAGATAATAGGAATCTTCACCATTTTTGACAATAATTAGAAATGGACCAAGCCATAAAGCTTCAAACTTGCCACGTTTTCCATTTTCTTTCTTTCTGACAATCCACGTTATAAGTAGATAATTAAGTTTAAATTTTCTATTTGTGGCCTTCTTATCATATAGATACCTGGTCCACTGCTGCAATTTTGTATTCTTCTAGGCCTCAGACCCAATTCCATCCAACTCAACTAGTTGCTCCATCCTCTCTTCCATGGAATTTTGAATATTCCAATCTTCCTCTTGAATAAACTTGTATATCAATAGGATATTATTTATTGCTAACCTTGCTTGAGCTCCATAGACTAACTCAAATTAAGATTTACTAGTGGCTTTCTTCATCATCACTTTGTTCGCCCACAAAGCTACCTTAGCTTATAGTTCCATGCCATCTTATTTTTATCAAGGATTTTTTTCATGATCTTTGTAATGCTTGTATTGCTTGATTGAGCTTGACCACTTCTTTGTGGATGGTATGGAGATGAATATGACACATCTATACCATAGGATTCATAAAATTCTTTAAACTAGTCACATCTGAAACACATTGCATTATCCAAAATCAACTTGTCAGGCACCACAAATATGGTGAATATGTTTTTGATCAAAAAATTAATTACAACTTTGCTTGTGGCTTGTTTAGTAGGGACGACTTCTATCCATTTAGTAGAGTAGTCTATAGAAACTAAAATCCACATGTGCCCTCCACTTGACTTCTTTGTTATCTCACTTATAAAATTAATTCCCCATTGATAGAATGGAGCTTTAACTTGGAATGGTCTAAGGGGCAGTGCACCTTCATATTTCAATTTCCTAGAAAATCTTTGGCATGCTTCACACCTTCTAACAAATTTGTGTGCATTTGCAAAGAGTTTAGGCCAATAGTATCTTGTTCGCATGGTCTTATGTGGAGTAGTCTTAGTTATAAAATGACCACCACATATACTCTGACGCATTCCTTTCAACATTTTATCGGCTTGACCTTTGTCCAAACATAATAGCAGTATACCATCCCTATCCCTCCAATATAGGTCACCATTCAAAAGCACATACCTTAATGATTGACATTTTAAAGTCCTCTAATTATCTATCATGTCATCTAGGAATTTCATATATCTGAGGAAATGTATTGCATTGGTATACCAAGGTGTTCTTTTAATGTTGCAAACTATATCCCTATTTGTATCAACATTATTCATTTGCGCCACCTCCAAATTAGACTGCCATTAATTTTGCCAATCCTTGACCTCTAACCAGCTTGGTTATCTAAATATCTATGTTAAACTCCTAAATGTTGTTGATCCAACTACACATTCTACTAGTTACCTCTATTTGAACAAAAATATATCTTTTACGATAGTATTGGGCACATATGCTATAATCTCAACCCCAACCAAGTAAGGCCTAAAAGTCTTTATTGCCTTAACCAATGCATATGATTTCTTCTCCACCATGTCATACTTTGATTCTGTAGCTTGTAGAGACTTGCTAAAAAATACATTGGGTTGTTCAAATCCCTCCTTATTCTTCTGAAGCATGACTACTACAACTGCATGAAAGGAAGCAAATGAAAAAATCTGGAAAGGTTTGCTAAAATCAAGAGACTTCAAAATAGGCGCCTCATTAGTTTCCCTTTTGATGGCCACAAATGCATCAATAGCCTCTATTGTCTAATCAATTTTTATTCCTTTCTTTGACATCTTAGAGATTGTCTTTGTTGCAAATGTGAAGTTGATGATTATGATTGGTTGTCATTGATACCAACATATGGTTTTGGTGCTGGTAATTCAGTAGATGTGTTATAGTTGATATTCAACATGGATTGGTTGAGTTGATGGTGATTTAGATTTCTCTATTTTTTAGATATAGTGTTGATTGAGTGTATTCATGTGTACCTTGGTTTCATTCCTATTTTTGTTGTTTTGGGTAGTGCTTTTTGGGTCCATATTAAGTCCAAAAGTTGAGGATGTGTAGCGGCATTGGTGCAACATGTGGGTCATGATTTGGATCCAGAATTTTAATGGACGTATTGTGTTGATTTGAGCGATGATGTATGTTGTGGTGTGGTCCATTTCTCATTCCTTCCCACAACCGGAATGTCTAGTGTTGACCTATTTTAGATCTCTGTCTTGGTCGATTAAGAAGATTATGCTTCCCGGAAGACAATATATATATGAGAATGATCTAATTGTGTTAGTGTGGAAAAAACGTGGCATTTTTATTAAAGATATGTGAGTTTGAAAAGGAAGGATCTAATTATTTATGATGAGCGAAGTGTGTTGGTATTGAGGCACCATAAGCAGTTCTAGTTTTGCAGTGTGTGTTATAGTAGTGGATTACCTTTCTTTCTTTCTTTCTTTCTTTCTTTCACAGTGAACCTTTTTTTGGGGAGTGAGCCCACATGTAGTGAGCATTCTGGTAGTGAGCCACCCTTTGTAAAAATCACTTTAACTAGTGTTTTATATTGAGAACTAACATTCTTCATGGTTTTTCCCTTCTTGGGTTTTCCACGCCATTTTTGGTGTTCATTGTGTGATGTGTTGTGTGTATATGTTTTCATGTTATACCTGCTTTAATTAATTTTGTTGGTTATTTCGGTTGTATGAAAGCATTGAAGAAATTATTTAAGTTGTCAATTGATTCACCCCCCTCTTAGTTGCCTAGATATTCAACAAGATTTACTATCTCAACAAAATTAGAAATGAATCTTGTGACAAAGTTGAGTTTCCCAAAAAATGATTCTATGGCCTTCACTATTTTATGGATAGGAATTATATCAATAGATACAAGATCTAGATCAATCCTCACTCCCTCTTTAGACACAATATGTCCCAACAACTTTTTCTTTGTAACTACAAAGTTACACTTCTTTGGATATGTTCACCCTGATATACCACTGTTATTACATTAATCAAAGTAGAAAATGCCACATCTATAGCTCTTTCAAAGGTTGCACCAACGTTAGTCAATCCAAATTAAATTCTTACATATACATTTAAGTGCCCTAGGGAGTCATGAATGTCATCTTGTATAGCTCTAACTCCTTAACCTTCACCTCATTATATCCATATTACAACAACTCACACCGTGTCACTCTTTTTAGCATAGCATCCATATTACATAATGGATAATTATCTTTTACGGAAGAGATATTTGGATTTTTAAAATCAACGCATAATCTTATGCCCCCATTTTCCTTGCTCACTAGAACCAAACTGGAGACCCATGAAGAATGCCTAATAGGTTAATACCACCATCCTTGAGTTTCATCAACTCTTCTAGCATTTTAGGTGCTAACTTGGGATTTATTGGTCTTTGTTTTTGTTTGAAAGGTTTGGCATCTGGCTTTAATAAAATTTCATGTTGTAAAAGATCTCTACAATACTTCAAGTCATCATAAGACCAAGCAAAAACATGCTTATATTTTCTCAAGAGTGCAATAAGCATAGTTATGATCTTAGGGCTAATGTTTTTACCAATGTATAACTTCGTAGGAGATGTTTCAGTTCCTAGATTGACCTCTTCTAGACCTTCCTTATTTATAGGTGCAAGATTCATATTAGATTTATAATTTTCATCAAACACCCTCTGTAAAGCTACCAAACCTCTAGGGATTTTGTTAGTCTTCAACTGAACCAATTGATTACCAAACATGGTATATTTACCATCAACACTTTCAACAAAGGCATTCAAATCTATTTCTTGGGATTCATATTGTTCTATGCATTGAAGGAATTTTGTCAAATCCTCATCATTATTAAAAAATTGCCAACTACAAAATTATTGATAATAGAAGGTTTGATCTTAACTTCAATCTCTAAAATTATAGCTATGTAACATAATTTTTTTTCAAATAAATGCTTGTAAGATATGCCATCAAATTTATTGACCTTTTTATCCAATCAACTAAGAAAGCGTCAAAGAACTCCAATGTATCCCATATAACATGTTGAACACACAACAAGACTAAAACTTCAAAACAGGTTAATTATAAACAATAATAACTAACTTAGCAACAATACATTACTTATCAACCCATGAGCATCAACCATCAACACATGAACACTAGATTTAAGTGGGAAACCCAAATAGGGAAAAACCATGGTGAGAATCTAACTCACTATATGAATAAGAATGAGTATAAATTTTTAGGCTTACTGCCAAGGAGAAACAACACTTGAAAGACATGTAAGGCTAAGGCACACTACCTTAGGCCAAGATACAAGGACTTGCACAACTGAGGCTCACTGCTTTAAGGTAAGATACACATTATTGCCAAAGGACTCACCGTCAATCAACAATAAAGGAAATAGTTGAATTGAAACTAAGAAGGATTATCCTCAACATGAAATTATCCTTGAACAACTAGATCAAGCGATGAACATCGTGACAAACATCTCTAATAATCTCGATTGTCACAACACACTATCTTATTGAATATATCACCTTCAAAGCTCTTCTCAATCTAACTTTTTTACATTCACAAGCTCAAAGCTGCTTGCATATCATTTTCATACACTTCTCATGAATTCACACACACACACACACACACACACACACACACACACACACACACACACACACACACACACACACACACACACACACACACACACACACACACATCTCTACATAACTCATCCATCTACACTTCCTTAAATATGAGATAGAATAATGAAAACCTAATCGAAGGTTGACCAAAAATAGAATAAACATTATTACACAAAATAAGCCACCTGGACCTGTAATGGGTGAAAAATTAGGGTTTCCACCACAAGAAGGATGCAAAACCACTATTTTTTTCTTAGGAACCTATTACATTCAAAAGAGGGTTGAGTCCAATAGATTTAGTCACAAACCAACAAAGATAAGGACTGAAAATAGTGATTGGATTCAAGGGGTGGATTTGGTTGCCCTCTTTTGTAAGTTGAATTATTGAAATTAGGGTAACGTGTTGAAAATGAAGGTAAAAACACAGAAACTACAAGCTATAGTCCTCAGATTGAGGCACGCACTTGGATCATAGAAATATAAACAGATTCAGACCTAGTCCCCGAATAAGCTCCTAAAATATCGGGACCGTGTTGAAATTCGCCCCGGTCCTCCAAACTTTTCACACACCAAAGTTGTCTCTATGAATAATGTCAATTTTGAAGATCACAGCTCTGTACCTATTTCCTGCATACAAAAATAAAGAGAAATAGGTTGGGAATAGGGGGTTACCTAAGTCAAACCTTGGTTTAGGAATTAACCTTGATTGAAATATTGCAAATATTGAAATAAATAATGAAAGGATATACCTTAGATCTGTAATGGCTGATAATGATGCTTTGCTTCTTGAATATAATCACATATGTTGTATGAAATGGTATGAACATGACAAAACCCTAATCACATACACATTCTTGCATATGAATGATGTAATGTTGCTCCACAATTGATGGATGAAGAATGTAACCTTGAAGACCTCTAGAAATGCTTGATGATGAATACTTCAATGGTTGAACACTTGAATGCTTAATGATTATAATTTCGCCCTTGTCTCATATATCTAGTGTATATCCAAATGAGAGGGAAAACCCTCCTTATATACTTGCTTGTTGAAAAACATGTTAATTTTCCGACATAGGTCGACACGAGGTTATGTTTCCCGTCCAAATTTGAAAATTCCCAAAAGGTTCAAAGGGGGGCCCAAATAGGTAGGACCAAGGCGTGGTACCTATTAGGACTATTTTGGGCAGATTCTTTCCTTGGTTAGGTTTAGGTTCTCCCACTCTTTTTCAAATTTTGTTTAAAGCTCTTCTCTTTTTTAAAAATATCCCCTTTGGTCGTGGTTTTAGTGAGAAATTGTTTTGGCCCTCATTGCATTGGTTATTATCTTCATGTGTCCTAGGTTAATTAAAGTTCCATCCCCTCTCGTATGTAATTTTAAGGTTTGTAATTGGTCACATGCATGGATTGTTTTAAAGTGGGCCCTAATTGACAAAGAGGTTGTGTTTGTGCTGAGTTATCGTATGACGTGGTGGATAGTAGGTGCTTGAATTGTTAACTTGACACTTGGTGGAAGTGTTTTCTTAACTTGGCCGAGTCATGAGTTGTGTTGGCCAAGTAAAAGTTACTTGAAACTCATTAAGTCTTTTGTTATGTGCTCAACAAGTGTTTGACAAGGATATTACGACTTCAATAAAAGGTTACTGTTACCAAATTTCACTACTATTCAATTTTGTGGCCTATTATAGGCCTTACACATTGCATTTTGAAGAAAGGTGCACAATATGGTTTAGAATTCAAAGTTTATTTCATATATGCAAGTATTTCAAAGAAATAACAACATAAGATATCATATAAATAACTTTTTATTTATAAAATGTGTAAGGTGTCCCACACAAGCTGTGTGAATAGCTGACTAGCTACAGACATACACTCTCATACAGTTATACAACTAAACTACATAAACAAATGAAATCATGAATGTAACAGTAGGGTGACCCATCATTGCCTGGAATGACGAGCCTGAGCTTGAAGGAGTGGTTGGATCTTCATCTACTCATCCATCTTCAACTTCTCCTACTCTCATTCCATCAGTACCTATAAGAGAATTGAAAAAATTATGTTAGAGCAATGAGGATAACCATACTATCACACTCAAACCCATCAAAATACATAGTCTATCTGCATAAAAATATCAAAATATATGTCTACAACTGTCAGGATATCAGATTCAGAAGCAAATGAATCAACATAGAGAGAATGCCAAGAGATAACAACAAATATCATGTTTTGTCTAATATGTTTATTCACTGTGCAGATATAGGTTTATGATTATATTTCATGAATATCAAGTATGTGGGTTAAAGTGGGCTCCCACAAGGGTAGAGATCAACATACGAGTAATCACTCATGGGGTGACACTAATCAGCTACCAGTCATGGGATACAATCACATCCACAGTCCCATATACTGTCACTCAATGACATTATAAACTGCCATCCAGTGGCAACATATACAACAATGAAAATGGTTGCACTCAACGAGACACAACTAACTAGAGCCATCACACAAATGAAAACATGGACAACAAACATGGTATCTCAATCACTACATATCAATAATAGTCTATAAATTCATCAACAACATTCACAGTTATCCTCAAAATAGTAGTATCAATACTCTTTCGAGGAGCAAAATCATGAGGCAGTAATAGAAAGAGGTACACACAGTTATAAAGTAGAAATAACAGTTAATGCACTATTTAAAAACTGAGTAGGATGTTACACAGTCATTAGTCACTAAAAAAAAACAAGAATTGCTTTTAGAACAATCATATAGCACTCCCTATTCATGACAGAAGCAAACCCTTTAAGACATTTAGAACAGTCTCAAATTTATAGGACAGTCATGTTGTGGTAGACCAAATGATAGCAAATGAGGAGCAAATTTACAATGCACAATGAAGTTTTATTGATATTTGTTGTAGATTTTTTAAAAAGGGACATCAATGATATATGATAATAGTCAATCA
The DNA here is from genome assembly GCF_030272615.1 of Cryptomeria japonica. Classification (NCBI taxonomy): domain Eukaryota; kingdom Viridiplantae; phylum Streptophyta; class Pinopsida; order Cupressales; family Cupressaceae; genus Cryptomeria; species Cryptomeria japonica. The sequence goes on along the minus strand of NC_081409.1, from coordinate 292,963,878 downwards.
CCAAGAACTATCAAAGTAAATTCATAGTGTAGACCCCTAGGGACAATCCAATGTCATCACAGTCAATAGAACAAGAAATGGTGAATAGAATTTACAGAGATAATCCTTCAATAATAGTTATTAAGCATTGTTAGCAGATATAAGTATACATGCAATAAAGAATGATTCATGATATAAGTGATAGTGGAATGCCAAAGATTAATAAATAAGGGATATGCATGTGCAATGACAGTAATAGTACAATCCCTGTTAAAGATTGCATCTCATAGAAGATATTAGTATGACAAAAGATTAGAGTAGTTAATACACTGTCAACAAAGTGAGCAGATCTTCAATAATACAAACAATAAAGAAGACTTTTTATCAGTCTAAGACAAATCACCAAAGTTGTTTCAGTCACAACACAATTATGAGGAGCATCTTTCATAGTCAAGATGTCAAATCACAGTCATGAATTTGGTGAACATCATAGGTCATTACCATTGTAAGAGCAACAAAATGACAAAATCATTGTCATAATAAGAGATCACAGTCAACACAAATTGATGAATATCTTCAAATTTATATAGGGCAGTCACAACAAAGGGATTGGGTAGCAGTCCAAAATCATCAGTGTTGAAGATAAAAGCCAAGGAATAATACATGGACAAAACATTAAGCAACATCATAACCAGTTATCTAGACACCAATGAAAGATCAATAATGCAACTTCCAACAAAGAACAATCACCATACAAGGTGAAAATAGGTTTATAAACTGTCTTAATCTTCTTCAACAATCTCAAAAAGGAGAGTAAAAGTCAAAACGGTGAAACAAGGACTGAATACAGTCATGAAATGACCTATGGATATAATGACAAAATCATTGTTTTGTTCTTCAGGAATTTGTAGTCTTTCCTTCTTTTATTACAGTGAAAAAACTTGTATATTAGCAGCCCAATCAATAGGCATGAGATATTATAATAGCAAAACAAAGGTGTGGGTATCATCAAACAACAATACCTCTCAAGCATCATGAATAGTTATAAGGCTTTAATGCAATAATAAGTGTAAATTAGAAGCATGTAACATCAAGTTGTCAAGCACAATGAATTTAAATGCTCTCAGCCATCAAAGCTTCAGTATCACAACATAGATCATTCAAACAAAATAACAATTACAAGGATTAGAGGACAACAAACAATGTTTTGACAGAAAGTTCAAGTAATTAATGTGTATTAGTATAGGATAAAATGATCAAACCAAAGATAAGCATCATCAAAGCCAATCAATATTAATAAGCAGTGAAGGATCATTGTCTCAGGTTAGCAAGGCTAAAAACACCCATTGTCAAGTATACAGTGAATGGATAGTTAAAAGAACAAAGATAATTAGAGTTTGACAGCCCATTTATAAAGTCCTACATAGCCAAAAGGGAGGAGATTGATGAATACTAAGAGTGGGGGTGAATTAGTATTCCCAAAAACTTAACCAATCGGTATAATAGTTTAAACAACAAATCGGTTAAAACACAGATAAGCCAAATAACAAATAAATCATTCATCCACAGAAGCACAATCACCATAACATAAGATATTTTGATGTGGAAACCCAAATGGGAAAAACCACGGTGAGTAAAACTCACAAGTCAACCATCTGCAAAATAGTAACTAGACAGGTTAAGGCCTAACAATGTTCTTCACCAGAACATATCCTGTTAGGAATCCAGATCTCTGTTAGGAGATAAACCCTATTAAAGACTGCCCTATTAAAGGATTTCAGATCTACAACTGCGAACCACCTTGTTAGAGGATTTTCAATAGGCTTGAGTGGGCCTACCCGGTTAAGGGTTTCAAACTTGTCGAAGAGATTAGTAATCAACAAGTGAATGATCTAGAAAGTAGCACAAAATGCTTGATTGGATCCTTGACTGCTCTCTGTTAATGCATTGCAACATTACTTCAGTCTTCTATCCTTTGCATGTTCAATCTCTATCACACAATGCTTCTATAACAACTTCACTCTTCAACATACATACACACATACATTAAAACCCTAGACATGATGTCCTTAAATAGGAAGTTGATTTCATGTCGGTCCAATGAGATTGGATTACAATTTCCTAGGTTCAAAGCATCTAGACACATTTGGTAACATGACACAGAAACACCGCCAAAGTGTCGGTAGATGATAACTCATCACACTATACAGTTTTACTAGTTGAATCACCACATCGGTGTCGGTGGATGATAACTCATCACAGTTTACAATTTTACCAGTTTAACACAATATACCGATTACCGGTTAACAAACAAAGACTGGTAAACTGGAACATAGTGTTCTGATCAAAAAGATTAATTGCCGCTAGGGGTCCTCATTCCACATTGAGGTCTTCATACTGCTTGAGGTCTTCGATCATGCTTTGACTGGTAAGCTTCTTCTGCAAAACATAGATAGTCTTCTACAAAAAAAGACTACACATACAATGGCATGCAATATCGGTGTGAACAATACAACACATATTACTGGTGGAGAATAACTCATACATAAAATAAGTGTGTGTCCATCAATGACAATAACAACTTAAATATCATCAAAATACCAACAGAGACATCCCAAAAGTAAGCATACAATGTTCCAATGATCAGTAATGACACATTAACTATTGAGGGAAGGTATAACAAAGGGCTTAATTAGTAAAACAAGATCTCTGTCACAAACCATCATGACTAATCACAGTGAGCACAATTAAAAGATAGTTTCCAAACCCCATAAAAGCAGTCAAGGGCTGCATTAAGAGCTAAAAGATAGACACAGGAGTACAAAAGACTATGTTATAGATCAGATTACACAAGAGAGAACATAATGATAGTTTCTAAAAGACCATGAATGGACAATCAAGCACAATGAGGTTACAGTTAAAATCATGAATCAATAGAACCATCTTTGTCTTAAAAATAATTTTTTATCATCAAATCTAAGTGTAGAGTCATAAAATTGTGACCCTAGCAATTTACAACTGCATTAGGGTCCTCACGCATGTGAAATCAAATCCTCTAGCCTGAACGGAGACCAGAGAGTGCTTAGCTTGTGAAAACAACATCTTTCTTGGCCTCTGCCTCACTCCGTCCGCACTCTACCCTAAAGAAAGGGGTAGGACAAGGGTGTGGTGCTATTGTCCCCCCTTGGACAGGGGCATAGCACCCTTGTCCTCCTAGGATAGGGATGTGGCACCCTTTTCCTCCTAGGATAGGGACGTGGCACCCTTGTCCCTGCCCTATTTTGGGGCAGGACCCTTCCTAGGGTTGCATTGCTGGTTGTGCCTCGGGTGGGAAACTCCGTCGATGTCAGCCCGTGACGAATTCAAATCCACTAACATGTATTTAAGGGGCATTTGTCCTCTCATTTGCATAAGGTTAAAATTTGATAAGTTGAGGTTGGATAAGATTGGAGTATGCACAAGTGATCAAGCATTCAAGCATTCTTTTCCAACATTGAGCATTCTCCAGTCTCCATTCAAGGCTAGGTGTTGCATTCAAGTCAAGGATTCAATCATTGAAGAGGATATTGAATCCAATATTCAATTCCACACAAGCATTTCTATCAACATTGCTACTACAACCTCCCTTGAGGTGATTTATAATTTAGTCTTTCATTTACATTTACTTGCAAGTACTTTCTTTCATTACTTGGTTAATTCCAAAACTGGGGTTTGACCTAAAGGCAAACCCCCAATCCTAACACATTTCCTTCTCTTTTTTGTGTGTAGGTTGTAGGTGCGCAACTGTACTTTCGGATTTGGGCTTCATTTGCAGAGGCAGAAAAACCCTTTTCGTTTTGCGGATTTTTTGGAGGACTGTGTACATTCCAACACGATCTGGGCAGCTTTTCCTCAAATTTGCAGGGCGACTTCGTCTCAACATTTTACTGCCAAATCCAGGTGCATAGCTTCATCCCATATCTCGATCTCAAGTTATAATTGATTCTTTGTCACTTTTGCACTACATAATTCAATCAATTCCTTTCCAAATCAAACAAAGGAAGAAGGGGTCATCCTAACATTCTTAATTCATTCAGAATTCAATTTATCATCTTTGTGTGGAGATTGAATCTAGTGAATTATCCCTTATCTTTCTAATGTAATGGTGCAAAGTGCTTGAACGGTAATTGATATCGAAACTCTCACCTCTCTTTGAGGGAAAAGGTAGTCTTCCTTCTTGATTTATCATTCTCCATTTTCCCACCATTACATTTTGGTGAACTCGACATCTTGCATGCTTTCCTTTGAACAAAATTGCATATTTTTCATTTATAAGTTTCAAATTCTTGCAAACTTAGTGGTTAAATCATTAAAAACCCTAGTTTTTAAATTTAAATTTGAACTTGTGATTTGTAAAAATTGCTTGCGATTATCTTAGATCTGAAAATTGTTTTGTTTGTCAAATTCAATTTCCTCATTGTCTTGTTCAATTTGTAATTGAAATTTACAAAATTAAGAGGTTACTTGTTCAAATCCTAATTTTCAACAATCATATTGAACTTGTGCAAAAAAATGGATTTCCATTTAATTTTCAGATTTGTGATTGTTCTCAGATTTGTTTTCAGTCCTACAATTCAAATTTTCAATTTCCCCCCTTTTCCCAAAATTCAAAATTCAAAATTAAGTGGTTAGGTCATCAAACCCTAATTTTTAATTTTTTTTGGTTTTTGTGTGAATTTCAAATCAATCTCATTTACATTTAGATTCTTAAACATTTTCTAAGTTGTCCCTATCCATTAGGTTTGACCCTTTTCAAAATTGTACTTCAATTCCTCTTGAAGAGGGAAAAATAGATTTGAAAGGTAAACTGATCAAAACATAATGAAATAAACATGCAGAATGCTAAAATATCATAAAAAGATCATTTCACCTTGCTATTTTACCTTCTCCTTTGGATTGAGCTTGATGAAGTGAAGGCGCCCCTTGATAATGCTCCACTTGATGTGCTCCTTTGATTGCTGGATGTGGATGGCTCTCCAATATTGTGCACAAATGATAAGGATGAGATGATCAAGTTGCCAACATGATTTCCTGGGCTCAAAAGGGCAGCATAAGCTTACTGAATTTCAAGATGTTTTGAATGAAGGGATGGAACCCTATTTTATAGGAAGAGGAGAGGAAAACGGATGGCTAGGATGAATTCGAGATGAAAGGCTAAGATTTACTTGTGAGGTCACACAAGGTCCAAGAGAGGGTGTGGAGACCAAGAAATATGCCTTAAAGGCATTTCATATCTCCACACTCTACAAGATGCATTGGAGGAATTAAAAATTCTCCAAAAACGGATATTATGGGGATTAGAAGAATAAAAAGGAATTAAAAATTCCTTGGGAGAGGGAAATGCCTAGAGGAATGTGAGATTTCAAAAATCTTACATTCATCTAGAAAAAGATCATTTAAAGCTAGTGGCTGGATGAAAGGACAAAGAGTTGACTTTGTGGCTAATCATGATGATTAGCCATTAACGACTCATTAGGAGGGGAATTAGAGGAAATGTTAGGTGGGATTTATATTTGTAGGAGAATTTGACTAAAAGAATAATGTTAAGTGAGTTTAGGGAGTTTCTAGAAGAATTTATTAGGTTAGTGATGAATTAAGAAGATGATTTGTAGGAATCATGTAGGTTAACTAATTAATTGAAATTAATTAGCTAAGAGGAAGATTTGTGAGGATTTGATTTTTTAGAAGAGTAAAGAAAGGGATTGATTTATTAAATAAATCAATCATATGCTATAGTGACAATATTAATTATATTTAATTAATATTGAGAAGAATTTTATCTAACATAATTAATTAATTAATTATGTGAGGAATTAAAAAATAATTAAAATAATTATTTTTAAGTGTCTACACCTCTTTTTCTTCAAAACCCTAATAGGGTCTTATTTTCACCTTTGTGCCTTCATTTCACCCATCTAGAGACCGTAAAATTTGCCAATTTTTTAAGGTTAGCTTTAAAATCATCGTAATATCCATACTTGCAAATTTTGAAAAAAATTAGTAAGACCATGTGCGTTCCCGCCACAGTCCTCGACTTTTTTTTTCAAAATTTCGGGAGACTGTTATGATTGTATTTAATAGCCTAAATCCAAAAGATTGACTGATTTTATCGATTTTTGAACCCTCTAGAATCAGAAATACCTTCAAAATTCAATATTTCAACTTTCAAGAATTTTTTTAAAATTAAGAGGTTAATTATCGTCTGCCTAAATTTTAAAAAAATTTGATTTTAAAATTAAGTGGTATTCCCTTGGCCCTAATTTTAAAATTCCAATTTCCTTTCATTTTTGGAAATTGTGTCATCCTCTCCCCCCAACAAAGTTCAAATTGTGTAATCATTATTTTCTTAAATTTTTCATTACTCAATTTTGTAAGCTTTGTTCCACAATCCAAAATTCAAATTTTCCCTCTAGTGCATGAGTTTTACCACTATTAGTCTTACCTATCCTATCCCCATTAGACGAAGCATTAGAATTAAGGCTTCCCAAGGTTTAATTACCGAGGAGATGGAGCCTAATTTGGGTGACTTCTTTAATGAGGATCATGCTAATTCTTCCCATCCTAATTATGTGCCTATTCACCCCATTAATGAATCCCATGATGAAGAAGAAGCTTTAAATAGGGTTTCTTTAGATCAACTTTCCACATTGGACAATCAATTTAATAGTTTTCAACAATGGATGTCCCAAGAATACCCTAATAGTGAAGCTCTTCCATTAATTGAAGGTCTTAAATGCATGCTTCAAAGTGATAAGAATGGAATTGATATATTGCGTGGCATTGCACATATTGTTGATTCTAATATCATGCCTATCAAGAGTTGTGTCGAAACCCTAGGTTACTCACAACCTTCAACACAAGTCAATTCCTCTATTCCTTTGATTAATCCTATGACTAGTATTCCTACTTTCACATCTAACATCATGGTTACTTCAACTCAAAATATCATTCCTACAACCATAGGTCATGGGGGAAATCCCTCTTCTTCATTTAATCCTCCATTTTTACCTATGTCTTACATGAGTGTTCCAATCAGTGCGACACAAGGGGGTAATTCCTTCAATAACTTTATTCCTCCTTTAAGTGTCCCTTTTCCTACCCAGTCATCACCAATGCCTACTTGTCATAATGTCCGACCACCTTATTCTCAGTCCATTCCTTATTTCAATAACATTACACCACCTTCTCAATAACCTATGTCTAACATCATTTCTTCCACCGAAATGACAATTAACAATCTTGCTCAAACCATGTCTTCCTTACAACAACAAATTGCTTCCATGAGTCAATCCAAGTTTAGTGTGCCCACCTTTGATGTTGCGAGCCCACTTTATCTTGATATTGTTAAATCCATGCCACCTAAACATGTGGAGATCCATCAATTGGAACTCTATAATGGAAAAGGTGATCCTCTTACGCATGTCAAAACATTTCAAACCTTGTGTATTAATTTTGCTTATGATCAATGACTACTTGCAAAATTATTTACAAGAACACTAAGAGACAAGGTCTTACAATGGTATTTCTCTCTGCCTTCTTATTCTATCACTTCCTTTCAACAATTGGCAAATTCTTTCATCCAACAATTTCAAAACAACATTGGTCCTAAAATCACTTTGACTAATTTAATGCTTTGTAAACAAGTTGTTAAATAAAAAGTGATTGATTTCATTGGTAGATATAAACATTTGTGTGCTCAAATTTCTTTTCATGTGCCTGATAATGATATTCAAAGAATTTTCATTTCTAATTTACAAAAATATATCAAGGAAAAGCTTCTTTTGTTCGAGTTTACTTCCTTTTCATAGTTGTGCGCAACACTCCACAATTATCAACTGGTTTTGAGTCAAATGGAGCAATCCACTCCTATGGATCTGAGTGATAAGGGGGAGAGTGTTCAACAACCGTTTGTGAAGTTCAAACCAACAAAAAGCTTCATCAAGTTCAATTATCCAATCAACAACAACCATGTGAATGCTACAATAGGTGTGCCTTCTATTTCTAAAATTTTCCAAAGAGAAAGACCATTTACTCCTTTGAATGAATATTTGCATAGTATTATGTCTCAGTTATTACATAGAAATGCTATCAAACTTCCTCCTATAAAGCAAGTTGATCCTTCCAAACTTGCATCTCCTCATTTTGATAACAATTCCTTTTGCCAATTTCATCGTCAACTTGGTCATGATACTGAGAAATGTTTTGCATTGAAAAATAAGATTCAAGACTTGATTGATAATAATACTATATCTATTGTAGGTGTGAATGATAAAGGGAATAAATTAGTTTCTCCTTGTAATCAAAATCTTAAGATTTTCACTGATCCCTTTCCATCTCATACCTCTAATGTTATTGAGATTGTGCCTAATTCTCTCTCTCTCTTCTGAAACATTCATCTGTATGGCTCCAAATTTGGTTCATATGGTAGAAACACAAGATTCTCCTAAGGATCCTTGTATTACATTTGACCCTAGTGAGACCATTAGAGCACCCGATGGGCCTTTATACATAGTAGCAAAGGTTAAGGATATCCCTTGCCGTGGTGCCTTGATTGATCCCTCTTGCATGGTTAGTGTCATAACTGAGGAGTATCTTTTCACTTTATGATTGCATAAACCACTATATGATTCTTCTAATGTATTTGTGAAGTTATTTGATGGCTTCTCTTGTCCTACCATTGGTTCTATCACTCTTCTTGTTGAGGTTCATGCTAAATCCATGGATGTTGACTTTGTTATCATACCTTATTTTGAGCAATTCCGTGTGAAGTTGGGCTATCCTTGGCTATCTTCCATGAAGGCTATTTCTTCTCCAATCCACAAGTATCTTAAATTTCCTCACAATGGAGAAATCATAACTGTGATCCATAGGTTATTTTATCCATCCAAAAGAATCCCTGGTGTTCCTATTGATCTCTTTTTGCCTAAACAATTTCAATCTCTTCCATTAAGGAGCGATGCTCTTTTTCAATATTATCAAAAATTGAAGAATGATATGATTTTATCCTTAAGTCAACTTAGATCACCAACACTTGACATTCCTATTATTCTTCAAGGTGAGGTTCTTCACCTCTTGGATAGAACTAATCTTCCTCCTAAGGAAAATTTTCCACCTACTCCTATGAATGTGACTTTACCTTCTCTAAAGGTGAACAACAATATTCTTCCTAAGGTTAGACCTATCCATCCTCCCCATTATGGACTTGGTATCCTTCCTACACCTAATATTCCTCCTTTCTATGGCACAATTCCACCTCCTTCCTCTTATCGAGAGAATAAGCCCGCTTCTCCTATTGTTCAACCCAAAACACCTCAACCTAAACCTTCCACTATTAAGGAGAAAACCATTCCTCCTTCTTCAAGTGTTCCTCCTCCTTCTCAGCCTTCCACTAAGACTCGATAGAATCATTGTGCGAGAGAACTTTAACGAAGACGCCATGTTCAAGCTCGTGAAGCTATCCCTCAAAATACCCAATCTCCTCAGACTTTGACAATTGATATGATTCCCTTTTCTCCTAAGCACGATGTTCAACCAACATCTCTAAATCATAAGTTGCATAAAACATGTGATGGTTTTACTCCTATTCATCTTCTTGCTCCTCTTTCTTTAAACTTTGATGAAGAAATGAGTGAAAATGTTATTCATAATGGAAATACAACTCCTAATGCTTTTGATAGTGAGTATGAGTATGTTGATGTGGACAAACATTTATCATATGAGTTTTAACAAACCCTAATCCTAGCTCCTAGAATCGAACAAAGTGACTTACAACATGAGCATAGTCCTTGTTTGGATCTTGTGATAGATCCATCTTCTATGCTCGATATCGCTCCTCTGGCATGTTGCTCACCTTCTCAAAATAGTTATCAACAAGATTGGGAGGCGGATGTTGTGATAGATTAGCAATATTAGCACTGCAGATTTGTCTCTCTCCTTTCTTTCTCTTTTGTGACCATTCTTCTATATGTATCCCCGTTATTCTATTTTATTCCCTTAATGTCTACTTGGGGATGATGCAAAGCATTGAGATCTTCTCTTGGTCTCTTTCATGTTGACTCAAAAGAAATCCTCTCTTTCATTTCTTCTAAGGTAGTGTCCTTCTTTGGGGAATGAAGATTATTATATGCATATACATACATGATATACATGAGTTATCATACAACATATAGACCCTGAGGAAAGTGACACTACCTCATGTTTTGTGTTCATTATCCTTGGGTTTATTCCTCAATTGGGGGCTAAATCCTTGCGATAACGTGCTCCCAATAAGGTGCACATTAGGGCTAAATCTTTTTGGGTGTATCCTACCTTAAAGAAATCGCTCCCGATAAGACGCGTGCGATCGCTTTAACATGGGGGCATACACTCTGCTAATACTTTCCTTCTTGTGATACTTAGAATTACTTAGTGAAATTTGCTTTTCTTTGTAATCTTTTTATCCTTGCTTTCATGACTCATAGTGAAGGGAAATTTACTACTTGCAGTCATGGTTCTCCCCTTCTCGATCTTCCCTTTTACTTTCTCAATCGAAGTCGTAAGATTCTAAGTCCAATGGGGGCTTAACGCATCTTGCCTCCTTGATGTGGTGAAAGTCTTTCAATCTTGTTTCCTTGTACTTTATCAACAGTATTGGTGTACGCTTATACTCCTACTAAACTGGGGGATAAATGTAGTGTCATAAAATTGCGACCCTAGCAATTTACGACTGCATTAGGGTCCTCACACATGCAAACTCGAATCCTCTATACTGATCGGAGATGGGAGAGTTCTCGGCTTACGAAAACAAATTCTTTCTTGGCCTTTGCATCACCCCGACTGCACTCTACTTTAGAGAAAGGGGTAGGATAGGGGCGTGGCGCCCCTATCCTTGCCCTATTTTGGGGCAGGACCCTTCCTAGGGTTTCATTGTTGGTTGTGCCTCGGCAGGGAAACTCCCCCGATGTTGGCCCATGATGAAATTCAAATCCACTAACATGTATTTAAGGGGCATTTGTCCTCTAATTTGCATAAGGTGAAAATTTGATAAGATGGGGTTGGATAAGATTGGAGTATGCACAAGCGATCAAGCATTCAAGAGCATTCAAGCATAAGAGCATTCTTTTCCAGAATTGAGCATTCTCAAGTCTCCATTCAAGGCTAGGTGTTGCATTCAAGTCAAGGATTCAACCATTGAAGAGGATATTGCTTCCAACATTCAATTCCACACAAGAATTTTTATCAACATTGCTACTATAACCTCCCTTGAGGTGATTTACAATTTAGTCTTTCATTTACATCTACTTGCAAGTAATTTCTTTCATTACTTGGTTAATTCCAAAACTGGGGTTTGACCTAAAGGCAAACCCCCAATCCCAACACATTTCCTTCTCTTTTCTATGTGTAGGTTGTAGGTGCATAGTTTTACTTTTGGATTTGGGCTTCATTTTCAAAGGAAAAAAAAACCCTTTTCATTTCACAGATTTTTTGGAGGACCGTGTACATTCCCACCACGGTCTGGGCAACTTTTCCTCAAATTCGTAGGGCAAATTCATCTCAAACAAATGAAGAAGGGGTCATCCCAACATTCTTAATTCATTCAGAATTCAACCTATCATCTTTGTGTGGAGACCGAATCTAGCGAATTATCCCTTATCTTCCTAATGTAATGGTGAAAAATATTTGAATGATAATCAATAAGTGAAACTCTCATATCTCTTTGAGGGAAAGGGTTAGATTTACTCTTGATCTATCACTCATCATTTTCCCACCATTACACTAAGTATACATGAAATATTGCCTCTGAGAGGCAGGAAAACATATGTAAGAAAAATATTTAAATTTTGCAAGAAATCTCTTTACAAAAATAGAAATAGAGCCAAAGAACAACTTCAGTCTTAAGGACAGTCAAGAGTAATAATCTCAATATAAGATAGTACATAGGTCCTCATAAAAAGGTTAAGAAGGACAGTAACAATAAGCCTAATCCTTATAGCTGTCAAAGCAAATCCATGAAGATCATTTATCATGCACAAAAGGAATAGTCTTATGAATGACACACAATCACAACCCAACATTCAAGCCAAAAACCATCAAGATCCTTCAAAGGCCATTGATATATACAGTGAAAACAAGGCCAGTGTAGCACAACACAAGCTAATCATTGAGAATCAAACCCAAAGAAGCCTCCATTGAATGAGGTAAATACAATCTAGGATCAAATATAATGATTAGCAAAAGATCATGCAATCTTTTTTCCAAAATATCTAAAAGGCATTAGGGTTTTAAGGATAATTCTTTTCATGCACAAAGAACATAAAGAGACTAAATCTATGATTTATTCATGTGTGTATAAAGAGTTTTTACAAAACCCTACATATTCACATGAGTAAAAATAATAAAATTAAATCTTCATGCAGAGATACAGAAAAATAGAAGATACGACTTTCATCCAAAAACATGCATTAAGAATTTCATCTAAAAACCTAAATACATGCTTGAATGAAAGCATAAACTTTGCCATATACAGTCATACATGAAAAAGATAGTCAAATGACTGTTAGGGTGAAAATGATATAGCTTATAGCTATCTTAAGCAATGATGAAAAACATGAGAAGCAATGTTGTGACAAAGGTCCAAATCATCCCGGGAGAGCACAAGTCACAGCTAGCAAACATCATAATAGATTGAAACGCAAATAACCATGCCAAAGTATCAATAAATAAAATCTCTTCAAAAGTTATAAAGAGCATGCTAAACCCACTATTGAAAAAGATGCATACCGTATAACCCTCATGCAAGGAGCTTGTGCAAAAAAAATCTAGAGATCCCGTGCAAAATCTAGTATATTCATGCAAAGTACTACCACTTCGAACCCTAGATCCAACAAGAACTCATGCATGGCAACTGTAGAGGAAGAGTCTTCTTTGAGAAAACAAGTGAATATAAAATGTTTAGGGTTCAAGAAATTCTTTCTTTTCATGCCCTAGTTTTTCAAGTAAGAAAGAGTTTTTTTGATTTACCTTTTTAAAAAATCCTCATTCAGAGAGAATTAAATTTTTTTACAAGCTTTATCTTCTTATTTTTTATTTTACTTATTTTTATTTTTTATTTTTTTATAGGTAAGTGCTACCAAAAAGGGGAGGTAGTGCCCCACATAATAAGTACATTAGCCAAGTGACTAATAGAAACAAAAAATAGGGCAGTCTCTATGGCAACATGACCATATAGTTGCCCGCCCAATCCGAGTCAAGAATGTTGTGAATCCCAATCCAAATATCTGCATTGGATCCATCCACAATTTCCTGCAATTGATTCACAACTTGATTGGCAATACAGTTTGCCGCATAATTGGTCTCCTGATAAATATGTTGGATGGAGTAGTTCCTCAATTTTTTGATGGATATTTTGATTAATTCAATCCATTTTCCAAGATACCAACTTTGGCATTCACACATGGTAATGGGTCTGATACAAAGCAATGAGTTGCCTTCGATTTCGACCTCATCAATGCCCAATTTTAAGCATAACTTGATTCCGAGCGTAAGGGCCTCACATTCTGTAGTGTTATTAGTGCAACAAGTCAACTTCTTAGAAGCAACCCAAATGAATGCTCCTTTCAAATCTTGAATAATGTAGCCAGCTCTGCCAATGCCCGAGTTGCCTTTGGTAGCCCCATAGAAGTTGAGTTTCCATCTGAAGTGCTTGGGACTCTTCCATTTGACTAGTGAGTGACTGACCTTGCATTTTTCGGGTGGAGGAGAAGAGAGTTTTAGTTTCGGCCATTTCGGTTGCATCTCCTTATCCCATCACGAGAAGATCTAATGCCTCTTGACTTTTGTCTTGTTATTAACAGTTTTGATAATAGCATCCTGTATGCCGTAATGATTTCAACATAGGGCTTTTCCTTACTTTTGAATATACACCAATTCCTTTCTTTCCAGATGTGCCATACTATCATTAATGGGGACGAGATCCAAATACTGGCCAAAAAGATAATCTTCCTAAGGGACCAAGCAGAAATGAAGTCACTAATCATCTCCTCTCGTGGGCAAGGACATTGCAATTCATTTTGTATCCAATCCCAACATTTGGTAGCCACCGGGCAAGTTAGGAAGAGATGGTCGATGGACTCTTCATCCCTCTTTCACAAGATGCACCATGAGGGGCCGTGGATGCCAATCTTTCTGAGCCTTTCGGTCGTTAGACATTTGTGGTGTAGAACCACCCAGAGAAAAGCTCCCGCCTTTGGCAAAAAAAATTTATGCCAACATGGTGTACTCAACCAGTTATTGGTCCCAGCTCGAGTGGATTGAACTAATTATCCAAACTTGGCAGAATACTTGCCACTTGTAGCTATGCACCAGATGATTGAGTCCTGAGTGTTGGTGAATTGGCATGATCTCCTTGCCAATTTGACCTACAACTCCAGTGTGAGTGGTTCGGGTAGGTCCAAGGAAGAAACATCCATCCATTCCCGATCACTCCCCAGGTTTGTGGGAATTGGTTTAGCATAGCATTTCTCTGTGCACTCATACTGATCTATAATTTGTGGGATGTATTCATCCAATTTAGGTCAAAGAGAGATTTGAAGCCATTCCACGAATCACACCAGAAGTCTGCCAACTCACCATTGCCAATGCTCCATGTCAGATGATCTATGATGATGGGCTTGGCATTATTCATGAATTTTTAGGTGGGCGACCCACCAAATTGCTTTGGACATGTGAGGATTCTGGCTGGGCCACTGCAATCAATATATTTTGATTGGAAGAGTTGACACCATTGTTTCTGGTGTTGTTTGTATAGCTTCCAAATGAGTTTTGCCCCCAATGCCAAGTTTTGACGTTTGAGTGTTCTGATGCTGGCACCACCGTCTCTCTTGTTAGTGCATATGGTAGTTCAATTGATGAATGGTATTTTATTGATTTCATTGAACCCCTCCCAAAAGAATTTCTTCATGGTGCCTTCCATCTTTGATTCTGCTTTGGATGTTAATTCTAGGCATGACATATATTAGGTGGGTATAGCAGACAAAACCAACTTAGTCATTGTGATATGTCTAGGGAGGGAGAGCCATTTATTGCGCCAAGACATTGCCTTGGACTTAAGCCTTTTTATAACCTCCGCCCAATGCATGGATGCGTTAGAGCCACTAAAGACCTTTATGCCAAGGAATTTGGCTGACAACTATTCTATTGAGAGATGAAGGGTGCTTGCAATTTTGTGTTGATCAGAGAGCTTGGTGTTAAAAAAGAAGATGCAGGATTTATCGTGGTTCATGGCTTGCCAAGACTGAAGCTCGTAATCCCTCAATGTGGCTTTAATGCATCTAGCCTCCCACACAGTAGGCACCACATACAATGTTGTGTCATCAACGAAAAAAGAATGTGTAATTGGGTCACATGCAAGGTAAGCTCAGATACCCATCCAATTGGCACACAATGTACCTAATTCTTAATGGCATAAACTAATGCCTCTACCATTATAACTAACAACGATGAGGAAATGGGATCCCCTTGTCTGATGTCATTCATAGCTTGGAAAAATCCATGAAGAGATCCATTCATCGAGATTGAAAACCTCACTGTGGAAATACAAAAAGAGATGAGTTTTCTCCAATGCTCACTGAAGCCCATTTTCTACATGACACCATCTAAGAAATGCCATGAGACATTGTCGTATGCCTTCGAGACGTCCAGATTAATTATCATTCCAAGTTTCTACTCTGATTTTAGTGTATGGACAATTTCACTAGTAAGAAGGATGTTGTCCATAATGCCTCTGCCAGAAAAAAATCTATTTTGTTCCTTTGAAATAATCCTTCCAAGATTTTTCCTCAAATGATTTGCCATTACCTTTGTGATAATTTTGTACAGTGTATTGCACAACGATATTGACCTGAAATTGTTAAAAGAAGTGCAGTCTTGTTTCTTTGGAATTAGTGCAATGATCGAATTATTGAGGTCTTTAATGAACCTTATAGACTTGCAAAAATCTTCTACCAACTGCCATATGTCCGTTCCCACAAAGTGCCAACAATATTGGAAAAAGCGTGCAGTGAATCCATTCGGACCTGAGGCTTTGTCTGGGTGGATTTGAAAAAGAGCAGTTTTTACTTCCTCAATTGTAATGTTATAGCATAGCATATCATTATCCTCATCAGAAACCAACCTTGGGATAAGGTCCAAGATGCCTACTTGGGGAGGCAGACCCTGGCAGTTTCCAAGCAATCTCTAAAGTGTGCGACAACCTCACTTCCAACAACATCCTATCCTGCAATCCGAGTCCCACTATCATTCAGAATCTCTTCAATTTTATTTGTAGGCCTTCTCATTTGAACGAAAGCGTGAAAAAACTTGGTGTTTGCATCGCCCTCTTTGAGCTAGAGTTCCCGAGCCTTATCGCGCCAAAATAACTCCTCCCGCTTCAAATTCTCAGAGAGTTCATCCTTAAGTTGCTTCTTAGCCATGAGTTCTTCATTCCTCATGCTATTGAGGATGACATGTTCATTAAGAGTTCTCAAGTTCTCCTCAATGCGTGTTTTTCCTTGAAAGATGTTCATGAATTTTGTCTTGTTCCAATCCTTTATGTTGTGATTTATATGCTGGAGTTTTTTAACAAATTTTTAGCTTATGGACTCGCCAACCCGAACCTCTTTCCACCATTATTCTAAGAGGTTGATAAGCTCGCCATTCCTCCACCACATGTTCAAGAATGTGAAGGGAGCTTTATGAGGACTTGTTGCTAGCAAGATTTCTAATTCAAGTGGAAAGTGATCCGAAGTCCTGATCAGGAGGATCCTTACATTAACATTAGATTGGCAGCTAAACTAGTCCGGGGATATAAAAAAACAATCTAACCTTTCAGAGATGGATGTGAAATCTTTCCTCTTGTTCATCCATGTGTAATAGTCGTTGCTAGTTGGACAATCAACGAGCCCAGAATCTACAACAAAGTCCCTGAAATCCAGGATAACTTGATTAACATTCCCGAGGCCACCACTCTTCTCTAAAAGTTCCAATGTTGTGTTGAAATCCCCGCCCATAATGAGTCATTCCTTCCCATCATTGATAAAACCAAGGATCGAGGCCCAGACCTCACATTTTTCCTCAATGCCAGTGGGTCCGTACACATTGACTATTGTGAATTCTTGATTGCATGAATTGTCCACAACTTTTGCAGAACACCAATTTTGATAGGAAGAGATGGGGGTTACCAACATAGAGAATTCATTCCAAAGTATGCCAATTCCCCCTGATGCCCCTCTGGATCCACCAAAAAAATGTTGACACGGTTTGCAGTATTTTCCAAATGTAGCCCCTTCATCTGTCGAGAGTTTTGTTTCTTGGAGAATGATCATGCTGCCTAAATACAACTGTAGTTTCCTCCTCATGAGGCATCTTTTGTTAGGAGCCTTAAGGCCTCTGACATTCCATGAAGCAATCTTCATTACTTCCCAAGGGAGGGGCTTCCTCCCTTGGTACTTAGAAATTTTTTGATGCTAACAAATCCTTTAGCAACCGCCTCTTCATTCCTGAGCGGCCGATTGGACTTCATGCCCCTCATTTTATTTTCCTTCAATGCTTTGCCCCAGTCCAGAAATGGTAGAGCCCTCTAGGTTATACATCTCCAATCGATTATATCCAATTTATCACCCTCGATCTCCGACTCATCATCATCCGAAGTTGGATTGCCATTCGAGTTAGGTAGGGGATGATCTACATAAGCAGTAGGATTTGAAGATCTAGAGTCAACATGAACAATTGCCAATTCAAGGCCATGACCATCATGAGCAGAGCCATTATCCATTGGTGTTGAAGTAGTATTGGAGCTGCTCTTGATATCCAACTTTATCTTCTTATTAATTCATAAATTATAAATTAATATACTCCATTTAGATTTATTTATTAAAAATCTTTATAGAGATATTAATTTATTAAAAAAGCAAAATAAAATAATTTTATTATTAGCTTTTGTAGTGTCATAAAATTATGACCCCTACAATTTTAACCACATTTGGGGTCCTCACCTTGGCGACAACATCTCCTTCCTTAACCGGGACATACTTATGCACTTCTGACCCTTCTCCCTTCCTCCTTTATGTCTTATGGCTACTCTGTATCCTTTCTGGGGCCCAAAATAGGGCAGGACAAGGACATGACACCCTTCTCCCCCCTAGGACAAGAGAATGGCACCCCTATCCTCCTAGGATAGTTGTGTGGTGCCCCTATCCCCACCTCTTATGGTGGTCCTATTTGCAGGTTGCCCGATCTCCTATGCACTTCTTGTCTTCTGGGTTTGTTATTCTACTTTGTCAACCTTTGATGGTTGAAAGTTAATCCTCGAGGCATGTATAAAAGGGAATTAAATACCCTCATTCAAGGGAGGACAAAGGACAACAAATGGATAACGCATAAATAGATAGAGATCATAAGGAGAAGATACAAGATTTCAAGGTTATCATCAAGCATTCAAGTCTTCTTCATTCATCCATGGGAGTAACATTACAACATTCACTTGCAAGCATGTGTGTGTTAGGGTTTTGTCATGTTACATGCCATTTCATACAACATTTGTGATTACATTCCAGAAGCAAAGCAATCATCATCAACAAGTTGCAGATCTACAAGGTATACATCTCCATTATTTGCATTCGAGCATTTGCAATTACTTTCTTTCTAGGTTGATTCCTCAACCGGGGTTTGACTAAGGCAAACCCTTATCCAAAACCCCCCTTTATTCTCTTTTCTAAATGTAGGTTGCAGGTGTGCAACTATAATTGTGGCTTTTGGCTTCATTTGCAGAGATGAAAGAACCCTTTTCGTTTTGCGGATTTTGTGGCGGACTATGTACATTCCTGCCACGGTCTCGACGACTTTTCTCCAAATTTGTAGGGCAGTTTCGTGCTAGTTTAATTAGCTCAGATCTGAAGTTACAACGTGATCTCGAACTGGTAGCACCTCATTTCACTCATTTCCTCTCTCTTTTCCACATAGTCAACAACTCAACTTTCTCATTTACAAAAGAGGGTAAATCACATTTCAACCACTTGCAATCCACTTTGTATTCAAATCCTTGCCTCTCTTGGATTTGGATCTAGTGGATTCAACCCCTCTTTTGAATGTAAAGTTCCTCCCAAGTGAAAGCCATCCTAGTGGCTTCCTTTCTCTCTCCTAGGTGGGGAGTCACTAGGATCCAATTTTCCACTTTACAACTTTATTAAAATAATAAATTATTTTAGCTAAAAATTAAAATAAAATTATAAAAGATTTAATAACTAATATAAATTTATTACAACAATTATTTTAATTGTTTTAATAAAATTATATTAATTAAAAAAAATAAAAGAAGATATATGCAACATGAATTTTTAAAGGAAGAGATGTGTCTTTTTCTAGCTATTTTTGGCATCAAGCATCATGCAGTTAATGCAAAGAGGGGTTTTTTTAGTGGCTACATTTAGCATTAGTAAGGTATGCAAATTACATGCAGAATGGTGCTTTTTCAGGGTAGCTATTTGTTGGCATTTGACTGAACCGGTAAAGGCTGTAGGTGATATGCAACCGGTAAATGATTGGTGAATGTGATGAAGAGATTGAGATTCATGTTTGATGACTAAGTCTTGTGTTGTCATTGATGGCAACTATGTTTTTTTAGTCATCTAAGTCTTGGAAGCCAACCGATAAGTTATAATCAGTACAAAAGACAATTTAACATAGACCTGATAATTAGGACTTCAACTGGTAAACAAGAACAAAGTTGCATTCATGCAACCGGTATAGGCGATTGATGAAGAGTTGGATGATGCAGTTTTAAAGAAATGATGGAGATAGGTATTTGGAGCTATGTTCATGGCTGCATTGGTAGATTCAACTGGACAAGCGATATTTGATGTACAGAGCAGGCATTTTGATGAACACTTAACCGGTAGTGATAAAGTCACTTAAATCGGTAAATCGACATAGGTTTTGTTTTATTTTTAGTTTGTTATGTCGGTGGTCGACATAAGTTCGGCATGCAATGTTAGTTTGTCTAGATTCATTTAACCTAGGAAATTGTTCCAAGGTTGTAGCCGACTAAGTTGATGTCTATAAAAAGGTGTGATGAGTTATGAGATACACATGCGTATGTTGATGAGATCAAAGGCGAATATTGAGATTTTGATTGTGCGGTGATTAGTGAAGCTTTGTATTGATGTTTTGTTGAAGTTTTGAGGATCTGAAGTAGATATTATCAGACATAGAGGTGTTACATTGTGAGATTTTGCCAAGATCAAGAACTCATGGAAAAGTACAAAATAGAGAGACAAAATTTAGGACAAGAATAAACTGTATTCTCATCAATAAATAAATGATCAATTGTTGTTATTACATGCAAAGAATATGAGACTTCTTATATAGGCAAGGCTATATGGATATGTGAGCACAAAAACATGACATGTGGCTCAATAAGAAACAAGGGTAGGTAGGAAATATGTGTGCTAGGTAGAAGAAATGATATAATATTCCACATGAGATGGATCACCCACCAAATGTGGAATGTAACAACAAGATCACAAAAGGTGGAAATTATCCTACACACACTATCCCAATGTGGCACAAACACCCAAGTGTCTCATACCCAAACTACTATGAAATGGATTATCCTAAGTAAACTTAAGCAAGGTGTAATAATATCGAACATGAATAAATAATTACACCAACACCCCCCTTAAGTGCAATTTAGGGGAATGCACTTAAGTCTACAATGCAACTAAGCAATGCAAGATGGGTCCCGACTACATGGCCATGTTAAGTACCTATGTACAAATGCAAATGCATTCAAACCAAAGCAATGAAATCTCTCATAAAGCGGGGAAAGAGAGAAAAAACCCTCCCCCAAAAGAGAGATGAAAACTATACAAGAGAACTCTCATAGAAGTGTGTGAGGAATAAAACCCCATGTGAGGAAAAAGTCCCCCCCATATGAGAGAAGAAGAAGAGCTAGGTAGCCCCCCCTTAATGTAGAATCTGAATCATTGGTAGAAGCTCAAGAATGAATGAAGAAACTACTCCATGAATGTCGAACAACATTCCTCCCCTTAGGAATAAACAAAACCAAAGGTGTATCCATGAAGTCTCCCCAATCATGAAGGGACGATGTAGGAAAAAAACTCATGATGAAAGGAATCCCTGAAAACTATTCAAGTGTCCCCATATCAATGTTGAAGGTTACCCCCTCCAAAGGTGGTGAATTGCTCCACACTGCTGAAAAAGGCACTCCAAGACCTAGTGGAGATGAATGTAGAACAATATCCAAAGACTCACATGTCTCCTCTAAGGATAAATAGACCTCCTACAAATGTTGTACATAATAATCCACAATCATGTCAACCTCAAAAGAATGATCATGTAGAGAATGAACAAGAGGGTCAGAGTGTTCCCTCGGAACAATCAAAGAAGGATCATCTTCATCAAAGAGAAGTGAATATCATCAATAATGTCTCCCAAATCTGCAATGTCTGTCAAGTAGGCATCCCAATGAACTGAAGCTGGAAGATAAGATATATCCTGTTGCACCGAATCACAAGAAGGAAAAACTGTCGCATTATCTGCATCATCAGGTGCAATAGGTGATGTGATATCAATAGGAGGAGATGAAACATAAGGCTCATGAACAGGGTCACGTGTGAGAATCCCCAAGTTCAAGTACCGAAAGTTCTCCTCAAAATCTGAATCATCATAAGAAGTGTGATCATAATATGTAGAATCATCATGCGAAGAATCATCATATGTAAAATCATCCTCATCAACAAAATATGAAAAGGAATATAACCGAGATGCATGATCAACCACCCCAGTCACAATGATAGCTCTAGTCTCTAATGAAAACTGACTCAGGTGTGAACTCCACAATTCTCTTAGTTGCCCCATGTGTGATTTGATAGATGGAAAGGATATTGTTTGTTAAATGGGGTACACACAAAACATCATTGAAGGAGTTATCCCCAATGGCAATAGTTCCTTTCCCAATCACATCCATATATGTATGATTTCCCATCAAAATTTGCAGCATGGTGCAAGGCTCAAATGTAGAAAACATAGACTGCGAAGATGCCATATGATGAGAAGCCCCTGAATCTATAAGCCATCTCCCTGAATCATGACTTGTAGTAGCAAAAAGAGTTTTTCCTTTTCTTGTACCAAAAGAGAAAGTCTTCCCACTTGTTGAAGCCATGAATGCTTTCCCTTTCCCTTTTAAATGTGACGAAGTGGAAGTTGATGAATCCTCCTTCTTGTTGGAATTAGGCAAGTCAATGTTGTGCTTTTTGAGGATGTGTGTGAGCTCATCAATCTTCTTAGAATGGCAACGATGCTCCTCATGACCAACCTTTTTACAATAGGCACAAGTAGGTCTCTCCCTCTTTGGTGAATTTTCCTTCCTGGAAGAGGATGAATCTCCTTGTTGTGGAGAACGTGGTGCTTTGTCCTTAGGATTTGATTGCTATTTCTTCTTGTTTGAGTTGTCCTTTCCTTGATTTCCTTTGTTCCCTTGATTTCCTTTATTCCCTTGATTTGACACTAATGCTTGAGACTTATAAGTCTTAAGAATGCCCATGCTTATCAACTTAGATTGTTCCATCATCGACATTTTGGTGAAAGCATCAAATGTAGGCATTGTGTAGCTTGAACCCATTGTCATCCTATGGGTTTGGAAACTAGAAACAAATGCTTCATATTCTTATGGAAGCTTTCCCATCAAATTGAAGATCAATTGAGTATCCTTCTTATTAATGCCACAATCCTTGAGTTGTGCCCTCAACTCTTTTGCCTTAGTGATATAATCTTGTATAGTATCAAAGTTCTTGGGATCTAACATGGTGAGATCACTATCGATTTGATATCCCCTAATCTCATCAACTTGACCATCCAAGTCTTGAAACTTTTGCCAAGCATCCTTAATTAAGGTACATTTATCAAAATGAAAGATGAGATCGATACATACTTTCTTAAGGTACCAATTGCCATGATATTTTTAGGGAGCCAAGCCAAGTGAGCAACAGGATCAGTGGGAGCAACAATAGTTCCATCAATGTAATGAGTTAGTCCTTTTTCCATAAGTTTACTCCATGCATCAATTTTCCATAAGTTTACTCCATGCATCAATTTTTTAATGTTAAGAGAGGAAACTTAGGAGAACCCATAGCAGCAAAAAGGAAGAACACAAGAGCACAAGAGACACCCCCCCCAAATTCACTCAATCAAAGTACCCCCCCTCCAAAAAAAAATAAAAATGATAATTTTGGCACTTTATATGTAGTGTGTGTACAATAGGCCACTTGCAAACAATGGCAAGGTGGACTTCTGATTTTGTTTTACAACTGTCCCAATAGGCTGAGAACTACAATGCAAAAGACCAGAAAGATAGATCTATGCAATACAAGTGCCAAATTGGCCAAAAAGAACATATTCTGAAAGTACAATTTATATTCAAAATCACTGCAAACTGACAGTAGATTATGAAAGTAGATGAAAAATTATGCACTTAAAAAAAAAATGACACCTAAAAAGTAGTTTGTATGAGAGCAAACGGAGTCCTGGAAGTTGTAGAAATGGGGATTGGATAGGTATAGTCACCAAAAACTGAGATTTATGAAATATCTGTCGATCAAAATCAGAAAATAATGCCACCACAAGAAAGTACACAAAAAATTAGCCCATTTCAAAAAACATTGCACCAAAAAAAGAGCAAAAATGAGCAAGATATGGCAATTTGAAGTTGAATTGCAAAATCGAAAAGCCAAATGAGAGGGGCTTGCCAAATTTTCAAAAAAATGACGACGCTAGAAAATCATGCAATTAAATTTGACGACCGTATGGCCATCGCTAAAACTTCACCTCCCTGCCTACGTGGCATCCATACGGTACAAACTGATGACGTGTCAGAACAAAATTGGTTGAATTTGATGATGCATCGTATGGAAAAATCCATGTGGAATGCTGACAAGGCTGTATAGTTGGCAGATGATGTGGCAAGTGCGTTGATGTGGGCTGCTGCGTAAATGTTGACTCGTCTACTAACTGGGCAGTTCATGGATTGCTGATGAGGCAAATGAGTGGGCATCCAACTATTGTCTGTGAGTGGAGGACTAATGAGTCACAGCCACATGGTAGGTAGAATGATAGTCGGTCGCTGGGAGAAGTAGGTCGGGGCGGGAGAGAAAGTTTGTTGGTGGCAGGATAGGCGCCCAGAGAAATCGCCGACGGTGAGCAACACCGGTTCCAGTAAATGCCACCGACCGAGAGCACAGGGGCTAGTAGAATAATGGGTGGTGTACGTACGATGGGCGCCCTGCAAAAAACTGCAGGCAAAGTATAGAGTAGGGGGGGTAGGGTTGGTCACGGGACCCCCCCTCAATACAAAATAATTTTTTGATTTGATTTAAAAAAAAACTTTTTCAATATGATTTTTTTTAAAACAAAAAAATACGAATTTAAATAATATGGAATTTAGAAAGAAATTCGCAGAAAATATTTTTTAAAATTTTTTTTTTGCAAAATCGTACCGTACCGCTGAAATTGGGCAAAATTTTTCCTCCAAGCCTAAAATTGACTTTTCACCAAAATAAGCAAATTTATAGTCAAAGTTCATGTAAATGGCCACCCGGACTCAATGGTGAGGTTGGATATGGTCTAGGATGCCTCCAAAAGATGCTTCTCCTCAGATCTTCCTCTTGACGTCCTTCAAAATCTCTCCCAAAGACAAATCAATGACGCTCTAATGGCTCTGATACCATGTGAGATTTTGCCAAGATCAAGAGCTGAATGAAAAGTACAAAATAGAGAGACAAAATTTAGGACAAGAATAAACTGTATTCTCATCAATAGATAAATGATCAATTATTGTTATTACATGCAAAGAATATGAGCTTGTTTATATAGGCAAGGCTATATGGATATGTGAGCACACAAACATGACATGTGGCTCAATAAGAAACAAGGGTAGGTAGGAAATAGGTGTGGTAGGCAGGAGAAAGTATATAATATTCCACATGAGGTGGATCACCCACCGAATGTGGAATGTAACAACAAGACCACAAAAGGTGGAAATTCTCCTACACACACTATCCCAATGTGGCACAAACACCCAAGTGTTTCATACCCAAACTACTATGAAATGCATTATCCTAAGTAAACTTAAGTAAGGTGTAATAATATCCAACATGAATAAATAATTACACCAACATACATGAAGATCATTTGAACTGTTGTTATCCTAATAGTTACAACAATAAAATCCCCTAACCGGGTAGGTCTTGACATGCCTTAATTTGTCAATCCCCTAACAGGGTAGCTCTATATCAGAGTCTTAATTTCTCTAGTGAGGTTGATCATAACAGGTCAAAGCTCCTAACATGGCTCATCATTTAAATCCCTTAATCGGGTGACTCCTAACAAGGTCTACTCCTAATAGGGCATATTTGTAAGACCTTAACCAGTCAAGATTTCTATTCTATAGATAGTGAATCTTGTGGGTATTAACTCCCACCATGGTATTTCCCTTTTGGGTTTCCATGTATAAATCTCTTGTGCTATGTGGAATTTGTTTTATTGGGCATTAGCTTATGTGGTGATATTACTCTTATGCTTGTTAAGTTTTAAGTTGTTTAAGTTGGTGATCAGATTCATATTGTTTTTGCTTGCACTGATTCACCCCCCCTCTCAGTGCCTTATAAGTTTATCACTATTTTTAGTAGTTACTACAGTTCTATTTTGGGAAGAGAGTTTTTGCTTCCATACACAAGCTATTTTTAGTGACAGAGGCTATTTTTGACAGACTTTCACATGTACTTTACATGCTATTTTGGGCAAATTTTCCTAAGGATTTTTCTCATGCAGCTTATCAGTTCGGGGTTTCTTCATGCTATATTTATCTCTATATCTTTAGGAGATTGACTTCTATATATTCCTTTTTTCTCTTCATTATTGAAGGAGTTCTTTTTCTTTCCTCAGCATGATTGTGGACTGATTTAGCCCCTTTCATGCTCAAGGACAGTAATGGGGCTCACTTTTTCTGAGATTGTAACATCAACACTCCTTTATTTTTAGTAAAATAATAGTGTTTTCCTTTTTGATACTTCTTGTATTGTGTTAATGATTGGATGATTTATCTTCAAATCCTTTAATTTGCCTCACTCAATTAGAATTTAATGAAAGAAGATGCATGTTAAATGCAGGTCCTAGATTGTGTTTACTATTTTTAATGGTTTGAAGCCGTGAAAACCAGTTGGTTTTCCTCCAAGCAAAGCATTGAGTTCAACCATTTTTAGGAAATACTTATGCATTTGCATGTTTAGTTGAATTGTGAGAATTTCATGGCCTATTCGTTGAAGGTTTTGTGAGAAAAAGCAGGTTGAAGGTCTCATGAATAATATTTGGTGCATCACCTCATAGGATAAGTTTAATTTCAGAATTTCTTCTATCCCTTTTCCCATCAAGAGTTAAGTTTGTAGGAGATTCATGAGACAGGAAGACGACCTGATCTCCAGAGGTCTACTTTCAATATAAGCAACCCACATGCCTGACAATATTCCCATGTTTGACAAGATTGTTGGGTTTTATGCTTAGCACATTAGGCGTAATCCTTCATGACAACAATTTTTGGCACGCCCGGTGGGACACTTTGAACTATTTTAGTTCAAAGCTTTTCCACAAAATTCTGATTTTTGGTGTGAAAATAAAAAATTCTAGCCTTTGGAAGCAAGATCTACCCACACCTAGCGACTCAAAGTTCAAATCTACTGGTTTTAGCAGACAAAGTGCTGGTATGATTCAAAACAATTCTAAATTTTCAGTTTCCAGCTCTTTATATGAATAAAGATGTCTAATTTTTAGGGACAATATAATTACCCACCTCCGTATTATGAGAATTCTATCCAAGATGCTTCTTATCAGCCATACCCATGCAATCACAATGTTGGTTTTAATCTAAATAGCCATATACCAGCGAATAACCAACATGCTCAACATGCTTACCACCCACCCACCACAACTCAGTCTGCATGGCAGCCTAACCCAACTTACAATCAGCCTTAGGAAGGTTATATTGATGCAAATCAGTATAATTCTGAGCTCAGCAAGGTAAAAGACACATTACAAAGCTTTCACAATAAGCAACAATCAATCCAAAGTATATTACAGGTTGTAGAGTAGCAAGTGAATGAGATCAAGAGAAAGAAAGAGATTAGTTAGCATCGGGACGAGTGGGCTTATCAAGTCTACATTCATGAGCAAGAAGAATTAGCTTACCAGGCCTATCTTCATGATCAACAATTGGAGATGCAAAAGAGGAAATTTGAAGAAAAACTTGAACAACATCTCGCTGCAAAAGAGGAGGAGATAAAGTTATTAGCTGCCAAGCAGGAAGCTGTTGGCATTATGTGAACTGGTATGAGGACATAATGACATTGTATGTTGTCATTGATGTCAATATGCTGAAGAGGTGAGAACCGACATATGAGAGAACCGGTATAACACTATGAACTGACATTTGTGCCAAAGTGAAGCGGTGTGCTTGTTCAAGGTGAACCGACATATGGTTATGGGAACTGGCACATGGAAGAATTGTATGAATACTAGTTGGTAGTCTCAACTTTAGGGTTTCTGTTTTAAGTGCTTCAAGCCTGTGTGGCTCAACCAGTGACTTTGTGTGGTGAGTTAGCATGGTAACAAAGAATAGATCGTGTTGCCATGTAAGCCTTGTGCGTGTGAAGGATCTTGCATGAAGGAGATTGTTCCTATCTACCTCGGGAATGTGAGAAGTCTGTAAAATGGTGATAACCTATGATGGGTTATCAGCCACTATAAAATCGATGGAAATGGATGATGGAGAATGTCTTGAGATTGGATCAAGAACTGCTGCATTTAATGCAGTGTGCTCAATGATCAGGATTGAACCGTTTGAATTCCTTAATCTAATAGGTTTAGGGTTTAGGGTTTATGCTACCGACCTATCTATTTTCCAATAAGGTCGATGTTGTGTCTCTTTCTGAGGTTGTTGGCAAAAGTTGTGTGTGTGTATCCAAGAGAAGGGATAAGTGATTCTTGCCAGACCAAAATGAGAGAAGTGATACCTGCAGAGTGTAAGTGCAGAAGGTGAAGAGGAGCTTAAGTAGATCTGTATTGGCATTGAGTGTTGTTACCAGATCATTGTAATACCTGTTGATCTCTAACCACCTCAACAGTTGGAAAATCCCTTAACAGGGTAGCTTTAACCGACTTGCTGTAAATCCTTTAACAGGGTAATTCAAAGCTATTGAGTTCAAAATCCTTTAGCTATTGAGTTCTTGAAATCCTCTAACAAGGTAACCTTTAACAGGGTTTAACCCTTAACCGGGTTATCTCTAACAGGATCGGTTCCTAGCAGAAGATATTGTAATGTCTCTAACCGGACAAGGCTCCTAACAGAGCGGACTTCTAAAAAGTTCAAAAATAGCTTGTGGGTATTCATCCCCACCATGGTTTTTCCCAGTTGGGTTTCCACATGAAAAATATGTGTGTCATGTGTGATGCTTTTATCTTGTGATGCTTTGCTATTGTCTGTCAAGCATATGATGGTTCTATGTTTTATGCCTGTCAATATAACATGTTGAACTAGCTGTTATTATGATCTGGTGATAGATTACCAGTTTATGCATAAGGGAGAAATGGTAGGGTAGTCTTGAGTTGAGTGAAAAGCTAAGTGAGTAACCGGTTAATGCTTGTCTCAGTCATTCTTAGCTTTACCAGTTGCACTCTGTTTCAAACCGGTGTCACTGTTTGCCAGTCATTTGAAGTGTCTGCTGTCAGACCGGTTTAGGACTGTATTTTTGTCTATATTGATTCACCCCCCCCTCTCAGTACCGGGTTAGTACTATCAGTTCATCATTGAGTTATCAAGAGCTTCCAAGGCCAAAAATTTAGATTTCAAACAAGGTAAGTCTCCCAGATCTTCCAAATTTGAGATTCCCTATTTCCAAAATCCTCACTCATTTCGAGAGCCTGTTATTGAAAAAATTCATCCTGTAGAAGAAAAGACTAGAATGTTTGCTTTCCCAAGTTTTAGAACCCCTATTCCCATTCAAGAACTTGTTCTTGAGCTAATATATCCTTATGAAGATCCCATTCAAGAAGATCAACCAACTCCTTATGTTCAAGATAAGCCAATAAAAGAAAAGGTTTAGGAATATGATTTTCCAAGCTTTTGAAGTTTTCTCCCTGTGCAAGAAGCTACACAAAGTGTAAATCAGGTCAAATAGCCCATGAATATTCAAGAACAAGTTGAAGTAGAGCCCATCCTCACAAATTTTGCCATGTAAAATCAACCTATTAAGGAAGAGTCTCATAGGTTTGCATTCCTAAGTTTTAGACAACCTCTTTTAGTTCAAGAGCCTCAATAGTTTATTCCTAAAGAACCCATTGATGTCTTGACTCCTCAAGGTATTCAGGTCAAGGATCTAGAAAATGAGGTGTTTAGTGAAGAATTAGACCTGTTACCTATTCATATGCATGCATATGATATTCAAGATGATAGGTTAGATCTGTTACAATAAATCAAAGAGGTAATAAATGAAGAATTGCAGGTTCCAGATCTTGAAAAGGATGATAATGTTCAAGTTCTAACTGTTTTATTTGATGAGTTGCCACTTTTTGTGGAAGATGAGGTTAAAAAATCTCAAAATACAATTATACCAGCTTCAACATAATAGCAATAAGTTCAAAACAATGTTGTTTTGATCACTCCAGAAAGTTGCAACAAGGTAGCAGACAATCCTCTTCCTGAGCAAATTGAACAGATAGATGAAGAGACTCATTTTGGGATGATATGGAGGTATTTGTTTCAAATTTAGATACTGATCTTATATCTCTAGAAGAAACAAATCAAGAGCACCAGGTTGTTTTTAAGGAAGTAGGTGTTGGACCTCAAGTTCAAGTTGATTTATTTGCTATACTCCCTTTGTTTGTTGCCAATACTGAAGATAACACATATGGACTAATAAAGATGGAAAGTTGTGAGCAACAAGATCATGGAAATGGTATTAATAGGGTGTTGATCCATGGACATGAAATAGAAAGAAACATTATTGAGCAGGTTCAAAAGGTTGATGTTGATATAAATATGGTTCAAATGGAACAAAATAGCATGCAAGAAAAGGTGGTGATTCAAGACATAGTTGACCAAGAAGAAACCAGTAGGGAGAGATCGATTTTTGTTCACACAAGAGGTTGTCCTATAAGACATATTTCTAGATTGGAGACCAAAAAGACAGTATAGGATGAGATTATGTCTAAAAATGAGGTTTCAATACAAGAAAATCATTCTCAGATAGTCTATGCACTTTTAGATAGCAGTATGTGTGAACAAAATGAAGAGGTAATCCACTATATTTTCATTTTTGAAGCAAGCTTACAACTTTTCGTGAAGCACCTCTTCATTTATCATTTTTACTCAATTGCTCATAAGCTTTTGAAACATCCTAAGCTGGGAAGAAAAGGATGTTACTTCTATAAACCAATGAATGGCTTTGTCTAACCAAGGTTCAATCTTGGTTAGTGTAGAGTAGAGTACTTTCAATTTTAGTTTAGTTGCAGTTTTCAATAAGTGCTCCAGGCACATTTCAATTTTTAGTTTTAGTCAAGTTTTCAATCCAGTTTTGGTTTTCAAGAAGTCCTGATGCATAGTTTTCAGGCCCAGCTATAGGTAGAGCCATACTAGTTTTCTTTTAGTTTTGTTTTGCTGTGAAAAGATGAGCTACAAGAGAAGTTACATAGATTCAAGAGAGTTTTTCAGAATTGAAGAGGGTAGATTTGACTCCATGCCCAATAGATATGCTTTAAGGAACTGGTCTATTTGTTTAGTAGGAAAACACCCTTGAGAGGTCGTAAAAAATGTTACCAAATTTTTCTACAACTAAATTTGATGGCCTATTACAGGCCTTACACATTGCATTTTGAAGAAAAGTACACAATTTTTTTTTTTACAACTTCTTCATTTTGCACAACATGATTTAAAATTCACTGTTTATTTCATATATGCAAGTATTTCAGAGAAATAACAATAGAAGATTGTATAGAAATAGCTTTTTATTTACAAAATGTGTAAGGTGTCCCACACAAGCCGTGGGAATAGCTGACTATATACAAACATATACTCTCATATAGTTATACAACTACACTATATAGACAAATGAAATCATGAATGTAACAGTAGGGTGACCCATCATTGTCTGAAATGACAAGCCTAAGTTTGAAGGAGTGGTTGGACCTTCATCTACTCATCCATCTTTAGCTTCTCCCACTCTCATTCCATTAGTACTTGTAAGAGAATTGAAAAAATTATGTTAGAGCAATGAGGATAACCATACTTTCACACTCAAACTCATTAGAATACATAGTCTATCTGCATACAAATATCAAAATATATGTCTACAACTGTTAGGATATTAGATTCAGAAGCAAAGGAGTCAACACAGAGAGAATACCAAGAGATAACAACAAATATCATGTTTTGTCTAATGTGTTTGTTCAGTGTGCAGCTATAGGTTTATGATTATATTTTATGAATATCAAGTATGTGGGTTAAAGTGGGCTCTCACGAGGGTAGAGATCAGCATACAAGTCATCACTCACGGGGTGACACTAAACAATTACCAGACATGAGGTACAAACATGTCCACATTCCCATATACTGTCACTCAATGACAATATAAACTACCATCCAGTGGCAATATATACAATAATGAAAATGGTTGCACTCAATGATAAACAACTAACTAGAGCCATCACGCAAATGAAAACATGGACATCACATAGGGTATCTCAATCACTACATATCAACAACAACCTATAAATCCATCAACAACATTCATAGTTATCCTTAGAACACTAGTATCAATACTCTTTCAAGGAGCAAAATCATGAGGCGGTAATAGAAAGAAGTACATAGAGTTATAAAGTAGCAAAGACAATTAATGCACTATTTGAAAATTGAGTAGGACATTACATAGTCATTAGTCACTAAATAAAAAAACAACAAATGCTTTCAGAACAATCATATAGCACTCCCTATTCATGACAAAAGTAAACCCTTTACGACATTTAGAACAATCTCAGATTTATAGGACAATCATGTTGTGGCAGACCAAATGACAGTGAATGAGGAGCAAATTTACAATGCACAGGGAAGTTTTGTTGATATTTGTTGTAGATTTTTTAAAAAGGGACATCAATGATATATGAGAATAGTCAATCACCAAGAATTATCAAAGTAAAGCCATAGTGAAGACCCCTAGGGACAGTCCAATGTCATCATAGTCAATAGAATAGGAAATGGTGAATAGAATTTGCAGAGATAATCCCTCAATAACAATTATTAAGCACCATTAGCAGATATAAGTATACATGCAATATATAATGATTCATGATATAAGTGATAATGGAATGTCAAATAGTAATAAATAAGGGATATGCATGTGCAATTACAGTAATAGTATAGTCTCTGTTAAAGATTGCATCTCATAGAAGAAATTAGTATGAAAAAAGATTAGAGAAGTTAATATGCTGTCAACAAAGTGAGTAGATCTTCAATAATACAAACAACAAAGAAGACTTTTTATCAGTCTAAGCCAAATCAAAGTTGTTTAAGTCACAACATAGTTATGAGGAGCATCTTTCATAGTCAAACTGCCAAATCACAGTCATGAGGGATTTTGGTGAGCATCATGTTAGAATCAGAGATCACTGTGAGGGGGGGGGGGTGAATTAGTGATCTATCAGAAATCAAATCCTCAAATTTGTTCTTTATCCACCAGTTAGCAATGGATAACAGAAAAGAACATAAACATGCAATAAAGAATACACAATGTTGGCTTGATGATAATTGTAATGTATTCATTACTTGTTGTCATTGATGAAACACTCTCACACACATATATGATTACATTGACTACCGGTATAACTTCAATTGGTTTTTACTACCAACCGATATGTTTAAGGTCTATCTCTAACCGGTACTTTGTGTCAACCGGTATGTGCCTAAGAGATAACTTGTGGTACTAAGTCGAAATCAAAGTGAAGATAAAGTTGAAGGTGAAGATCAAGTGGAAGATTCCTGGACAACGATTCACTAGTTTTATTCCAACCGACATTCATTGCTCTAACCAGTATCTGATTTTGTGATGAGTTACCAGCACCGTTTGTTTGGCGGTCATTTTTATGATGAGTTATGTTTACTTGTCTAGATACACTGCACCTAGGAAATTGTGTCCCTATGGCCGACATAAGGTTTGAATGCCTATTTAAAGACATCTTAGTGAAGCATTTCAAGAGAGATGAAAAAGAGAGAACAAATATAATAGAGGTGATCTATGCGAATACTTTTGTTGAAAAGCGATAAGTGTTAAGATGAAGAGCAGTGTTGAATGTACTTAGAATGATCTGATCAAGAAAGTTTGTGCTACTCAGAACAGATCAAATCTTTCTTGTTGTTTTCTAATCATTACAACAAAATAAAATCCCCTAACCGGATAAGCTCTAACAAGCTTCATTGTACAAATCCTCTAACAAGGTGATCCATTAGTTTGAATTCTAAAATCCTCCAACAAGGTTACTCTTAATAGGGTATAAGCTTCTAATCAAGCTTGGGATCTCTAACAAGATTCGCTCTTAGGAGAGCTCTTTGTAAGACCTTAATCGGTCAGTTTTCTATTACTGCAGATAGTTAACTTGTGAGTTCCATCTCATTGTCATTTTTACCTATTTGGGTTTTCCACATATAAACACTTGTGCTATGGTGGATGTTCTACTTTATGTGGATGTTGTTATTTCATTTTAGATAGCATGTATTTTGTTTAACTGCTTGGTTAAGTTCATCTACCGGTTAGTGTTTAAAGTAGTGTTTGTTTTGGTGTCACTGATTCACCCCCCCTGTCAGTGCTTTTCAAGACCATCACACAAATCCACAACACCAAAATTTTTACGTTGAAACCTGGAAAGGGAAAAACCACAGTGGGGCTAGAACCCACAATATTAATATACTATGGCCAAGAGTACATAAATATTACATAGATGGGGAATGCACTTGCATTCAGACTCATAACCTAGAGCCCACTGCTCAAATATAGTTGCCTAGAAGGCTATATCCTTCAGGGAAGTCTCACTGACTTAAAATTTGATTACAATGAAAAATTACAATGAAATGAACTCTCAATTAGCATATGAATATGCAAGAAGGAGTTTTGGTTAAGCACTGAATATCTGACTGTCTTTGCTCTACTGAATACTTTGTTTCTGTCTCAGTTAGCTACCGATTGGTCTGAAAGCAAAGTACTGATGCGGGAGCACCGGTCTAGTTCTTACCGGTTAAGCAGTTTTCAGTAGAATTGCTTGAGAGCTTGGCATTTCTTCATATTTGAGTGTTTAGCATTGTGGTTTTGGGTTTATTCCCCTGTGTTCATGGTCGTTATCATGTTTGAGTTTCATAGCTTTTGGCTTTCTTTCCAGTAGTATGCATATTCCGGTATTGTCCCGGTTGGTGTGTTCTTACCAGTTAGCCTGGTTGTGTGTTGAGAAAAGATGATCTTGGGTTGCGGTTTATCTCCGTGACTTGTGGATCATTGGGGCGTTACTTTGGGCCTTGGCCGGTATTCCCAAAGGTTTGTGCATTGTTTTTGTAATTTGGAGATTGTTCTTAGTGATTAGAGCTGACATGTTACCGTTGCACGTTTCATGAACCGGTTGGTCTTTGGGCCGACTTGATTGAGTTGTAATTATTTTCAAATGGTATAAATGTAATCTTGTGAATCATTTGAAGATAAGAGAGAAGTTAGAAGATCGAAGACAAAGCTTTGAGATTGAGCGAAGATGTAGAACCGACGAGATTGTGATCTGGTAGGACTGAGGCCGAAAGGCTGAGGTTTGGGTTAGGATAGAACTGACAGACTATTACCAGAAGCCGATTTGATATAAGGATAATCTACGGATCTTGTAATTGCATTATAAGCTTTGTTTGTATACTGGACTGCGATCTAGCATGTGGCATGTATAATTCTTCAAATTGTAATAAGATTCATTCACATTGTTTACCGGTTATGTCTTCTGTGTTGTTACTGGTTGTTCTTTCTGCTATTTTTGGCACCTTGTTACCGGTTACCGGTATGCTTTGCATGGTTTATGTGTTTAGCTGCAAGGTTGGGTTGTCCTTCATTAGATCTCCCTGCCTTGACTGCATCAAGTAGGCAAGTGAATCAATGCTCAATCACACCAAAATGGATCACAACACCACTAAAACACCAAAAATCAATTGCCAAATCGATCTTATATATCCAATCTTAACACAAAAGTAATCTCCTTTAACTCAGCTTCAATAAGTGTAATGTGTAGATCCAACTCGACTTCAATCTCGAACACAACATAGCACCGGACCAAAAAGTGTTTTCACACATTTCCTAAAGATCTTCCCATTCACCAAGAACATGAATTTAACCACCAAAATTACCGCAATCATCGAAAATCATTCCAGACCAAAACATTACTGAAATATACTATTATACTAGTTAACTGCCTACTGATTAAATCTAGCTTATGGATAATATGAATCATGACCGTCAGATCGAATCACCAATAAGTTGCCATCAATGACAACCCTAGACCATAAATCAGGCATCAAAAGTCACTAGATGAGTGTCAATTGCAAACACATCATAGATCATTACCATTGTAAGAGCAACAAAATGACAAAATCATTGTCATAATAAGAGATCACAGTCAAGAAAAATCGATGAATATCTTCAAATTTATATAGGGCAGTCACAACAAAGGGATTGGGTAGCAGTCCAAAATTAGAAGTGTTGAAGATAAAAGATAAGGAACAATACATGGACAAAACATTGAGAAACATCATAACCAATTATCTAGACACTAATGAAAGATCAATAGCGCAACCTCCAACAAAGAACAATCACCATGAAAAGTGAAAACAAGTTTATAAACTGTCTTAATCTTCTTCAACAACCTCAAAAAGGAGAGAAAAAGTAAAAACAGTGAAACAAGGATTGAATACAGTAATGAAATGACCTATGGATATAATGATAAAATAATTGTTTTGTTCTTCAGGAATTTGTAGTCTTTCCTTCTTTTATTACAATGAAAAAGATTGCATATTAGCAACCCAATCAATAGGCATGCGATATTATAATAGAAGAACAAAGGTGTGGGTATCATAAAACAACAATACCTCTCAAGCATCATGAACAACTACAAGGGTTTAATGCAATAATCAATGTAAATTAGAATCCTGTAACATCAAGTTGTCAAGTACAGTGAGTTTAAATTCTCTCATCCATCAAAGATTCAGTATCACTATAGAGATCATTCAGACAAAATAGCAGTTACAAGGATTAGAAGACAACAAACAATGTTTTGACAAAAAGTTCAAGTAATTAATGTGTATCAGCACAGGATACAATGATCAAACTGAATATAAGTATCATCAAGGCCAATCAATATTAATAAGTAGGGAAGGATCATTGTCTCAGATCAACAAGGCTAAAAATACCCATTGCCAAGAATACAGTGAATGGATAGTTCAAAGAACATAGATAATTAGAGTTTGACAACCCATTTATATAGTCCTACAAAGCCAAATGGGAGGAGACAACCCAAAAGGAAGCATACAATATTTCAATGATCAGTAATGACACATTAACTGTTAAGGGAAGGTATAGCAAAGGGCTTGACTCGTAAAAGAAGACCTCTGTCACAAAGCATCATGACTAATCACAATTATCACAATTCCAAAGCAACACATAAAAGACAGTTTCCAAACCCCATAAAAATAGTCAAGGGTTGCATAAGAGCTAAAAGACAGACACACGAGTACAAAAGACTATGTTATAGATCAAATTACACAAGAGAGAACACAGTGATAGGTTCTAAAAGACCATGAATGGACAATTAAGCACAATTAGGTTACATTTAAAATTATGAACCAACAGAACCATCTCTATCTTAAAAAGAAATTTTGATCATTAAATCTAAGTATACATGAAATATTGCCTTTTAGAGGCAGGAAAGTATATATGAGAAAAATATTTAGATTTTGCAAGAAATCTCTTTACAAAAATAGCAATATAGCCAAAGAATAACTTCAATCTTAAGGACAGTCAAGAGAAATACTGTCAATATAAGATAGTACATAGGTCCTCATCAAAAGGTTAAGGAGGACAGAGACAATAAGCCCAATCCTTACAGTTATCAAAGCAAATCCATGAAAATCATTTATCATGCACAGAAAGAATGGTCTTATGACTGACACACAGTCACAACCCAACATTCAAGCCAAACATCATCAAGATCCTTCAAAGGCCATTGACATATATAGTGAACACAAGGTTAGTGTAGCACAACACAAGCTAATAATTGAGAATCAAACTCAGAGAAGCCTCCATTGAATGAGGTAAATATAATCTAGGATCAAATACCGTGATTAACATAAGATCATGCAGTCTTTTTTCCAAAATCTTTGAAAGTCATTAGGGTTTTAAGGATAGTTATTTTCATGCACAAGGAACATAGAGAGACTAAAGCGATGGTTTATTCATGTGTGTATAAAGAGTTCTTACAAAACCCTACATATATACATGAATAAAAATAATAAAAAATAAATCTTCATACAGAGATATAGAAAAATAGAAGATACAACTTTCATCCAAAAGCATGCATGAAGAATTTCATCTAAAAGCCTAAATACATGCTTGAATGAAAGCAAAAACTTTGCCATATACAGTCATACATGAAAAAGACAATCAAAAGACTGTTAGGACATAAATGATATAGCTTATAGCTATCTTAAGCAATGATGAAAAGCATGAGAAGTAATGTTGTGACAAAGGTCCAAATCATCCCAGGAGAGCACAAGTCACAACTAACAAACATTACAATAGATTGAAACACAAATAACCGTGCCAAAGTATCAATAAAGAAAAGCTCTTCAAAAGTTATACAAAGCATGCTAAATCCATTGTTCAAAAAGATGTGTAGACACCTAAAGATGTGTAAAGTTATTTTATTTATTTAATTATCTAAGCTTAATTCTTCTATTAATTAAATAAATCTTTATTTATTTAATTAATTCATTTATCCTCTTCTAACCTTATTTCTCATTTAAATAAATACATTTATTTATTTAAATTATCCTTTTCCTAAATTAAATAAATATTTTATTTATTTAATTATCCCACTTCTTCTATTAATTAAATAAATCTTTATTTATTTAATTAATTCATTAACCTTTTCTACCTATGACACATGTCATTCATCTCTTAATTCCTACACTACCTACCCCTTTCATTATTTTATTATTTCTTTTACCTACCCTCTAATCATAGCCGACCTCCTTTTACACCTCTCAATCTTATCCCTCCATTTCATATAGTGTCTTCTATATAAGGAGATGCTTCCTTCATTATCAAACCCTAATCATTCTATTCATGCTAATCATCTCTTATGCAATTGACTACACTACGATCCTACTTGCAACCACATTCCGTTCTTTGTTGAGCTCTTGTGCATATAAAATCTGAGAGTAAACATATCAAGCAAGATCAATGGAGATAGGAAGAATGGAGATCCAAACCCTATTGGACATGTGATGGTATAATCTTTGTGATTTCGTTTGATTTGCATTGTCTTAGGTAATCTTCATATGTTATGGTGGATCTTTGTTGATTGTTAGGCTAAGGTTTTTGTGGTTGAATTCATTTAGCCTTTCAATATTGTTATTATTGGTATCCATTTTCACCATATATATTTTGGCACGCCCGATGGGACTCTTGTCCCTTTTTGCATTTAACATCTTGTTGTAGATTTTGTATTTTGAAGTTGCAGATCTGACGTTTTTGACAATATTTTCGACATTTTCGCGTTTGCGCACTTTCGGATCGCGTTTTTGATTTTCTTGCACATCTGTGACATCTGAGATCGCGTTTGCGATATTGGCAATATTTTATTTTGCAGGTTCCAGGAAAGCGCGTATGTGTTGTAAAGGCGCGTCTGTGATGTTTTTATCCGCGTCTGTGTCCAGGAAGAGCGTCTATGTTCTATAGTCGCGTCTGTGCATCACAGAACCGCGTCTGTGTCACAAAGGCGCGTCTGTGTTGAGGGTAACCGTGTCTGTGTTTACTAGTCTCAAAATTTTGGATTTTTATTGATTCCATTCTCGGTTTTATGCGTTTAGGGTTTCAGATCTGGTTCATTTTGAGCTAACATTTTCAGATCTAGCTAACAAAAGTGGTGCAGCTTGTTTTGAAGGCTAAATCGTTTGGTTGAAGGCCCCTATTTTCACAAAGTCTTTTGGGTTTAAAATTTACCTAACTTGTGTGCTTGCAGGAAGGGGTGATTATTTGAAACAACCAAAACTACTAACAAATTTTTGCTGTAGGACCTTGGCAAGGGATTTTTGAATTTT
Source organism: Cryptomeria japonica (assembly GCF_030272615.1). Lineage (NCBI taxonomy): Eukaryota > Viridiplantae > Streptophyta > Pinopsida > Cupressales > Cupressaceae > Cryptomeria > Cryptomeria japonica. The sequence continues at coordinate 292,924,400 of NC_081409.1, read as the reverse complement.
TATTGTGTGCCTTGTTTTTATAGACTAGCAAACACTTCAATTGGTGCACTAAAATTGAATCATTGTCTTTTGTGTCTTGAGCAATAGGCTCTTTTTGTTTAATCTTTAGAGGGCCTGTCTTCCCATGTGGTCATTAGGACTACTAGTGAGAAGAGAATGACCCAAGTGGTAGCAAAAGAAAAGCCATCTTCTTCCAAACCACTATAAATAACTGTATTCATGGTGAAAACTATGAATAACATGTGCTGATTAGTTCATACCGACACTATGTCTCCCCATAAACCCGTTTGATCAAATTTATTTGATCAGTTGTAGGGCGTAACCCCTACCGGCTGGGAGCCTTCTGTATTTACAGAGCTGAAAGTACCGCATGTATGGCCACACGAGCGGATCCCCTGACTAGCACCATTTTGTTTTAGAAGCCCAAATCCTCCTAGTTGTTGGGGCAGGAGGTCGGACCTCTGGTAGCAGCCCACACACATACGGTTCTTAGTAGAGATACAAAGTTCGCCATGGGGACTGATGCTTGGTTGACCTAAGAAGTGAGTGCCGAGGGTGGAGCCAGTGAGGTCAAGCATCTAAGTATCCGCTCTGAATAGCGTAGCCTCGGGGTTAAAACCCCATGTGGGATAAAAAACTATTGCCTTGGCCAGCCATAAGAATTGTGCTTGACTTATGTTAAACATTCAAAACATTCAAGATCAAACAACAAAACATTGTGTCTTTTGTGTCTTCAAGTGTATGCAAAACATTTTTACATCAAACAACACACTTTTCTTGGAGTCATTTTGGAGTCTAGACACTTGCAAAAATTGAGTCCTCATCAACATTGTGTCTTCTTGTCATGAAAAATAGTCAAACAGTTAGATTTGGTCACAACAAAACAACTTCACAGATTGGAAAAATTGCACAAAATTTGCAGAAACGCGTCTGTGTCAGACATAATAGCGTCTGTGTTGTTTAGCCACGTCTATGAAGGGCAGAATCGCGTCTGTGCTCCAACAGAAAACATTACATTCTGCAAAAAAAATTCTTATAAGTGTGTCTATGTTAAACAGAGCAGCGTCTGTGTCGGGAAACCGTGTCTGTGAAGTGTGCAGGCACGTCTATGTCCACAAAATCAACAGTGCATTTGGCAAAAAAATCTTAGAAACGCGTCTATGTTAAACAGAGCAGCGTCTGTATCGGGAAACTACGTCTGTGAGGTATACAGGTGCGTCTGTGTCCAGAATTGAAAAACTGTTACAGTCCAGCAAGCAAACACAGTCAGTTTCAGAATTCTTGAGCTTCCTAGGTCATTTCTCCAGGGTTCATCTAGCATTCAACCTGTCTTTGGGTCTCACAAAGTCCATCATTGCTTTACATATTGCTTTACATTCACAATTGTCTAAACTTGAGTCAAAAGGTCACTTGCTTGTCCTCATCATACTTTGTCAACACACTACATACAACAACACTTTGCTAAGTGGTCCCTCATCAAGGTTTCTTACCTTTGGGTCGCATTGGGTCTTACTTAGAGTCAAGGTCAACTTAGTGGTCCCTCTCTTTGGAAGTCACACCTACTCTACTACACACATACTTGGTCTTACACTTTGGACATTGCAAGTACACCTCAGATTCATTTACATTCCATCCAACTCTTGGTCTTCCATACTCTTTCCATTTTTCATCTAGTCTCACACATCTTGGTCAATACCTAGTTCATGGTTGAAACCCGTCTTCAAAAATCTAGGAGAGAAACTAAAGAGGCTCAAGAGTCCACAAACATGAGTTCTTATGAGTATGACAATGAGATTTTTTTCAATTCTGATCATACTACGTTACCTGACATGGATGCCTATAGAAACATTCCAAATGTTGAGAACATGGACACTATAAACAACAATGCTACACATAATGACAATGTGGACAACTTTTCTGTACATTCAGCAGATTTGGAAGAATCCATTATGAATCCCCATTTCAATCGATTAGTTGAGGAAATAATGAGGAGGGATAGATAATACTTCTTACAAATGATGGCACAAAGTGGAGCCAAGATACCTCATGATTTTGACATGTCTCAAATAATGGAAAATCAGCCTTTGCAACAACCTCACTCCAACATGGATCAAAGGAGACCTAATAGTGGAGGAAATAGAGGACCACATATGGTACCTGAATCACCATCAGCTTTGCTTCAAAAACCAGAGGTCCCACATACACATGGTCAAGCATATGATACTCACCTTCGCAGACCATTATGGAAGTCTTATGGAGAAAAATATGCTCAATCACATATCAATGCTAAGGATCAACCACCAAAGCAATGGGATATTCAAAGGCCTGCTCAAAATTTGGACACAAGGAAACCTCATGTCAAATTTGGGGGCAATACAATAGAACATGACATGCCTATAGAGTATGGTATACATGCACAAAATAGATATGGTGTTCCTCAACATGAATCTATACCAAGTGGTCCATATACGCAGCATCATTATAGACCTCCTCCATATGAACATGTGTATGATCAATATCATCCATATATGCAACATGCTCCTCCTCTAATGGGTACCTCAAACATAGGATATGGTCCAAGAAGTCAATCTCCACCTAAGAGTAGTTTGGAGCAACAAATCAGGGACTTACAAAAGAAAATGGAGGACATAAATACACCAAAGCCAACATACACAATGAGAGACATATGTCCTTATCCATTTGACAAGAGCATTCCAATGCCTCCATTTCCTACACACTTTTTGACGCCTAAATTTGATAAGTATAGAGGAAAAGGGGATCCTAAGGCACACATAAGACAATTTTTCACAGCTTGCATTGAGGTAGCAGTAGAAGAGACATATTTGATGAGATTATTCCCACAAAGCCTAGGTGATCAAGCTATGGAATGGTTCTCCCAACTCCCACCTGGTATTAAGTCATGGGGTGATCTAGCAGAGGCATTTATCCAACATTTCTCCTACAACATAGAGACAGACATATCAGTCACTACTTTGTGCAACACCAAGCAAAAAGAGGGAGAGTCTTTTGCATCATTCTTACAAAGATGGAGAAATCTAGCCAGCAGATGCTCTTGTAAAATTCCACAAAAACAAATGGTAGAGATGTTCACACAAAATGTTAACAAAGAAATTGGCTATGATCTAAGAAAAGCTTGCTTATCCACCTTCAAGGACGTCATTGAAAAAGGCTTAGCGACAGAAAAGGTCCTAATTGGACAAGGAGTCATCAAGATATTCAAGGAAAACAAAGATGACTTTAAAGGAAAAGACAAGCCAAGATTTTGGAATAAGAACAAGAACACAGTCAATGATGGTGTTGTTGATGCCAACACAGTGCGAGCCAAAGTCATCTTTTCAGGATCAAGTTCTACAAACAATCAAGTGAATACTCAAACAACTTCCAGATCACGAAGGAAGTACACTCCATTGGGAGAACCCCTTGAGTCGTTTTTCAAAAAGCTAGTGGCAAACAAGGTAATCACTATTCCACATTTTCCTCCATATGAACCAAAGGTTAAACCAAATTGGTGGAATGATGATGAGTATTGTGAATTTCATAAGAGCAAGGGTCATAAGATAGGAAATTGCCATCGACTGAAGAACATCATACAAGATCTCATTGATAGAGGTGACATTGAGATTGAGGGACATTCGTCTAATCAAGAACATGAGATGTTTAAGGAACCATTCCCAAAAACATGACAAGGGAAAAGATAAAGCCACAGAGGATCAAACCAACTATACCAGAGCATCCTATAACTATGATTCAACCATAAATCACATCTCGATGGACAATTATGTCTCTACCATTATCATCAAAGACAAAGCGTCTGAGAATTCTACTCAGAGACCCAAGATTGTCCTAAAAGGTGTTGGATCTTCTTCCAAACCTACCTCTGAATGTCATGTTACAACTCGTCGAGGTAAAATCACTTTGCAAGGTGCTCCAGCCAAGAACACCGCTTCCTCATCAACCAAACCTGAGTATGACCTTGTAGAACAACTAGGGAAGACGTCCGCGCTCATTTCAATCCTTGAGCTATTACGCATATCTCCCACACATAAAGCCATTCTTGACAAGATCTTGAGAGATACTGTCGTTCCTACTAATCTGAACGTGGACCAATTTCAAGCCATGGTGGGATACCTTTCCATTCCACACTCCCTTACTTTCACAGAAGCCGATGACGCCTCCGTAAGTCAGCCACATAATGCACCATTGCACATTGAAGCCTTCATACACAAACATCGAATAAAAAGAGTCTTGATAGGAGGAGCATGTCTAAACATTTGCACATTAAGCACTATTACACAATTGGGATATTTTGATAAAGCTATGAATTCCACAAATCAAATCACCATTAAGGCATATGATGACGAAGAGCGTTCATCCAAGGGCACAGTCACCTTACCTCTCAGAGTTGGGCCAGTTACAAAGGATGTGGTTTGTCAAGCCTTGGATTTAAATATCACTTATAACATATTGCTAGGACGTCCTTGGATTCATGAAATGAGGGCAGTCCCATCCACATATCACCAATGCATTAAGTTTCCTCATAATGGAGTGGAAGTAACAGTTAACGGTGATCCTAATCCATTCATATACTGCAATAACCTGAAATCAAAGACTGAGACCATCATTCCCAGTAATCGTGAGGCTGTTCCTTCATCAGCATACATTGATCCTGAGTCATTTGAACCTTCAACATCAAAACAAGGTGAGCTTAAAGGCAAGTTTCAGAACAAAGGAATGGGGGAATATACTTTTAATCAGACCATGTACTTATGACAAGTCATGAGTTCCCCAAAAGAATATGGAAGACCACATACTAATAAGCAAATCTCCATCATGATGCTCAAATGGGATCCTACCACCTTTCAAAGATGGGGTGAACTAGAAGAGGAAGATTTATACAAAATGCTTTTCAGGGACAATGAAGAGGAAACACAAGACCAAATCAACCTACCATGTGAGAAATATGGCAAAGGCTTCAAAATTTTACAAAAATTTGGGTATGATGGAAAAAGCCCTCTGGGGTTACGAAAGGAAGGCATCATGGAACCTTTACAACCTGAATTGACCCTCAAAAAGGAATGCTCGAAAGGACTTGGTTTCTTAACTCCTAGGGTCCACACCCAAAAGATAGAAGAAGCTTTACAAATCAAAGCTGTCAAAATGCAATAAGAGGATCGCTATTCCACAGATTCCAACGAACGGGAATGGGGTTCAGACAAGTCTTCCAGTGACTACGAGCTCACCGAGATATTCAGAGAGCCAGATGAACCCACAGAAGAAGAGGAATTTTATAACAAATTCAGAATTGGTCAAGAAACGACCCATGAGGAGTTTACACAGTCCTTGTCTCAATGTTCTAGGTTGAAATCACATAGGATGAGAACACCTGTCCCAGAATGTGCTACTAGTGATGATAATTTGGATTCGCTCGAGATCGAGACTGATGAGGAGAGTGCCATCGATGACCTCGATAATTACCTTGACATACCCGAATATAACAACATCTTCACTCTTAGCTCCCCTAACTTTGAAGATAATAACGGCCTTCCCCTTGTTCACCACCAACTCATTGACTGGGATCATGAAGGACCTGCACAGTTTGACACATTCCAAAACGATGAAGCTTTTATTGACTATCTGGGCATACAAGATGATCTTCCCCCTGGAGACCATAAAGTGGGATACACTATAGAACTCAATAGCGTGGCGTATTTTGGCGAGGGTGTCGGACCTTCCAGTCGCAAAAATGTGAAAATAAGAACAAATCAAGGGTCTTATGGTGAAAACCACATTGTGGCACTGTCTGACCCCAAAAAAGTAAAAAGAAAGGATGTATCTGAGGGCAAAAACCTCTCTGAGGCACCCGAAGATGGAAGGCTCGACATTCTCCCAGCATCATATGAGGAAAAGTCATCCATGTTGGTAGAGGAGACTATCAAAACAAACATTGGTACAGAAGAGGTTCCACACAACATATTCCTAGCTCAATCATTGACAGAGTCTGAAAGGTCAAAATTCATAAGTTTCTTCAAAGAATGACAAATTAACTTTGCCTGGTCATATGCTGATATGCCTAGATTGGATCCGGATTTGGTAATGCATCACTTGATAGTCAAACCGGGGGCAAAACCAGTGAAACAGAAAGTAAGAAAAATGCATCCACAAGTGGCATTACTAGTCAAAGTAGAACTTGAGAAGTTATTGGATGTCAGATTCATATGCCCAATTGATTATCCTGAATGGATATCCAACTTGGTACTTGTTAGCAAACCGGATTGTAGCATCAGAATATGTATAGATTTTAGAGACATAAACAAAGCTTGTCCAAAGGATGACTTCCCATTACCAAATATTGACTTGATTATGGATCTGACAGTAGGTCATGAAATGTTATCATTAATGGATGGATTCTCTGGTTATAATCAAATAAGGATCGCACCCGAGGATCAACACAAAACATCATTTACTTGTCCATGGGGAACTTTCTGCTGGAATGTCATGCCTTTCGGGCTAAAGAATGCAGGTGCTACATATCAAAGAGCCATGACTACTATCTTTCATGATCTCATGCACGTAACCGTGGAAGATTATGTTGATGACCTCTTGGGCAAGTCCATAGACAAAAATACACATTTGGACATACTTTCAGTCATCTTTGACCAATTGGAAAAATACAAAGTAAGATTAAACCCTAAGAAATGTGTCTTTGGAGTAACCTTCAGGAAACTCCTAGGATTCATTGTATCCAAAAGGGGAATTGAAGCTGATCCAACAAAAGTCAAGGCCATCTTGGAAATGCAACCACCAAGAAATATCAGTCAACTTCGATCCTTACAAGGCAGACTTCAATCCATTCGAAGATTCATAGCACAACTGGCAAATAAGTGTAATCCTTTTCAACACCTGCTACATAAAAACATCAAATTCAAATGGGATGATAACTGTCAATAGGCTTTCCAGACGCTCAAAGATTATCTTCTAAACCCGCTAGTTCTAATGCCACTAGTTCCCGATCAACCATTGTTATTATACATATCAGCTACTCCAATGGCATTGGGGGCACTCTTAGCACAACAAAGTGCTGAAGGCAAGGAAAAAGCAGTATACTATATCAGTCGCACATTGGTGGGATACGAGCTAAATTACACACCAATTGAGCATGCATGTCTCGCCGTGGTCTTTGCTTCACAGAAATTATGACATTACATGCTCACTCATAAGACTAAGTTAGTTGCAAGGATAGACCCATTGAAATACCTTCTTAACAAAGCAACACTTACTGGGCGACTAGCCAAATGGGTAATGATACTGAGTGAATTCGACATCGAGTATGTGGACAGAAAAGCAATAAAAGGACAAGCCATCGCAGATCAATTAGCAGATGCTCCCATGATAGATGATGTTCCTCTAAGTTCAGAATTTCCAGATGAATCCATTTTAACAATGTCACATGCAAAGCCATGGCAACTGTACTTTGACGGCTCATACACATAGCATGGGGCAGGAGCTGGCATCCTCTTTATAACTCCTCAAGGAGATTCTATACCAAAATCATACCGCTTATCATTTTCTTGCATTAACAATATAACGGAATATGAGGCATTAACAACAGGATTACGAATTGCAGTTCAATGGAAGATCCAGGAACTTTGTGTTTTTGGGGACTCCCAACTTGTCATCCGTCAAGCAACTGATGATTACCAAACAAAAGATGAAAAATTAATGCCTTATAAACAAATGGTGGATGACCTAAAACAACACTTCACAAAGATAGACTTTGAGCAGATACCAAGAGAGCAGAATCGCGCCACAGATGCCATGGCTAAAATTGCTTCACTGATTGATTTACCTCCAAACGAGACCCGCTATGAGTTCTTGGTGGATAACCTTTTGGTCCCTTCATATGAGATCATGCCTACTAAGACGCTATGTGTTGTCGGTCCTGAATCCCAGTTATATGGTTCCATTTTCGCATACTTACGTGACAATACTCTACCTTCTAATCTCTCAAATAACCAACGTCACACTTTCATTCACCAATCCTCTCGATATGTCATTTAGCTGATATCCTATACCGACGAGGTCTAGATGGCACTCTTCTTAGATGTTTAGAAAGCAACGAAGCTCAGATTGCATTACGGGAAGTGCATGAAGGGATATGTGGTCCACATGCTAGTGGTCCTACCTTGGCCAAGAAACTCATTAGGACTGGATATTACTAGCCCAATATGGAGAAAGACTCATATTAGTTTGTCAAGAAATGTAAGCAATGCCAAATTCATGGAGACCTCATACATGCGCCAGCATAAGAACTTCAACCACTTGCATCTCCTTGGCCCTTTTGTCAGTGGGGACTCGATCTCATAGGCAAGATTCACCCTCCTTCTTCCAATGGTCATAAATTCATTATCACTACCACAGAGTATTTTACAAAATGGATTGAAGCCATGCCTCTCACACAAGTTACTGGAAAACAGATTGCTACATTCATCCTTAACTATATCATTTGCCGATACGGTATTCCTGTTTCCATTATCACTGATAACGGGCGTCCCTTCAAAAATCAGGATGTTCGTGAACTTTGTGACCACTTTCATATTTCCCATCATTTCTCCACACCATATTACCCCCAAGGTAATGGCCAAGCTGAGGCATCTAACAAAACAATCCTTAAAATCCTAAAGAAGATAGTCGACGATGCTGGTCATAATTGGCATATCCAACTTAATCCTGCACTTTGGGCCTACCGCACAAGTGTCCGCACACCTACAAGAGCTACACCCTATTCACTTGTCTATGGCGCTGAAGCTATCTTGCCTATTGAGGTTGAGTTACCCTCTTTACGGGTTTCTCTGCAAAACATCATCAGTGATGAAGACTATAGGGTCTCTCGCTTACAAGAGCTGGAACTACTGGATGAACGAAGACAAACTACTTTTAATCATCTCAAGGCTTACCAACAACGAATGAGTCACAGCTACAATCACAAGGTTAAGCCTCACATATTTGAGGTAGGTGACTTGATTCTCAGAGAAAATCCTAAAAATCAACAAGACAGAGAGAAGAAGGGCAAGTTCGAACCAAACTAGCTTGGTCCTTACATTATTATAGCAGCATATGGATCTAGTGCATATCAGCTCTCAACTACAGAAGGTGAACCTTTGGAGGATCCTATCAACAACATGCACCTTCGCAGGTTCTACACATAGCTCTTCGGAATATCGTAAATTCAAATACACAAAAAAAAAAAATCAAAAATTTCAAAAATACAAAAAAAATTATAAAACAAAAAAAAAATTCGTTACTTGGTGAAAACCTGGCAAACAGGCGCCTTGTGACACAAAAAAACATTGAAAAAATAAAAAAAAGTCAAGAGACATAATTTCGTCCAACGGTGAAAACCACTTCGGTGGCGCCCTGGGCAAGTACCATGGTGAAAACTGGGTCACCAGCGCCATGTGTAGAGACATTGCTCCTCCCTCCTTCAAGATTCACTTTCATCCCTTCACTTTGCACACACTCATGACCAATTCATTTCATAATAAACTTACCCATTCCATCATGGCTTGTTATTGATCTACCCAAGATTGGTTAGCCGTTCATAATAAACCTCCCTTTTCACCTCCCTTTCCATCCATAATAAATCAGATCCTATCTGTGGCTAAGGCAAATCCTACGTCTAGTGATGGGTGTGGATCTGAGAACATCACATGTTTTGAGGAGTACAGTTTCTTCCAGCTTCCTTCAGTCTATCCGCGCACAATCCACAATAAAGCAGCGTCTACATCACAGATTCGCAATAAAATTCCATCTTCTTCGCAATAAGGTATCCATTTCATGGATTCAGTAAGTTTCAGATGAGACACACCAACGACAATGGGCTTCAACAAATCAAATCTTTCAACAGACTCAGACAAAATATGGTTCAGTGCTATCTATCCTTTTTGTGAAAGTAAACATTGTGACCACAATCAAATAAGACTTATACAAGTGACAAGAGACACTAAACTTGAGGACTACAGTGGATGTTGGTGTCGAGTCTTGGTTTTCTTTTGATTTTATCTTTTGATGACATGTCTTTTAGCTTTTCTAGGATGTCTTTGACTAGAAAGGCAAGGATGGGGTATCGTCACCTATTTTTCTTTGCTGTCTGTGGATTGTCTCTTAGTAATGCTATGACTTGTCCAAGGATATGAGGACACTGTGAGTCTAGTGTGAACTGGGGCATTCCTTGTTTGTGACTGTCTTATCTCCATGCAAACAGGTACAATGACTTTTTGGGTCGAACATATGCCTCGATTGTCATAACCTATTTTGCCATAATAAAGCTCAATGATGATAATGCACAAGAAGCTCTTTCACTTTCATATCTTCTATCTTTCATCCCCCTTTCTTGATTGACTTCCATCATCCTTCTCGAATCCGCGTAGCCTACTATCACATGACTGAGTATAATGACACACCAAAAACATTTGCATTTCATGTAGTTGCACCTGCATTACCACATATAAGCATTTCATACATACATATAGATATCACAACTGCATCACATCCTGCACACAACACCTATTAGCACAATTTACATTTGCATTATCATATTGATTTGCATTACATACATCCACATTTGCATCATGCATAACATGTTAAAAATATAAAAGAACAAAAATATTGCATTTCATTATGTACATATTTGCATCCATATCATAAGCATCACATAAGCACATCTCATCACATAGGTACGCATGCATATAGCTGCCGTAAAGATGAATCATCTCATATATATATAATCAAAAAGTGTCATGATACAATGATGTCAAAATCATATGGATACAAAAAGCACCCGCAGGTGTCTACAATACAAAAATGGTACAAAATTGATACAAAGGGAGCCCTCTATGGCTATGATGAACTCCCTCCCTCGGAGTCGCCTGGCCTAGGTGGAATCTGAGCCCCTGAAGGACCCGCCCCAGAATCATCCTACCTATCCCCTCTATCTGGTGGTGGCGGAGGGCCCATAACCCCACCACTCGATGCCTGTCTCCTCTGGCTCCCTCCCGTAGCTATTGCTGTACGCGACGGTCTATGGAAGCTCCTCGCCCGCTGATCTGTTGGTACTGCACCATAGTAGAGGTCCCTCCAGTAGGTTATCTCCTCTCCTGCCCGTAGGACATAAGCGTATCCTACCCCTGTATCCTCAGCTGCCTGTCTCCCCACCCTCAGTGCTGTCTTAGCCTCTATGTAGCGCTGGATACCCTGATCCCACTCTCGCTCAGTATCCCTGAGCCTCGTTCTGAGCCGATCCCTCTCCCTCTCCAGCTTCTGGATCTCATCTGCCTGGCCCTGGTAGATCTCCCTCAGCTCTAGCAGCTCATCCTCTACTGGATCAACCCCCTCTACCTCTGCTTGTGACTCCTCCTTTGCAGGTGCCTGCCCTTATGCCTGCCCCTGTACCTGTACTGGTACCTGTCTCTGTCCCTATCCCTGTATCTGTACCTGCCTGGGACCCTGTGTTGCTGGCACCTGTAAAGGCAATCCACCGCGACCCCTCACCACCCAAGCCTACCTCTCCTCTCCACCCTCCCTTTGAGGTGCAACCCGCCTCTCTCCAACTACTCCCCTCCTCCTCCGTCGGCCTCTGCCCCCATCACCTCCACCCTCCTCATCATCTCCCCCCCATCTCCCTCCAATGCCTCTCCTGGATCTGTCAACCGTGGGAACGGATGCTCTATCCAATAAGCTGTATACTCAGCATCCATGCCGACATCCTCGATCTCAGGCCACATGTCCCAGGATAGGGGCATCATCTCCACCAGCTGTGTCAATTCCTGATCATACAACAACAACGGCCCAAACTATGCCTGATCTCTAACTGTGCGGGCATACATGCCTGAGCCCGGGGGCATCCGCTGAATCCGGCCAAACTGTCGGCCAACCCTGTCCACAAGCTGTCTCTCTAACACATAGGGCGTCCGCCCAATCAGGTACCTGCTCCGGAAGGTGTAGGGTAGCTCAACTGCATCATCCTCCCACTCCTTGCAGCCTGGATATGGTCTCCATATGACCACATCAATGTCGTCCAACACTCGTCGCCAATGCTCTAACCTGCCAATCTATGGCTGTGATGTGATCATATCATACAAATGTACAAAGCTGTGTCCATGACCCCTACCCCTGAAGTGTATCGGTCGGGTAACCGACAGATGCTCGTAGGCCCATACCTGCAGTAGTGTCACTCCGCAGCCCAATCCTACTAATCCATGATAAACAAACTGATGAAGCTCATAATACAAATGGGCTAGCACACATGGTCCCCAGGCATATTTGGTGTGCTGTGTCACCAATGTCTCTTATTCTCCTCCCTAGCCCATAGCCAAGCCTCGTGTTTCCCTATCTGGACACAGGAACCCACTGATAGCTCCTCCTATCACTGCTAGTAGCGCTAGTCCTGTGGCTGTCATGGTGTCCCATGCCACGTGTCCTGCCCTCATCTCCAATCCAGGGTCCTGAAATACCCGTCTCAATGCCTCCCTGTCTCCATCTCGATTGTATGGGATCAGCTCCCCATCGATCGGTATCCTCAGAATCTTGTACACATCCTCTAGGGTGACTGTCATCTCACCCATCGGCAAATGAAACGTGCACGTCTCAGAGTGCCATCTCTTAGCCAGCGCAGTCAGCAAACCCATGTTTGCTTGAAACTCAGGCACATACAACACATGTCTCAATCCCATCTCCTCGATGGCAGCTCTATCCTCGAACAACAACTCAGGTCGCAATCTCTGTGTCGACGAGAATCTCTCCCGTGACTCTAGCATAGGCAAGTACTCCTGCAGTCAAACAACTCAATAATGTCAGTCATAGTGGCATTCACTGTTTATCACAAAATGCTACTCGCTATCTAAATACATATGGTTATCTATCCTAGTGACACTCACTGTTCATCACAAAGTGTTGCTATTTATCTTAGTGGTACTCCCTATTCATCACAAAGTACTACGTGTGTGACACTCTCTGTTCATCACAAAGTGTTACTCACATTTGCACTCCCTGTTCATCACAAAGTGCTGCTCATATTTCAGTACTCCCTGTTCATCACAAAGTACTCTATCTTGGTACTCACTATTCATCACAAAGTGCCTTGATCTATCCTAGTCTTCCTAGAGGACCTGCTTGAGTGTATCCTCTCAGCAGCTTATCCAATCCACAGCGTATGTTCATCACAGAACTGCCGATTTGACCTAGAAGATGCAAATTCATACTTTTTCAAACGCAAACGCGCTTACATGACATAAACGCGCTCAAAGACTGCATAGACGTGCCTGAAAAACACAGACATGCCTGTTTGACATAGACGTGCCTTCTTGGCACAAACGCGCCTGAACATCACATACGTGGCCGCAATTGACGCAGACGCGGGTCCAGACATAGACGTGCCTGGCACAAACACAGACGTGCCTATCGAACATAGACATGCCTGGCACCAACGTAGACGCGCCTGGATGTTTTTTGACACTTTTTGGACCCTAGTCTAAGCGCATTTATTACCCTATCTAGCATGCATTAATGACAAAATTAAATGCATCAAAGTACGAGGAGGTTTGGTGGAACTTATCGGCTCTCCTGCCTCTGCTGGCCTCTGAAATCGGTGAATGCGGTCGAATTCTGTGAACGAAGGCCATCGCTGCTGACTGCTACTACTCTATTTTCGCTCTGCAATATGCTCTTGTGGATGTGTAGATGAAAATGAGGATGTATTTTCCCCCGTGGTCTATCTTATAGCCTACCCTAGCCCTCGCCTTCATTTCCCGAGTCAGTCTTCTTTATCCCGTGACTTTGTCACTTTATCCGGTCAGTCCATTCTAGCCTTTCTTTCTTATCGAGAGATTGTCTGCAATCTTTTCAGATATTTTCATCCAATCTCTCGAGGGGGCATATCATTCCCATCCTGGGGCAACTCTGTATCAGTTCATCTTATATCTTCTTTGAAATAACGCGACAAGCCGCATTGTCTCAAAGAGGGGCAAAATGTAGACACCTAAAATTGTCCAGTCTAATTAAATAAATATTTTATTTATTTAATTATCTAAGCTTAATTCTTCTATTAATTAAATAAATCTTTATTTATTTAATTAATTCATTTATCCTCTTCTAACCTTATTTCTCATTTAAATAAATACATTTTTTAATTTAAATTATCCTTTTCCTAAATTAAATAAATATTTTATTTATTTAATTATCCCACTTCTTCTATTAATTAAATAAATCTTTATTTATTTAATTAATTCATTAACCTTTTCTACCCATGACACGTCATTCATCTCTTAATTCCTACACTACCTACCCCTTTCATTATTTTATTATTTCTTTTACCTACCCTCTAATCATAGCCGACCTCCTTTTACACCTCTCAATCTTATCCCTTCATTTCATATAGTGTCTTCTATATAAGGAGATGCTTCCTTCATTATCAAACCCTAATCATTCTATTCATGCTAATCATCTCTTATGCAATTGACTACACTACGATCCTACTTGCAACCACATTTCGTTCTTTGTTGAGCTCTTGTGCATATAAAATCTGAGAGCAAACATATCAAGCAAGATCAATGGAGATAGGAAGAATGGAGATCCAAACCCTATTGGACATGTGATGGTATAATCTTTGTGATTTTGTTTGATTTGCATTGTCTTAGGTAATCTTCATATGTTATGGTGGATCTTTGTTGATTGTTAGGCTAGGGTTTTTGTGGTTGAATTCATTTAGCCTTTCAATATTGTTATTATTGGTATCAATTTTCACCATATACAAGATGCATGCCGTATAACCCTCATGCAAGGAGCCTGTGCAAAACAAATCCTGAGATCCTATGCAAAATCTAGTAAACTCATGCAAAGTACTACCACTTCAAACCCTAGATCCAACAAGAACTCATGCATGGCAGTTGTACAGGAAGAGTCTTCTTTGAGAAAACAAGTGAATATAGAATGTTTAGGGTTCGAGAAATTCTTTCTTTTCATGCCCTAGTTTTTCAAGTAAGAAAGGGTTTTTTTGATTTACCTATTAAAAAAATCCTCATTCAAAGAGAACTAAAAGCTTTTTACAAGCTTTATCTTCTTATTAATTCATAAATTATAAATTAATATAACTCTATTTAGATATATTTATTAAAAATCTTTATAGAGTTATATTAATTTATAAAAGAACAAGCAAAAAGGAAATAAAATAATTTTATTAATAGCTTTATTAAAATAATAAATTGTTTTAGCTAGAAGTTAAAATAAAATTATTAAATATTTAATAATTAATATAAATTTTTTACAACAATTATTTTAATTTTTTTAATTAAATTATATTAATTAAAAAAAATAAAAGAAGATATGTGCAACATGGATTTTTAAAGGAAGAGATTTGTCCTTTTCTAGGTATTTTTGGCATGAGGCATCATGCAATCAATGCAAAGGGGGTTATATTTTTCAGTGGCTACATTTAGCATCAGTAAGGGATGCAGATTACAGGCAGAATGGTGCTTTTTTAGGGGAGCTTTTTTTAGCAGTTACAACAATTCTATTTCGGGCAGAGAATTTTTGCTTCCATACACATTGAGTCAGGAAGCTATTTTTAGCGACAGAGGCTATTTTTGACAGAATTTCACATGTGCTTTACATGCTATTTTGGGCAAATTTTCCTAAGGATTTTTCTCATGCAGCTCATGAGTTCGGGGTTTCTTCATGCAGTCTTCTTCATGCTATCTTTATCTCTCTATCTTTAGGAGCTTGACTTCTATATATTCCTCTTTTCTCTTCATTATTGAAGGAGTTCTTTTTCTTTCCTCAACATGATTATGGATTGATTTAGCTCCTTTCATGCTCAAGGACAATATTGGGGCTCACTTTTTCTAAGATTGTAACAACAACACTCGTTTATTTTCAGTAAAATAGCAATGCTTTCCTTTTTGATACTTCTTGTATTGTGTTACTAAGTGGATGATTTGATGATTTATTGTGAGTTATCTTTGAATCCTTTAATTTGTCTCATCAATTAGAATTTAATGGAAGAAGATGCATGTTAAATGCAAGTCCTATATTGTGTTAATTATTTTTAATGGTTTGAAGCTGTGAAAACTAGTTAGTTTTCCTCCAAGAAAAGCATTGATTCCAACCCTTTTTAAGAAATACTTATGCATTTGCATGTTTAGTTGAATTGTGAGAATTTCATAGCATATTCATTGAAGGTTTTGTGAGAAAAAGCAGGTTGCAGGTCTGAGGAACAATATTTGGTGCATCACCTCATAGGATAGGTTTAATTTCAAAATTCCTTCTATCTCTTTCCCCATCAAGAGCTGAGTTTGCAAGAGATTCATCAGACAGGAAGCCAACTTGATCTCCAGAGGTTTACTTTCAATATAGGCAACCCACAGGCCTGAATGTATTCCCATGTTTCACAAGATTGCTGGGTTTTATACTTAGCAAATCAGACGCAATCGTTTATGACAACAATTACTCGGCTTTCGGTGGAGGTGTTTTCTCCACTTCAACGAGTCCCGAGAGAAGGAATAATAAGAGAAACATTGGCGGCCAGATAGGATCCAACATGTCAGCTTGGGCCTCACCAAAGTAGCTTTTGTGATTCGATGAGTGTCAATGGAGTGAAATAAAGTGATGCGATCAATAGCTTCCTCAGGTATGGACATTTGAATTTTGCCGCCAGCCATCGATTTTCTGAGATCAACGGTGAATGTTTAAAATTGTGTAAAGCCCGTTTTCGCCATCATTATTCACACAAACCTCATTTATGAAGAAAAGGCTAGTGAGTTTGAGTTTTGAACAACTTTGATTTCTTTAGTTATAAATTATTGAAAGGGTTTGGTGCGGAGCCGATAAGTCGAGTTGCAAAAGTGTCTAGCAACCATAAGGGTTAGAATGCGCAAGAAAAATTTAGTAAGTTCTATTGCCTACTTCTTTAGTTTCTTTGAAGAGTCTGGTAAAGAAATCAAGAATAGCCCTAGTTGAAGTATTGTCAAGGTCTGGGATAATCTTGAATCAATTTGTAAAATGTCCACCCCTTCGGAAACCTCACAGTCTATAGAACCCAAAGCCAAGAAACAAAAGAAGGATTAGAGCCTTCATGATGATTTAATTGCTCAATTGCTTGGGTCATCTTACAAACCTAAAACGGGAGTTGGTGTCTTGAAGTTTGTTGATGTGTAAGGGAAAAAGTGACACTAAGCAAACATGCCCTAATCTCACTTTCAACCACACACTTGTGGAATACGAAAGAGCCTAGAGGTATCACACAATTGGCTACTTATTTTTGTGGAAGAGAGAGCCACGGGCTACCTATTAGGATTTCTATTCCTTTGTTGCAAATGATAGATAAAATGATGCAAGTTCAATCCCTAACCCCAAAGTGCAAGTATGAACTAATAACAAGATTGCAGAATTGAACTTAAATAATGGAAAGTTATAAACACAAGGACAAGACAAGAATGTAAATGCATACCCAATGTTAAAATATGAGTGAAAATGTTCGGGATGGGGGCGCGGGCGCCACCGTCCTGATTTTGCCCCTGAAACTGCTCCTGAAATTGCTGTTTTGCAACCTGAAAAGCTGTCAAAAATGCTGAAAATTGCTGTCTGACAGAGGGACCAGGGCGCCCAGCGCCCCTGTCCCAGGGACCAGGGCGCCCAGTGCCCCTGTCCTGGTAGGACCAGGGCGCTCCACGCCCCTGTCCTGGTCTTTTTCTCTGAAACTTGGTGTGGAGTGCTGTCTCGGCCTGCTTCTCTCGGATCTGCAACTTGCGGCATCGTCCGAATTCTGAAACCTGCACTTATATCTGAAAAGGTGTGATGGGCGGCTATATAGGGTTTTGCCTTAGTCAAACCCCCGCTTTGGTGATTTCCACCTCCACGAATAGCCAAGTTGTATTGTAAAAGTAGTGTGTGTGCAGACCTTGTGTGTGTGCAAGATCCTAAAATGCAAGTAAGCAAACTAGAGCAACCTAGACAGTAAACCCTAATTGCTTGTAAATGAAAATGTAAATGCTCCAAATCAAGATGAAAAGTGATCTAAAGCATGAATACAAATGATATGACGAAGCTTATGCAAAGACATGAAAACAACATGAAATCATACCCAACCCCAAGGGAGGGGTACAAGCCAATCTTCAGTCGGTGATCCCCTATTGCTCTTCAATGTCTTCAAAGCCCTAAATGGATGAATGAAATTGATGAATGCTTGATGGATGGATGTTGAATGTTGTTGAAGTCTTCAAAGATCTGCTCTTTCGCTGCATAGAAGGCCCTTCAAACCAAAAATATGGATCCTTTCCAATGAAGAAAGAGAGCTCTTATATATGAAACCCTAGGTCTTAATTTCAACTTTTGGCCAACCTAGAGATTGAATCTCCCGCCAATTTCTTGGGGTTAAGCTTTATTTTATGATTGGATCGTGCTCCTAAAATTTCGGGAAAAATGTCCAGGACCGTGTGCACTCCGGGCGCCATGGTCCCGACAACTTTTCACCAAATTTTCAGGGCAGTCAGATATGATGATTTTAGGGAGAATCCCGAAGTTACAGCTGATTTCGAGATGTTTTGACCCCCGAAATCAAGCCCCCAAGTTCAAAATAGGACCTAATTAGGGTTTTTGATTAAATGATGTATTGGAGGAATAAAATGAAAGGGGTACACTTTAATGAAAAGGGCCCAACTTTATGATATGGGAGATGATAAAATAGAACCTTAGACCTAATTAATTTACTTAATTAAGTGCTAAAGGGAAAATGCAATGCAAAATGCAAAATGCGCCAAGGCAGGTGCTAAACTAGGTGTGAAATTGTACCACCCTAGCAAGTGCGTACAATTTACGACGCTACAATTGATAAGCAAACTGATTGTAGGGAAAGTTATTTCAAAATAAGTGGGCACCATCTTTTTAAATGTTTCTATACGAAGTCTGAGTATGCAATTCCTTATTGCAATCCATGAAGATTAGGACTGGCTAGGTTAGTCTTTCCTAATGTTTTTCTCAATGTAGACCTAGTCAAGGCCTTAGCAAAATGTTACAATCTTGAAGGTCGATACATTAGAGTCATAAATGGAAGGTTGTTAAATATCAACAAATACACAGTATTGGAGGTATTTGGCCTAGAAGACTGTAGAGATTGTGCCACAAAGATTAATTTAGAAAACCTAAAGGCTGAATATGATGCAACAGAAGGGATTTTCAAAAGAAAATGGTTGCCTATTCATAGACCAAGCTACAAAAATAACTTGCAGCAATTTGCTAGAAACGAGAAGCCCCCATATAAAGTAGATTTGTTCTATAGATATTTTGAATTGACTTATTATGCAATTTGTCAAGTATTGGGGTATAGTGGGAACCCTGTGATGCCCAAGGAATTAATGCTTCTTGCTTGTGATGTGCAAAGTGAAACTGATTACAAATGTTATGACTACCCAGAATTTGTTGCAAATGTCCTGCATGAGTCATTGGTGAGAATACAAGAGGGTGGTTCAATACCCACTTTCAAATGGTATTCATTGTTAATGCATATGATATTATTTCATGGACAAAAGTATGGTGTGTGGAGTCCTTTTCTTAATGTAAAGCCTATTCAAAAGGGTGTTAAAATGCTAGTTCAGTTGTGGACTGCTATCTGGGATAGTGGATACTAGCATTCACCAGCTCTTGTGTTTGAGCAATATTTTGTCAGAAGAATACATGTTACATGTTGCATGTGGCATAGAGGTTCCTTGACTGTCAAAGAAAGTGATGAATTTTTTGAGACCAAAGGGGAAGGAATGAGAACTCAAAGTGAGTATTGACCATAAGTGGGCCGACTGGTATCTGGATGAGCAATATACATACATAAGGGTGTATGGATTCAAGGGAATGCCACATATTTTACCATTTATAGTTCCAAATAGATTGGTTGCTTTAGAGACTATGTGGAAAATGTATGGAGCCTTAGCTCCTTTTAGGACTAGTCAAAAGGGATCCTTTTTGCCCATGTATTTGGAAATTGGTGATTTTGAAATTAATTCAAATAAGGGTTTTGAACAAGCTGTTGAGTTGCTTATGTCTTTTCATTTGCCACTAGGATTAAAGGCCAGGGAATTCGACTTGGAAGGGTATTATACTTCTGCTATAATGAAAATGATATTGGGGAGGGTCAAACATGCATTTGAACTAAAAGAGGAATTAATGAGGAATTGTAGTTCCTATTAAGAGGTGCAAGAAAGAAGATCAATGTACTTCAAAGTACAAAAAATTGAAAGCAAAAAAAGGCTTGAGGACCCTTCTTATGAAGGACTTTTTCCAGATGAGTTTAACAGGGTAGTAAGGATGGAGAAGATTATGTAGAGTGCCCCTCTTATTTTAGCCAACTCATCTATTCCTCCACCCCCATCACCACGTCCATCAACCTTTGCAATGGGAGGACCAGTTGAAGTTTCCCCTTTAGCCAAAATGTGTCCACAATCGTCTTCATGTGCCGATTTATCTCAAGAGGGTGAAGATACAAGCAAACAACAAGAGGAGATGGAAGTGACCCAGGAAGTAAGGTTGCAACCTTACATTCTACCTGATGAGAATAGTGATGATATGATTCAAATAAGCAATAACTGACAGAAGATGTGAGAAGAAAAGCATCAAAATATTTTCTCTCTGATAATAAATTCTTTCACTCTCAAGAATTTAATTATTTATGTATAAGTGGAAAGGAAGAGAGATTTCTAGGGGACTAAGAGAAATCCCTAATGAGCAATGGGAGGAATGTAACAAGAAGTTCTATGAAGAGCTCAAGGAATAATTTGATCAAATGACACTTGAAAAGGGAAGACAATTGCTTAAAGAAGCTAGATGTTTGATTAGCCCTAGGATGGATTTATCTTCCATTATTGTTTTTGATAATCTGAGAAGAGATTAGAAATTTTAATGCAATCTCATAGATGAAGGATATGATAAGCTCTATTTTGGTTCAGAGGTTAGACCTTTTGATAAGACTCTTTCCATGTGGTGCATGTATCTTGAGGGACAAGGACCAAAATTGATCAGTGATATGAATGAAATAATGGGATAGTTTATGGTTTATAGGCTTAAGGATGTCCTTGCTAGTGATGCAACCTAATTAAATGTGAATACTGCCCTATTTACTCAGGCCAAGGTTGAGAAATTGAATGAAACAATTGCACAAATTACTTAGGAAAACATTGAGTTAAGAGAAGCACTATGGGCTTCAAAAGGAAAATGCCTATTGTTGGAGGACGAGAACACCATTTCCAAGCTACAAACCAACCTCATATGTGAAAGAAATAAAAGAGAAGAGGTCAAGAAGCAAGTGTTGAAATTGCAATAGGAGATAATGTATTTGAAGAAAGATATCAGAATGAATTAGTTCACATGGGCCCAAAGTTATGTCAAGAGAAGGTTTGAACAAATATTGCCCTATCTACAGGTTACATGGACAAGATATTAAGAGTTATTCCATTTTATGCAAAGGCAATGAGTAATAGAGATTCAATTAAAACTTACCATGCGAAATTTGTTTCAAAAGTAGCAACTAATCTATTGTATTTATGAGTTTATTGAGTCTGTTGGTGGTCAAGATGCTCAAGTATGGATAGACATGTTAAATGAATTAAATCCCACATTATATGAGGCTGAAGAATTGCTAAGTAATCATCACATATTTCACAGATGTATTGCACAAGATCTGAAAAGATTTTCCAAATTACAAGGCACTCCCCTCGCTTCATTCATAAAATAAGGCAAAGAACTTAGGATAAAGCAAGAGTGGAAGATAGAACTTGGAAATTTCCTTTTCCACAGGGTGCTAGATAAAGTTCTAGATGATGCTAATAGGGTGGTGGAGAATTTGTAGTTGAAAATAAGTGGCCTGTACCAATTGGAGTATAGCGCTAGAATCTTGAATAAAGAAAATGCTACCTTAGTGACTCCTTCATATAATGCACACATGGATTCTTGTCAAATCTTGTTTTCTAGAGAGAAGTAAGTCATGAGAGGTAGTCCTGCCAGCTAGAGGTTTTCTTTTGTTTTCATGAATTCCATTACAATTTAATCAAACCACCTCATGTTTCTAATATGACCAGTCAAAGAGGTTATAACTATAAAAGGGTAGTGATTCATTTCAAATCATGGTTTGTTATAGTATTCTTCATCCTTGGTTTTTCCTCGAGATAACTATTATACTTTATTCCTTGATGATAAAGCTAGATAGTGACATGTGGCAAGGTAGTGGCCAAAAGCTTTATTGCTCCCTTGTATTTTATAAAAGGGAATCCATGGCCATTTTTTGAAGGTTCTAAAAAATATAATATGGATGCGATTTAGGAGGGTTTTTCTTGATACAGAGTTTTCTTTTTCTAAAGAGTTTTATTTTTCTAACATATGAAATTGTTGCACATATGGAGATTAATGGAAATATTCTAATGAATTGTCTCATATATGTTGTTTCTCAATCGTATGATTTCATTTTTTAAGGACAAATGGTACTGTCTTTATGGGTTTACTGTAGATATGTGATGTGATACTTAGGTTTTCTTTAAGGAAGGAATTAACTTCTAGTAATACATTACAACAATTGAGGAATAGTTATGTGATTGTTTAAGTATAATTCATGGGGATTGTGATATGATATATTTATAAGGCATTTATATTCAAGAATTTAAATGTGACTCTTGTCAGTCTATCAAAAACATGACTCTGTGCCTATGAATAACACACTGATTTGATGATATGTTTCTTCAGTAACCACAATATCTTTTAAGCAATTGTTTTCTTGTTTTACTTTTGTTTATGTAAGGATTTGAATCCTTAGTTGACAATATCTTGTGAGATAAGAAGAAGGCCAATTCTGAGTTGCTTATTCATATTAGCCTTGTTTCATCGAGAATTATCTATTTTAAAATCAATACCGGTCCAGTGTGTTGTAAATTTGTAGTATTGGTATAGGTTAACCCACTTGGGTCGTGCAAAACCCAAAGTGAAGAAGGATTGTCCATCTTATCATGGTATCCTTGTCAATTGGCCAATGGTCTTAAGTTATTGTTGAAGGGAGAAGGCTAATTCTTAGAGAAACTTAATAAATCACTTGGAAACACCAACAACACCTTGTTCCCAATGAGGACCAAGGTGCCATGCCTTGGTCCTACCCCATTTTAGGGCCATAACAAAGGGGTCATGTGGTGTATGAAGTGAAAGTATGACCATATTTGAATGATGTAAGCATAATCAGGTCCTAATCAAACATTGGGAGATGAACACTAAGGTGAGGACCTAAAATGTGGACTAAATTGTAAGTGATTACAATTTAGGACGTTATAAGACAAAAAATACTCAAAGTGGTCCACTCTAGGAGAAAGAGGGAACCAAAACATATTACTATAGTGTCCTAAATTATGCCTAGTGCATTTATGACACTTCCACATTTTGGCTAGTGCATTTTTGACAAGCCTCGTTATCAAGATCTCATTATTTCGACATCATGAGGTGAAAAGACAGTGCCTCCAATGACCCCAAAGTCTCATTTGGGATTATCTTGGTGAGGATGGCAGCGCGTCGTGTAGACGTTCACACCTCGCACTAACATCTTGTCAGATTCCTAGATCAAAATAACATATCCCGTGTTAGACATTTTTCAGACATGTGCCCCTTTGCTTGAACTCATGCATAACGACTTTGTGCACCTTTTTGTTGCATTAAAATATTGTTTCCTTGTTCATTGTCTCTCTAGACTCTCTACACTCTTTGGATAGTCTTAGAAAGAAGGCTCTCAAAAGATCATGTTTCCTCATTCTCTTGGCTCTCAAGCTCTTAGCTATCATTTTGAATACTTGGCAAACATCTTGCAACAAAAACACCATCTCAATATTCATCATGATCTTATCTCAAGAGAGGGGTTTGGCTAGAATGCTTAAGCTTCTCTCTTTTCTCTTACCTTGCAACATTGTATGTTTTGCATTGTATTTTTGAATGTATCTATTGTCTAGGTTTATTTAGCTTTTCATTTATCATTTTATCTTGTATTTATTGCAATAGGGGTTTTCCTCCATTAAGCGGGGTTTGTTTCTATTTCATTTATCATTTATCTTGTATCTCATGCAGTAGGGTTTTCCTCCATTAAGCATGGTTAGTTTCTATTATGTTTATCTCTTTATCCAATTTATCTATCTGGCTATTCATGGTGGTGAAAACACAATAATGAAGGTTTGATTGAGGCAAACCCCTATCTAGCCCCAATATTTTCCCTCGTCTCTATGTGTGCAGGTGGTGAGCAAATTCTGTGCGGTTAAGGGTGAATTCTGGTGCATTCTGGAGGCGTCTTTAAGTCTCTATTCATACAGATGACAGTGTGGCGCGTAGATGTCCAGAACTCAAGGTAGAATAAGTTTTGTGGTATAATTTACATCTACTTTTGTACTTTATTAACAATTTGAATTTTATTAATATGTTTTTTATACTTTTACATTTTGTAACTTCTTTAGTATCATTTAGTGTTTATTTATTGTAATGCTTGCATCCTATGGCTCACCTTTAGCACTAGCTTAAGTGAGGTAGTGGCGGATAATTTGTTCTCTAAGATTTTTCATCTTAGAGGTAATAAATTCCCTCCTCTACATCTTTGGTGAATCCAATGTGCATGCCTCATGTAGGATCTTTTCATTTTAGAATTTGATGCATTCAACAAGGCATTTTCCAAAGATGATTTCAATATGTTAGATGAGGTCTTAGATGATTTCTTAGAAGCATCTCCTTCTAATGGAGATGTAAGAGATATTTCATCTTTGAACTCTTTTTCATTGAAAAATAAAGAGTCTATGAATGTCATTGTCATCTCTGTGGATCCACGAAAGCCTAAGAGACCATACATTTATGTGACTGCAGCTAGTACTTCTCTGAAGAAAATTAAAAACATTGGTGGGAAACCGTTTAAAGGAGATGCTCCAAATTTGTATACTAAGTTTATATAATCTAAACAACCTTCCTATAATACCATTACTCATACATGTAATACTAGAAGAAATAAACAACCTCTTGATCAACCACAATCTTCTTTACCACCTTTTGAACCTAGTCTTCCTCAAGAACCTCCACCTGTGGTCAAGTTCCCTAGTGATTATGATCTTATTGAGAAACTCAAGGTTACTCTTACTAAGATATCAGTATGGGATTTGCTTCAGACTACTCCAATATATCAAGGTATGCTACAAGAAGCCTTGCAAAATATTTTATTGCCTTCTTTTGCAAGACCGATGGATGTCAATTCATTGATGGATAATATTCATGCAGATACATTGAATATTGTGTTCTATTCCCATGAACTCTCACCTCTAGAAGTAAGGAATTTGGTGGATCCTTTGATGATAATTGTTCATGTTAATGGTGTTGGGATTAGATGGACCCTTATTGATACAGGCTCTCTGCACTTAATGTATGTAGCCTAGATCTATTAACAAAAATTAAGGTAGATCCAAATGCTTAAGCACTATCTTCTCTATTTATCCGAGGATTTGATAACATTGGAAATAATTCTTTGGGAATGATCATATTGTCCTTGAAAGTTGGACCGGTCACTATTCCAACTCTTGTACATGTGATGCTAGGTCCTTTATCTTACAACATTCTCTTAGGAAGACCATGGCTTCATTCCTTGGGATCTATTTATTCCATGCTTCATGGTTTAGTAAAGTTTGTGGCAAATAATCAAGTGGTCACAATCTAGGTTGACCCTAATGCTATGCATTATCAAATAGCGATAGTAGGTCAAGCCTCGATTACACCTTCATTTCATAATTACATTCCAACATTTTCCTCTACGATATTGACTTCTACTTCCATTGTGTCCCTTTAAAAGGAGAGTCAGAAGGGTGAGGAAGTCTCATAGGAGGAATTGTCTAAGAAGCATGATTCTTTGAAAAAGGATCATCCTAAAACATAACTCCCAAAGGCACAAAACTCTGAGTCTGCCTCTACTGAATCATCTTCTAATGAATCACTTTCTCCATCTAAAGTTAATGCATGTTTAGGTGATGACTGAGATTCTTTGGATTTCACTGACTCTCATGTTGGTGAATACAAAGTTGACCCTGTTCACCAGAAATTTCCAAAAACCTCGTTCACCTTACTACAAAAGATGATTATGCATCCATAAAGTCGGGTGATACTTATCATGTTGATAAAATTTTCTATACCAAAATTTTGACTTTCAAAGAGTTGCATGATATTTATGGTCTAGGGTATAATATTGTGTCAAAACTTGGTTATGATGGTAAGGGTTGCGGACCTAATGAATAGGGTATTTAGATTCCTTTGGAACCTGAACCTCATCATCATAACACTAGACTAGGATATCGTCCCACATCTCGCAAGGCTAAACCTTGGTTAACTGTCAACATGGTTTTTGTTGAGCCTCTTCCTCTTAAGCTTGTGCATCCTGAGTATATTGATGATACTGCAACACCACCTGATGAGATTCACATAGATCTCTTCCCTTAAGAGGAATCCTTGAAGGAATTTTTTGGTGTGTTTGCTAAGTTACCTTCATATCATCATAAATGTCGGTTCCCTTATTGTTTAAATGCTCAAGCATTCTTTGGGGAATCCATTGTGAACATTGATAAAGAAGCCTCTTTATCCCATGATGAAGAGTGCATATCTACATCCCATCTAGAAGACCACAATACCCTAATAAAAGGAGAAACTATTGATGTTGCCATGGATGATAAGGCTCCTAAAAAGGTTATCAAAGTTGGGAAGTGTTTATCCTTAGAGGAATCTAATGAATATTCAGACCTCCTACACAAATTTCTGGATATCTTTGCTTTGTCATATGAGGAAATGCCAGGGATTGATGAATCAATTGTGGCTCACAATATTGTGCTAAGTCCTAATGCCAAGGTTGTATAGTAGAAGATGCAAAAGATGAATCTCAAGGTAGCCTTGTTAGTCAAGACAAAGATAGAAAATCTTTTAAAGGCTGGTTTTATCTGTCTTATCAACAACTCTCCTTGGATTTCGAACATTGTTCCAATTGGTAAACTTGATGGTCAAATCCAAATCTATATTAACTTTCAAGATTTGAATAAAGCTTCCCTCAAGGATGACTTTCCACTCCTGAATATCGACATGATCATCGATTCAACTATGGGTTACACCTTTCTCTCTTTCATGGATGGCTTGTCGGGTTATAATCAAAATCACATTAACCCAAAAGATCAGTACAAGGTCGCTTTCATGACCCCTTGGGGTACCTTTTGTTATCTCGTCATTCCATTTGGGTTGAAGAATACATGAACAACCTATCAACGAGCCATGACTTATATTCCATGATTTCATCCATACGATTCTAGAAGATTATGTTGATGATATCTTGACAAAATATTTTATCAATTAGGATCATGTCAAGAATCTTTTATCTATCTTTGAAAGGCTTCAATTGTATAAGATGAGACTAAATCCTCTAAAGTGTGTTTTTGACATGGATGTTGGAAATTTTTTAGGTTTTATTGTCTCTCGTTGAGGAATTGAGATAGATACAAACAAAATTGATGCAATTGTTAACATTCCTCCACCAAAGAACATCTCTTAACTTTGTAGTTTGCAAGGGAAGATTAAGACCATTCACAGATGTGTGGCTCAATTGGCTGATCACACCCTCCTTTTATGCAGTTGTTAAAGAAAGATGTACGCTTCGGGTGGAATGAAGAGTGTCAAAAAACCTTTGATTCTATGAAGAATTATTTGGCAAGTCCACCTATCTTGATGCTGGCTATGTTAGATAGACCCTTCCTTCTCGACATTTCCACCTCATCCAATGCTGCATTTAACTTTATTAGCTTAGTATGATTATGATGGTTGAGAGAGGGCAATGTATTACATTATCTATGTTCTTTTTGAATATGAAACTCAATATTCTACAATGGAAAAACAATTCTTAGCTCTTGTCTTTGCAACACAGAAGATAAAACATTATATCCTTCATGCAGAAATTTGAATTATTGATCTTCTTAAGCATCTCTTTTCAAAGTCTGATCTTTTAAGGAGGTTGTCTAAATGAGTAATGTTGCTTTCTAAGTTTCATTTAAAATTTGTTGCTTAGAAATCAATTAAAGGGTAGGATGTCACTGACCAATTGGCTGAAGCCCCTTCTATGGGATATGTATTTATTAACAATTAGTCAAGAACCTATATGGGATATGTATTTCAATGGATCAAGATGTTAGACTGGTTTAGGAGTGGGTGTGATACTAATCTCACTTGAAGGAAAGCCAATCCCTCTTTCTTTTCATCTGGGATTTCATTGTACCAGTACCATTGCTAAATATGAAGCCCTAAATGTTGGGTTACGTGTCACGATTATAATAGAGTGAAGCATATCTGCATTCATGGAAATTTTGAGCTTATTGTAAATCAAGTCACAGGTGCACACCATGTTAAGCAGTTGAAATTATCTCACTATAAGGATCTAGTAATAACCATACTGAAATATTTCACTAGCACTATGGATAGCACATCACAAAGAGAAAATTGTCACATAGATACAATGGCAAGCACTGCTTCCCTTGTGGGTCTAGAATATGGTCAAAATGAATATCATTTGGTGATAAAATTTCTTTTCTCTCCCACTGTATCTAATCAACTTGAATTTTATAGTTTAATGTGTGCTCATATAAACTTGGAAGAGTGGTTACCCACATTTATAACTATCTCAAGAGTGGAAGCTTTCTTGCTAACTCTAGAAACAGTATGCATGTTCGGATTAGGAAACTTTCCACTCGGTACATTCTCTTATCCAACATTCTTTATCAAAGATCTTATAATGGTCTCCTTATATATTGTTTGAAAAAAGTTGAAATACCTCTTGCCCTTTAGGAAGCTCATTCAGACTCTAGAGGTGGACACTTTGGAGATAAATCTTTGGTTCATAAGTTAATCCACATGGGGTATTATTGGTAGATGATGGAACAAGATTCCTTTGCCTTTGTCAAAAAGTGCCCTCAATGCTAACAACATAGTAACTATATTCGAGCTCTTGCACAAGAGCTCTGAGCTCAAATTTCTCCTTGGCCATTTCAAACTTAGGGGTTGGATATTATCAGTAAACTATCTCCTTCTTCTAAATATCATACCTTCATCATTATTACTACAGATTACTTTACAAAATGGGTCAGGGTTATACCGCTAATGTCCACTACTACTGACGTAATTTGTAGATTTCTCTTGGACAATATTGTTTCTCATTTTGGTATACTTGCTGCCCTTGTGTCTGATAATTGTACACCATTTAAGAATAAGGAGGTTAAGTAGTTTCTATTAAAAAAACATATTCAACATCATTTCTCTACACTATATTATCCTCAATCTAATGGTCAAGTGGAAGCATCCAAAAAAACTATTGAGCGAATCTTACATAAAACCATTAGTAAGCACGGTAAGGATTGGCATACTTAATTGATCTATACACCATGGTCCTATCACACAAGTGTATGTATGACTATAAGAGTGACACCTTATAATCTTGCGTATGATGCTAATGGAATCATGACTCTAGAGTTGGAAATTCCTTCATTATGAATTTCCTTAAAGGGGCTTCTTGACGATGATTCCTATCGTACTCTTCACCTCAATCAACTTGAGTTGTTATATGAGTGCCATTTAAAATCCCTTCAACATCTCCAATATTATCAAAAATCCTCATCTAAATGATATAACTAGAGTGTTCTTTCTCAAACCTTCAAAGTAGGTGAATTGGTTCTTTATGAGAATCAGAAAAATGTCAATGTGGCACTCGACCAAAGAGGGAAATTTAGCCTGAGCTCGTTAGGTATGTACATAGTCACCTCTATCTATGAATCTAGTGCCTATGGGTTGTCTCATATGGATGGCATGCCTCTTAAGGAACCGATGAATGCTTTGCACCTACATCGATATTATGCATAAAAGAATTATGTGTCATAAGCATAACACTTAGTTCTCTAAGGTTGTTATGCTGTGATATTACTTCATTAACACAAAATCTAGATAGCTCTGTGTTATGGTAACTATGTGTGTGCATGCATGTGGGTGTGTATACATGTATCCTCTATATGTCAAAAACATGTGAACAATGATCATCATATAATTTAATTATGCATGTGTGTGTCATATGTAAATTAAATCATGATACATATCTAATCTAACAATCCATCATATGAACATACAAAATAATCATAAAATAAAGGTACATCCATCAATGATAATGGAAGCTATAGGCAAATCGATGAATCATATATATATATATATATATATATATATATATATATATATATATATATATATATATATGTCAATGTATAGTCTCAATGTACATGTATCACATCACTACAAAACACATGATGCCAACATATGTGTCTATAGAAATATATCAGTACATCTATATACATCAAAATAAGGATGTATATCTCTATAAAAAATGGATGAATCTATACAATGGCATGGTTTCTCTCAAGACCCCCTGGGAGCATAAGTCCTTGAGCTTGCTGGTGTTGGGGGATGATGATCACGATGTGGAGGTTGTTAGACTGATATTAGCTATGACCTAATAGTTGTAGTACTTTGTGAGCAAAGTCCTCTCAACTCCCCTTGTAGCTCTACCACAGTCTCTCTCTATGTCATCAGCTCCTCCTGCAGCACAACCTCCCTCTGTCATGCTACCTCGAGGTTTGTCATTAGCTGACACACTCGGGGATGATCAAGATGACCCACTACGCCCTGGTGTGTAGCTATAACTTGTCGATAGAGGTTAGGAACCTTGCTCTACGTGGCATCATGTGCCCTCTTGGCACTCTCATCCCACATCACCACCCAATCTCTCTCTCAGATCATAATCTGTAGCTCTAGAAAGACTTGGTCTCTTTGTCCCATCACTGTGGCCAGCTATGCTACTCCCTACACCAGCTCCACCTGGCCCTCCTTGTATGTTGTCCTAAGCTGTTCTACAGGCTCAAATAGGTGCACATGTCTTCTTGTTGACTAGAGGGGTTTATATGCATCTAGGGTTGGACCTTGGAACTAAACATATGGGATAATGTCTGGTAGCACCTGGTGGATAAAACTTAGCCACTCTGTGATGCTCTCTACAAGCACAAACTATATATCAATATCAGTATCACTATCATCTCAAGTCTATATTTCACATCTCAAATCAAAAGTAAATAGAACTATATCATACAAACTGAAATAACAATACGTACCAAGATCACCCCTTTGTCAGTCTAGATCTCGTGGTGGCAGCCTACTCAAGGATGCCCTCGTGGTCCCTGCTAGTGCTGGTGCTGATGACAATGTCAGTCCCATAGGTGGTGAAGCTTGTGCATCGCTAACCAAGCTTTGACTCACTACCTGTTGTCTTTGTGTTGGCCTCTTGCCCTCATTTCTTGAGGATGATCCCTCATCGATATCTCCTCCTTAAGCTCTGACGTCTCATCCGTCGACATCAGCTGGGAAGATGGGAGCGGGACTTGTAGTGCTCCACCAATCAGTGAATTCTTGTGTCACCCTGATATCATCTATGTCTATATGGGGTGGGGTGTCATCATCATTGCTACCCTCAGGACTATCTCATACATCGTTGAGGGTGGGGTAGGGTAAGTCCTACGATCGTATCACACTCCCCATTTACCGCACATATGTAGGTATCACAGGAGGAATAATTTGCACCTATCCAAACCGGCACATGCACTGTCGCTAGTAGTATGGGACGACTATGTGGTCCTGACATTCGAGAAAAAACCTATTGTAGACACTTAAAAATAATTTTTTTAATTATTTTTAATTCCTCGCATAATTAATTAATTAATTATGTTAATTCAAATTCCTCTCAATATTAATTAAATATAATTAATATTGTCACTATAGCATATTATTGATTTATTTAATAAATCAATCCCTTTCTTTACTCTTCTAAAAAAATCAAATCCTCACAAATCTTCCTCTTAGCTAATTAATTTCAATTAATTAGTTAACCTACATGATTCCTACAAATCATCTTCTTAATTCATTCTTCTAGAAACTCCCTAAACTCACTTAACATTATTTTTCTAATTTTTTATTCTCTCCACTCATTCTCTCCTGTTCAAATTCTCCTACAAATATTAATCCCACCTAACATTTCCTCTAATCCCCCTCCTAATGAGTTGTTAATGGTTAATCATCATGATTAGTCACAAAGTCAACTCTTTGCTTTTAAATACTCTTTTCCTAAGTGAATGTAAGATTTTCAAAATCTCACATTCCTCCAGGCATTCCCTCTCCCAAGGAATTTTTAATTCTTCCAATGCACCTTGTGGAGTGTGGAGATACGAAATGCCTTTAAGGCATATTTCTTGGTCTCCACACCCTCTCTTGGAGCTTGTGTGAGCTCACAAGTAAATCTTAGCCCTTCATCTCAAGTCCATCCTAGCCATCCATTTTTCTCTCCTCTTCCTATAAATAAAAGGGTTCCACCCCTTCATTTGAACTTCTTAAAATCCAGTAAGTTTATGCTGCCCTTTTAAGCCCAGGAAATCATCTTGGCAACTTGATCATCTCATCCTTATCATTTTTCAAATCCATTCCATTTGTGCACAACATTAGAGAGCCATCCACATCCAACAATCAAAGGAGCACATCAAGTGGAGCATTATTAAGGGGCGCCTTCACTTCATCAAGCTCAATCCGAAGGAGAAGGTAAAATAGCAAGGTGAAATGGTCTTTTAATGATATTTTAGCATTCTTCATGTTTATTTCATTATGTTTTGATCATTTGACCTTCAAATCTATTTTCCCCTCTTCATTTTGGCATGCCCGGTGGGACCCACATCCCTACGAACTAATGGTTTTTTTAAGGTTTTTGTGAGTTGTGAGATGCAGGTTCCAGAATAGCGCGACTGCAGAAAAAAATAAAAAAAATCTTTTTTGCAGGTTCCAGACTAGCGGCTCTGTATTTCTACGCAACTTCTTTTCTGTTTCTGTTTCATTTTTGTTTCTGTTCTTTTTCTGTTTCAGTTTCAGTTTCAGCATGATAGCTCTGTGATTAGCGCGAGCATTTTTGTGGGAATTTGAATTCCTATTATCTGATCTATTATTTGCTTTGTTATCTGCTCTGTTTAATTATAATCTGTGTGAAAGTAGGAGAGTATGCTCTTGTCTATATAGACAATTAGAAATCTAGACCTTTCACTTTTCTATTCTATTTTAGCGCGACTGTATGCTCTAACCGCAGGAAAGTGTGAAAATAGGAGAGTATGCTCTTGTCTATCTAGACAATCAGAAATCTGGACCTTTGACACTTTTATATCTGTTTAGTGCTACTGTCTGCTTTGTTAATCTGTTTGAAATTTTTAGGCGCTAACTGTAGTCTGCATTTTTTTTTTTTCATTTCCTGTTATCTGCTCTGTTTAAATATAATGTCTGACCATAGGAAAGTGTGAAAGTAGGAGATTATGCTATTGTCTATCTACACAATCATAAATCTGGACCTTTGACATTTTTTTTATATTCTGTTAAATTTAAGGTTTTCGGTCTGTTAAATCTAGGGTTTCTGTTTGCTCTGTTAAATCTAAGGTTTTTAAAAAATAAAAAATAAAAAATCTTTATCTTCTTTTTTTTTGCCATATCTTCTTTATCTTGACTCCATTTTCCTCCAAACTCCACCAGATTCTCGACATTGCCATTTTCCACATTTTCTTCCTTGGGGGCTTTATCCAAAAAATCCACTTTTTGAAGCCCAAAATCCCATATTTCTCTATTTTTAGAGTTTGTCATAACTCCTTCCCCTTTTATCCAATCACCTCCAAATTTTTCTCATATTATCCATCTCCAACTTTTGCTTCTTTGTCCCTCTTGGATAAATATTCCCATTCCTTCATCTTTCCTCCAAAATCCCCATTTTTCGCTTGCCTATCCCTTGGAAAGTGGCAAAAACCTAGTCAAACCCCATTTACCCATCAAAGATTTTTTCAAATCCACGTTTGTCATTAGTAAAAAAGTTTTTATTCATGTTTTTCTATTCATTCCCCCAAAAAAAAAAAAAATTAATATTTTTGTCATTTTGTTGTTTTTTGCAGGACGCTTGTTGAAGACTCTATTTTTTCCAAATTACTAATCAAGTTGTTTAGCGGGACTCTTGTTGAAGATTCTATTTTTCCAAACTACTAATCAAGTGGTTTTGTAGGTTGCCTAGCTGATTCAACCAAATATTGTGCATTTATTTAAATTAGGCACCTAGATATTAATTAAAATGGAATGAACCATTGTCTTATGTGTCTTTAAGAAAAGCGTAAAGGTAGGAAAGTATGCTCTCGTTTTACTAGACGATCAGAAATTGAGACCCTCCAACCTTTTCTTGTTTGATTGTGTGTTTACCTCTAGCGGGCATGCCCTCCCAACTTGCTCTTTGAGAAGGTAAGAGGGGAACGACCCAAGTGAGTACACCCGAACCTGGGGTTCCCAACTCACTATAATAAATAGGCCATTGACTACGAAAGAGTTAATGGTTGGGGCTATATGAGAGTTAACTCTCACATTGGGTGCTTAGTAGGATCCTAGAGATCTCAATCACGATTGCGTGACTACTAAGTTCTTGGTGTTTTGTTGGGCTATAGGCCTCAATTGCGCTTGCGCAACTTTGAAGGGTAGCTCCTAACGGGAAGGCTTACTAAACACCTTGTTCATAGTGGCCAAAAACCTTCTAGTCATTGGTGCAGGAGGTCGAACCTTTGAAGCGGCCTATATTCTTACGGCCCTTAGTAGAGACAGAAAGGTCACCAGGAGGAGTTTTCATGGGAATTGATGCTTGGCTGCCCCGAGAAGTGAGTGTCGTGGAGGGGAGCCAGTGGGGTCAAGCATCTAAGTGTCTGCTCTGGGTAAGCAGAGATGGGAAACCAATTGGGATTCAATGACTATTGTCCTTGCCAGCCTTAAGAATGTTGTATATGAGCATGAGTGTCTTTGATATAATATGCATTTGATCACTATGTTTGCTTTGTTTGATACATACTTGCCAAGAGTAGATTAAAAACACATCACTATTCCCAAACACTTTTCAAAAACATTTGTCAAGACACAAACAATTGCCCAAGTCATTACCCACACAAAGTCCAAAATTGCATCAAAACTCTGTCCGTCCCATTTTTCATAAGCCTAAGAGAGAAGCTAAGAGTCCGTCATCTCCATCAACATTCAAGTTTGTCCTTTGAAACACCAACTATCGTCCAAATCAGGGTGGTTGTATCCCTTCATACAACTTTCCATTCGAATTGATCCTTCATGTTCATACCAAAGACAACCTAGTCATCAAATTTCTTCTAAACCATCACTACTATACCTCCTCCATCAATCATCCTCAAATTTCCTAAGTCCTTTCATCATAAATTTCTTAAGTCCTTTCATCACTAATATCGTGTATGGTCGCAACTCGATTCCAAAAGAAAAAGATGGCTGCACAACAATATGGCATGCCGGACATTGATGTCCTATATGAAGATCCCACACAAGATCATACACAAAGTGGGCAACCTAGCGATCAAGATCAAAGTCAAAATTTTGACATGGTTAACCAAGATGAATTTTGTCCAGAAGTGCAAACTTTCCTAGTGGATTCTTATAACCAAGAGATTATGGAAAAGTTTATTAAA
Organism: Cryptomeria japonica; assembly: GCF_030272615.1. Classification (NCBI taxonomy): domain Eukaryota; kingdom Viridiplantae; phylum Streptophyta; class Pinopsida; order Cupressales; family Cupressaceae; genus Cryptomeria; species Cryptomeria japonica. Next base: position 292,888,707 of record NC_081409.1, on the reverse strand, counting down.
CACAATCCTACTGCACTTCTGAAAACTCTCCTTGAACATGGAGCTCAACTTCTGCCTGAATTTAATAGATCCGCTCTCACCCAACAACCACAAGGAGACCTCACTCCCACACAAAGTGGTACACCTACTATTCAAACTCAATCAATTGCAGCCCCATCAATCATCCAAGCTCAATCAATGCCACCTGCAGTACCTCCCACCGTGGTCTCTATCCCACCTTCTTCCTCTTTACCATCCATACCACTATCAAATCTGATCTCATCCATTCTCCAACAAACTTCTATGCCACCTCCTTCTATTCAACCTCAAATTTCTATTCCACAAACTTCCCTTCCTCCCAACAATGTCCCAAATTTTATCCGTGCCATATTCAATCCTGTCACAACAGTTGGCGGACCGCAACCAATTGTCCCTCAAACCCCAGCAACATCAGTCATCACATCCCACATTCCCACCTTCTCATCATATCAATATATTGGTGGTGGTGCACCTTCTTTGGTTCATCCAATTCTTGGGGCAAATACAATTCATCAATATCAAAGTCCACAACAAGACCTCATCAAGAAAATTCAAGACATGAAGAATATCATCAAGGACATGAAACAAAGGACTAATAAAAGGAAAACTTACTCATTCGAAGAGTTTTTCCCTTGTCCTTACGACCCATCTATATCAGTTGCACCATATCCCCTGAGATTTGAGATCCCTAAATTCACCAATTATGAAGGCAAAGGAGATCCCCGCGACCATGTCCGAGAATTCCACATCTTATGCCAAGAAGTCTCCTATAGTGACCTTTATCTTCATAGAATCTTTCCCAAGAGTCTCATGGGAGACGCCTTGGCATGGTTCTCATCTTTACCACGAGGTTCTATTGTCTCTTTTCTAGACTTGGCAGAAACATTTGTGGCCCACTATGCATACAACATGGGTAATGATGTTTCTATGATGGACTTATGTAATACAAAACAAAGGACCGGAGAAACCTTCGCCAATTTCCTACAAAGATGGTGACATCTTATCAAGAAATTCCAGTGGGACATGCCAGAACAACATCAAATTGAGCTATTCCAAAAGAACTTGGTGCCTGAACTTTCAAGACCTTTAATATCTCAATGTATCAAATCCTTCCAAAAATTGATAGATAAAGGCCTCGCCCTCGAACGTGTCTTGTTGGAGGAAGGAACCTTGAAACATTACCAGAAATCAACACAAAGTTCTTCCTCTTATTATAACGAGAAGCCAAAATTCTGGTCAAAAAAAAAAATGTAGTCAATGATGGTATAATTGATGCAAAGCAGGTCCAAACTGTGGCTGCTCCCCCAAAATCCACCACCAATAATCATCAATTCAGTAATCGAGACAACCAAAATCAATCCAAAAAACCTCACAACAATGTCTCAATCCAGGGATGACCACCCCAATCGAATAACAGGACTCCAAGAGATTTCACTCCTCTGGCTGAGCCCATTGAAGTGGTGTTTCAAAAACTTGTCCAAGCAAGTATAGTGGTTTTTCCAATCACTCGCCCGTTTGACCCCAATCAACCTAAACCGAGATGGTATAATGAAAATGAGTATTGTGAATACCATCATATCAAGGGACATGATACACAAAAGTGTATGAAATTGAAGATCTACATACAAGATCTCATTGATAGAGGTGAGATTGAGATAGCAAATAAAAAACCTGGTAAAAACATTGACAAACTCAAAATGTACCAGGAACCCTTCCCGAAGCATGATAAAGGAAAAGGCTCATCATCTAATGCAATGGGTTATGACTACGCTAATCACATAACCGGTTTTGATTTTTTAGTAGGTCGCATTGAACCTGCAGACAATCATGTCAATGTCATAACCATCTAAGGAGTCAATTCTCCTTCTTCCCAAAGCAGACCAAATCCTGCTAGGATAGTCATTCATGGCGCCACACCTTCCACCTCCCATTTCCATAATGACTGCAATGCAACTACACGCCGAGAAAGAGTCACCATCCAAGGAGTCCCTCCCCCACTAAACCCCCCACCCATGTCTTCCACCCGCCGATATGACCTCCTTGATCAACTTGGGAAGACACCCACGCAGATCTCCATTTTGGAACTTCTCAAGACCTCCCCAGTCCATAAAGAAATTTTGGAACAAGCCCTTCTCCAATCATGCGTTCCAGATAACATCAATGCCACCCAATTCCAAGCCCACATTGGAAACCTTGCTGCCCAACAACACATTGTATTTATCTCTAAAGATGCTCCCGCAGATGAAGACCATAACAAACCTTTGCACATCGAAGCTCTCATCCACAAGCACAAGGTCAAACGTATCCTGATATACGGTGGATCCGAGCTTAATCTGTGTACATACAAATTAATTAAACAATTGAGACTTTCTGAGGATCTGATAGACACATCAAGAAGGATCACAATAAAGGCATATGATGATGCAGAAAGAATTTCAAAGGGCGTGGTCACCTTACCTCTTCAAGTGGGCCCCATTACAATTGAAACCCCTTGCCAAGTACTAGATCTTGACCTCCCCTACAACATTCTCCTCGGGAGGCCATGGATTCATTCCTTGCAGGCCGTACCCTCCACCTATCACTAATGCATCAAATTCCCCTATAATGAAAGAGAGATCACTATCAAAGGTGATCCCCAACCTTTTTAATATTGCAAACTATTAGAGGGGAAGCATCCGTATCATTGCCCACTAAATAGACCCTCGCCAACACCTCCATTTGACATATCAAATGTTGCCTCCACATCATCCCAACCAGATAATCAAATCAAGATCTTGGACAATGGCTGTGGAGAATACAAATTGGAGGATGTCTTATTAATAGGCAACCTCCCTCTCTCTCCTAAGTCATTTGGCAAACCAAAAGAGATAAAAAATGACCCAAAACCAATCATGCAATGCCAAAACACCACCTTCCAGCAATGGGGCCCACTTGATAACGAGAGCCTCGAAGCAGATATCTCTTCATGGCTGTACTGGGAAGAAGATGAAGATCCAACAAGAATATCCAAAGAAATGTACCCAAAAGCATCTGCCATAGTTGAAAAAATGGGTTAGAAAGGACACGACCTGGGACCAGAGGACAAAGGAAGAAAAACACCCATAAATCCTATCTCCTACAGATACAACAGAGGCTTGGGGTACACCCCGGTGCCTAAGATTACTATCACTAGTGCCCCTTCTAGTCCTTCTTCGGATATCGAAAGCACTGACGAAGAGAAATTCCACAAAATGCCTTATGAATATGAGAAAGATATCTTCTTGGACGCTTACATCAATATCATCACCCCCGTAACCCCTCCCACTTTACATGAGCTACATCTTGTCCATCCTAAACTCATTGACTGGGGCCAACGAGACAAACCCACTTTAGATATCTGCGCTGACGATAATGCTCTCATTGCTCTCCTGATAATGCAAAATATGGAAGATTGTAGTAGAATCAAGGGTATTCAACTACACAAAAAGGGATACTTTGGTAGTCAAGTCAATGCCCTTAGCCACAAAAAAGATAATAAAAGGAAAAAATATGATTCCCTAGGTGAAAAACTCCTTGAGGTGCCTTTGGACGAACAAGAAATAAAAACAAAGGGCGTATCTGAAAGTGAAAACCTGGAAAAGGCACTTGATGATGAGGGATTTGACCTCCCTACCATTGGTTACCTTCCACATGACAAATCAAATTTGTTGATAGAAGAAATAGACAGCATCAACATGGGCACCAAGGTCATTCTGAAAAATGTGCTCATTAGCAAATCCCTCATAGAAATCGAGAAACAAAACTTCATCAACTTCCTTACAGAGGTAAAAATCAATTTTGCATGGTCCTATTCCGATATGCCAGGGAAGGACCCTGCCTTGGTGGTTCACAATCTCGTCATCTGCCCAGATGCAAAACCTGTAAAAAAAAAATTGCACAAAATGCACCCACATATTGCACTCCTGGTCAAGGCAGAAATCCAAAAGTTGTTAGACACAGAATTTATCAAACCAATAGATTATGCTGAATGGGTCTCCAACATTGTACCTATCGACAAACCTGCTGGGGGCATTCGCATTTGCACAGATTTTTGAGATCTAAATATATCTTGTCCTAAAGATGATTTCCCACTCCCCAATATAGACATGATTGTGGACCTTACAGCAGGACATGAAATGTTATCGCTAATGGATGGGTTTTTTGGATACAACCAAATCAAGATAGCAGATGAGGATCAACATAAAACTGCATTCACAACACCATGGGGTACTTTTTGTTATCGAGTCATGCCTTTTGGCCTTAAAAATGTTGGAGCTACGTATCAACGGGCAATGACAACAATTTTTCATGACCTCTTGCACAAAATAATGGAGGACTATGTGGATGATCTGCTAGGAAAATCCAAGACAAGACAAGAACACATCCCCATTCTAAAACAGATCTTCGAAAGATTGAAAAAATAAAAGTTGCGCCTAAATCCCAAAAAGTGTGTGTTTGGCGTCACATTGGGAAAACTACTGGGATTCATTGTTTCCTGCAGAGGCATCGAGGTTGATCCCGCAAAGGTAAAATATATTATGGAAAAGCCTCCGCCAAAAACTCTCAGACAACTGTGCAGTCTCCAGGGAAAACTCCAGTTTGTCAGGCGTTTCATTTCACAGCTAGCAGACAAGTGCCATCTGTAGACGTATAAAAATGAGCATATTCCTAAATGAATATTTTATGTTCATTTCTCTATTTAATTAAATCCAATTTAATTAAATTATCCACATTCCTCTATTTAATTAAATAAGTTACTCAATTTATTAGAATTAAATTCACTATACCCATTTAATGAATAAATCATTTTATTCAATTAAATCCCCTATCCACTTTTAATTAAATTCAAATTTAATTAAATAGTTATCCTAAATTGAATAAATCATATTTATTTAATTTCTCCAAATTGCAACCAAATTGAATAAAATCATTTAATTCAATTAAATCCTATTATCCCCCCCATTCACTTGCAAAATCCCAAACCCTTTCCTAATCCCTTCTAGAATCTTCTAAACGATTCTAATTAACCTAACCCTCCTCTAAATTTTGTCACATCCCTAAGCAAAGGGAAGTCACTTCTCACAAACCTTAAAGTCTTTGATAACCATTGAAGGTTTTCAACCTTCAACCACTAAAACCCTTAAAGTCTTTGAAAACCATTAAAGGCTTCCAACCTTCAACCACTTAATCCCTAAAGTCTCCAATAACCATTAATGGTTAATTCAAACCTTCCCACATGGTTAAAACATTTGTTTTGACTCAACCTCTATCCAACCCAAGGGTCTCATCAGGTCATTAATGCTTTGACCATGATTATCTCTTAATCATTTGCACAAAGGTTTATCCTTGGATTAACTCTTAATCCAGTGGGTAAGCCTAACTTAGACTTGACCCTTAGCCTTTAGATAACCATGAGGTCTTCTCAGGCCTTTAATGCCTCCAACCTCTTCTCTCAACCCAATCCTATGTTGACACTTGTCACCATTTCATTGGTACAAATTGTGCACATAGATCCCCAACTTTCAAACCTGGCCCTTGATTAAACCTTTCAATCCTGACCATCCATTGCCCTATTTGTGCTATAAATAGAGCCCTCATTCCTCCATTCTTAACAATGATCTTTCAAATTTGAAGCATTATACTTATGCTCAAATACTTTCAAGCTTTTTCATATCATCTTTATGCTCATCATTTAGCCTCTCTTTAAATCAGGAAGTAGACTAAATATGCATGTTTAGAATAAATTCTTTATCATTTTAGCTCAATCATAGATTAAATATAGTATGCTAGGATAGTATTCATACTAATCTTGTCATCTTATCATTTAGTTTATTGCATTTCTAAGATCATACATAGCTTAACATCTATTTCATACTAAATTTAGCAAAAGCATCTCTCGTTCTCATATTTGCCATCCCTAAACCATTTTGCTCAGTGATCTGAGAGCAAAAACGTTGGTTTGAGGGACATTGTGAGATAGAGAACCATGGGACCCTCCTTGGGAAGCTGAGTAACACTACGTTACTCCATAGCTTGCATCAAGAAGTCCTGTGTGTGTGTGTGGACTAGTATTCTAATAAATTTTCACATATTTAGTTTTATTTGACCACTTTTCCCGCATACACCATCCATTTGCACACCTGTTATGTAAAAACACAAATTTTTTTTGGGATTACCTATGTCAAAAGGCCTTTAAGAAATTAAAAGAATATCTAGCATCACCTCCCGTATTAATGCCTCCTACTCCTGGAAAACCCCTTATTTTGTATATATGTGCTACTGCAGTGGCATTGGGGGCATTATTGGCACAAACAGATGATCAAAAGAAGGAACATGCCATTTACTACATCAGTCGGATGTTGGTAGGATATGAACTCAATTACACCCCCATTGAAAGAGCATGTTTGGCATTAGTGTTTAGCACATAGAAACTATGACACTATATGCTAAATAATAAGACAAAATTAATTGCTAAAACTGATCCACTTAAATATCTCTTGTCCAAAGTTGCTCTCACTGGAAGAACTGCCAAATGGGTCATGCTCTTAAGCGAGTTTGACATTGAATATGTGGACAGAAAGGCAATCAAGGGACAAGTCATTGCAGATCAGTTAGCTGAAGCTCCACTTCCAAGCGACCATCCTCTTCTCATAGAATTACTAGATGAGTTCATTATGACTGTTACCACATCCTCCACATGGAAATTCTATTTTGATGGCTCCTACACTCAAAATGGATCAGGGGTAGGAATATTATTGGTCACACCTCAAGGAGATGACATCCCCAAATCATACAAGATAGCCTTTGTATGTACCAATAACATAGCAGAATACAAGGCCCTCATCACAGGTACGCTTGGTTATCCACTTGAAAATAAAGGAATTACAAGTCTATGGTGATTCCCAACTCATCATAAAACAAGTCAATGATGAATACCAGACAAAATATGATAAAATCCTTCCCTACCGTACCATGATTGAAGATCTTAAGAAACATTTCATGGCAATCAAGTTTGACCAAATCCCATGAACAAACAATAGGGCTGCAGACGCAATGGCCACCATTGGCTCCCTCCTTCAAATGCCAGCACACAGTCAAAAGTGTGAGTTCTTGGTCAAGCAATTGTTTATACCAGTATATGACCTACCAGAGTTTGAAATGGTGTGTGTTCTTATTGGTTCCGAGTCCCCTTAGTACTAAGAAACCTTCACTTTCCTCAAAGACAACACCATTCCCCCACACCTCACCAAAACCCAACAACAAACCTTCATCCGTCGATGTGCCCGGTACACCATCCTTGCAGACACCTTGTTCAGAAGGCATTTTGATGGTTCCCTCCTAAGGTGTTTGGATAAACAAGAAGCAGAATGGGCATTACGCAAAGTACATGAGGGTATCTGTGGGGCACACTCAAGTGGACTCACATTTGCTAAAAAACTTTTGAGAACAGGATACTATTGGCCTAAAATTGAAGAAGATGCATACAATTATGTGAAGAAATGCATCCCTTGCCAGCAGCATGGCGACAAGATTCATGCACCGTCACAAGAATTGCAGCCATTCATTACACCATGGCCCTTCTCGTAGTGGGGGCTCGATCTCATTGGGAAAATCCACCCTTCATCTTCCAACGGACATAAATTCATTATCACCGCCACTGAATACTTCACCAAGTGGGTAGAGGCTATCCCTCTTACTTTCACCACCGACAAGTAAATATCCAAATTCATCCTAAACTACCTAATTTGCCGATATGGCATCCCAAAAGTTATCATCACAGATAATGGTAAACAATTTAAGAACTAGGATGTCAAAGAACTCTGCCAAAAATTCAACATCCAACACCGCTTCTCCATTCCATATTACCCCCAAGGCAATGGCCAAGCCGAGGCTTCTAATAAAACCCTAATAAAAATCCTCAAAAAGATAGTCAATGAAGCAGGCCATGATTGGCACCTCCAAATCCATCCTACATTGTGGGCCTACTGCACCTCCATCCGCACCCCCACATGTGCCAGTCCTTATTCCCTAGTATTTGGTTCTGAAGCCATCCTTCCCCTTGAGATCGAGATCCCCTCTCTAAGGGTATCGTTGCAAAACATCCTACTAGAGGAAGAATACAAAATTGCCTGCTTACAAGAGCTAGAATTGTTAGATGAAAGGTGCTTCAAGGCCTTGAATCATCTCCGGGTATATCAAAATCGTCTGTGCATGAGTTATCATTAAAAAGTCAGAACCCGAGAATTCCAAGTTGGTGAACTTGTCCTCATGGAAAATCAGAAAAATCTACAAGAAAAAGAAAAGAAAGGCAAGTTCGAGCCTAATTGGCTTGGACCATATGTAATCACAAAGAAATATGGATTAGGAGCTTATCAGTTGGCTACTCCTGAAGGCGATCCTTTGGATGATCCAATGAATATCATGCACCTGAAAAGATTTTATGCTTAGTCCTCAAAAAGTCTTAAATTGTTAAAAAAAAAAAAAAAAATCAAGAATTTTTTTTTTTTAAAAATGAGAAAAAGATCCTGAAAAAATCGTCACTTTGGTGAAAACCTGGCAAATAGGCACCTTATGACACAAAAAAATTAAAAAATCAGAAAAAGAAAGAAAAAATAATTCGTCCATTAGTGAAAACCACTTGGTGGCGCTATGGACAAGTACCTTGGTGAAAACCTCTGTGCAGACGCCAAGGTAAATAACTGGATGCACTGTCTATCATGTCGATAATACAAATCATCTGCCATCCAGCCCACCCATGCACAACATTCCTTCTTTTCCACCTCCCAATAAAACATGCGTATGATGATGAAGTCTTCGCCTGAGTCATGAACAAGGAATGTCCCATTGAAACTGAGATTTTATGCCTCTGTGTGTAAGCTTCAAGAAGTCTTGAGAAACAATCCCAAGTCCATCCTAGTTCTACTCTTGGCAAGAGGTATCATGTGGTCACAAGGAAGAGACTTGTTAGATTTTATTATATCTTTTCATATAGGCTTGCATATTTTTCCCTACGACTGCCACTATTTACAACTGCCTGGGTTCTTCCATATCTAGGTACGTTATGTTAGGTGCATATTGGGGCATATTTCATAGTATGGCATGTTTTGGATCCTTCTTGTATAAATCAGTGACCTGGTACTAGTGTTTATCAACACTTACCTTCTCATGTACAAGAGGTATCAGTGTGTTTGAGGGTTTCCTTGCATGAAACCACAACTCTATATTAGTGTTTCTTAACACTCGCATTGTTGTGTGCAAGAAATTCCCATTTGTCTACAGAGTCAGTCCATGCCCTACGTTTTTCATGGCATCTTGATTTCTATAATCAATGGTGCAAGTCACTCAGGGCAACATCAAACTAGGTTGGCTCTCCACATTTGTTGTGCACAAAATCTCACCATCATTCCATCAAATCCTAAACTCAATAATCCCATGGAGTTCTCAATTGCCCCCATTTTCCTCTGTGGTCTCGCATTGCTTATTCTTCTTTCCAAATACCTCACAACTACTTCATATATCTTCCTCACTTATCCCTTCTACCCTAATTTTTCTTCCTCTATTTTTCCTCACATAATCAATTCGGATTCTAATTCATGTCTTATACAGGATGAATCCTTCCTGAAACCAGACGTTGTGATCGATCATGTCTTATATAGGATGAATCCTTCCTGAAACCAGATGTTGTGATTGATCATGTCTTATACAGGATGAATCCTTCTTGAAACCAGACGTTGTGATCAGTCATGTCTTATACAGGATGTATCCTTCCTAAAACCAGACACTCCGATCACGTCTTATACAGGATGAATCCTCCCTAAAACCAGATATTGTGATCAATCATGTCTTATACAGGATGAATCCTTCCTAAAACCAGACACTTTGATCATCTTTGTCTTATACAGGATGAACTCTTCTTGAAACCAAACTGAATCTAGATCTTATCAATCGAATCAAATCAAATCTATCAGGATATCGATTTCGCAAAACTCCAAAGACCAAATACCTCAATTGATCTCCCGAGGGGGCATCACCATACCATAATCTATCAATCAAGAGCTAGGGCATCCTATCAAACCAATATCAGCATCAAAACAAGATTATTCTTTGAATAAATGTGTCATCACACCTCGCTTCAAATAGGGGCAAAATGTAGACACTTAAAAATAATTATTTTAATTATTTTTAATTCCTCGCATAATTAATTAATTAATTATGTTAATTCAAATTCCTCTCAATATTAATTAAATATAATTAATATTGTCATTATAGCATATGATTTATTTATTTAATAAATCAATCCCTTTCTTTATTCTTCTAAAAAAATCAAATCCTCACAAATCTTCCTCTTAGCCAATTAATTTCAATTAATTAGTTAACCTACACAATTCCTACAAATCATCTTCTTAATTCATTCTTCTATAAACTCCCTAAACTCACTTAACATTATTCTTCTAATTTTTTATTCCCTCCACTCATTCTCTCTCCTAGTCAAATTCTCCTACAAATATTAATCCCACCTAACATTTCCTCTAATCCCCCTCCTAATGAGTTGTTAATGGTTAATCATCATGATTAGTCACAAAGTCAACTCCTTGCTTTTAAATACTCTTTTCCCAGGTGAATGTAAGATTTTTGAAATCTTACATTCCTCTAGGCATTCCCTCTCCCAAGGAATTTTTAATTCTTTTTTATTCCTCCAATTCCCATAATATCCTTTTTTGGAGAATTTTTAATTCCTCCAATGCACCTTGTGGAGTGTGGAGATACGAAATGCCTTTAAGGCATATTTCTTGGTCTCCACACCCTCTCTTGGAGCTTGTGTGAGCTCACAAGTAAATCTTAGCCCTTCATCTTGAATCTATCCTAGCCATCCATTTTTCTCTCCTCTTCCTATAAATAAAAGGGCTCCACCCCTTCATTTGAACATCTTGAAATCCAGTAAGTTTATGCTGCCCTTTTGAGCCCAGGAAATCATCTTGGCAACTTGATCATCTCATCCTTATCATTTTTCAAATCCATTCCATTTGTGCACAACATTGGAGAGCCATCCACATCCAGTAATCAAAGGAGCACATCAAGTGGAGCCTTCACTTCATCCGAAAGAGAAGGTAAAATAGCAAGGTGAAATGGTCTTTTAATAATATTTTAGCATTCTGCATGTTTATTTCATTATGTTTTGATCATTTGACCTTCAAATCTATTTTACCCTCTTCCCCTATCTCGTTGCATCAGTGGTAGCTGTGTCCAGTTTGTAGCCTAGACCACCATCTCTTAGAAAGGATGCTAGACCACATCTCTAATCTTGAGTTTGTCGATGGTGATCCACTAGTAGGTCAGATCATCGGTTCTCTACTCGGCTCATAGAAGTGGATATGAATGAGCTCGTGGCATGTCTACATGCATAGGGCTCTAACATCCACACTTGCAGTAAGGTACACACTGTTAAAATTTAAAAATCATGGTGGATGTAGTGGGAGAGCTCGTAATAGAGATGTGTGAGCATGCTTTGTCCCCATGCAAAGACGTTACCCTCCTCCTCCATCTCTTAAATGAATGCTATGAAGCTCACTGCTAGCTCTAAACCCCACCAATTAGTCAACACCTGGAATACTACGATGATGATCAGGATACACTGGATCAATGTTATCGACCTCCATCCCTAGTCGAGTGCTCAAAGGTAGATGTGGTCGATTGTATCTATCATCTGACCTAAACCCCACTCCTGTTGTGCCTGTAACACCCATGCTAATGAGATGACTAGTGTCACTTGATAGTCACAAATAGGTAGTCTTAGGATATGGTAGACGTCTATCAAGGTCATCGTCATCTCCCTTGTGGGTAGGTGAAATGACATGGTGTCCCCATCCCACGTCTCTATCAGAGCCCTCAACATCAGTGCATGGAAGTGAAACTTTGGCATGCGGTATACCCACTAGAGTCCCACTCTGTGAAGGCAGTGATGATTTGCTATTGGTAGCTCCTCTAATTTCTCTCACAATACGCTGAAAAGATGTTCATATGTGTGCTCCCAAACCTCTAGTAGACTTTGCATGAAACTAAAAATTATAATCAATCCCCTTCATTATTCTATGGACGCTAGCGCATCCTACAAATGCTAATGCATCCACCAGATGCTAGCGTGTAAGTGGGACGGACATGTGGGTTTAGGACCCAAGAAAGTCCCACGAATGTGCGCATTGTGCCAGAAAATAAAATCACTACTAAATACACAAAATGAATTCAACAAGCATGATTCAAGACTCGCCTGCTCTGGCGGCTCGCCTTGTTCCACTGGTGTGTAGCTCCTTGATCCTGCTTGCTCTGTGCTCTCATTTTCATGGTATTTTTACTGAGGATCTATAAAAATATTAGAGAAAACACTCATGATGAATAGTACAAATGACCCTTCTAGGGGCTCACCCCTCGAGTATATAGTCAAATTATCCCGACCCCTTTTTTCGGCTTGTTTGGCTCGTTCTTCTTCGTATTTTCCCCATCTCATTAAGGAAAAAACATGAGGGGGCATATACTTGCCTTCATAAAATTTTTCACTTTTCATCTATACTAATGTCTCTTAAGAATTCTTCTCACCGTAATATTTTCCTCAATTTTTCGTGCTAACAAAATTTTGATATTTGTAGTACTAGCATTGTCATGATGTAACATTGTGGTTTTTGTAGACACTTGGGGGCATCACTTGTGTTTGCTTGCTTGACCTCTATGGCCTCTATAATATCCTTTTTGGTTAGATATTTACTACATTTATTGCACTACATGAGCTTAACAAATTCATGTTTCTAGACTACTTTAGTGTTCTTGATCCCTTGAGTCGATCAACTCACTAAAGTGGGGGCAAAATGTAGTGCCCTAAATTATGCCTAGTGCATTTATGACACTTACGCATTGCACCTAGTGCATTTATAACAAGCCTTATGATCAAGATCTCATTATTTTGACATCATGAGGTGAAAACACAAAGTTCCTCTAATCGCCCCAAAGCCTTATTTGGACCCATCTTGGTGAGGATGACCACACGTTGCACAAATGTTTGTGTGTTGTGTTAACGTCCCATCCAATTCCTGAATCAAAATCACATATATTGCGTCAATTTTTTTGGACACATTCCCCTTTGTTTGAACTCATTTGTAATGAATCTGTGCACCTATTCGTTACATTAAAAGATTGTTTCCTTGCTCATTTGGCTCTCTATACTCTCTACACTCTCTAGACACTCTTAGAAAAAAAGCTCTCAAAAGATCATTTTTCCTCATTCTCTTGGCTCTTAAGCTCTTAGCTATCATTGTAAATACTTGGCAAATATATCGCAATAGCAACACCATCTCAAGCTTTGTCATGCTTTTATCTCAAGAGAGGGGTTTGGTTGGAACTCTTTGTCTTCTCTCTTTTCTCTTACCTTGCAACATTGTATGTTTTACATTGTTGCAATTATGAATGTATCTACTATCGAGGTGCATTTAACTTATCATTTATCATTTAATCTTGTATCTATTGCAATAGGGGTTTTCCTCCATTTAGCAGGGCTTTTTTCTATTGCATTTATCATTTATCTTGTATCTCATGTAGTAGGGGTTTTCCTCCATTAAGCGGGTTTAGTTTCTATTATGTTTATCTCATTATCCAATTTATCTATTTGGTTTTCCATGGCAGTGGAAACAACAAAATGGGGGTTTGACTGAGGCAAACCCCTATTCAACCCCAAAATTTTCTCCCATCTCTATGTGCGCAAGTGGTGAACAGGTTATGTACAATTAAGGTTAAATTTTGGTGCATTCTGGAGGTGTCTTTAAGTCTCTATTTGTATAGATTATAGTGCAACAGGAAGATGTCCCCACGACATGCTAATGTCCAAAAGTCAAGGCAAAATAAGTTCTGTAGTATAATTTAAATTTGCTTCTGTAATTTCTTAACAATTGGAATTTCATTAATCTGTTGTATATATTTTTACATTTTGTAACTTCATCAGTATCATTTAATGTTCATTTATTGTAATGCTTACATCCCCTGGCTCACCTTTAGCATTGTAGTGTTCTAAAATTGTGACCCCTGCAATTTCAACCATATTTTAGGTCCTCACCTAGGTGACATCATCTCCTCTCTCAGTTGAGATCCCTCTCTCTGCACCTTCATCCTGATATCCTCCCATTTCAGCCCTAAGACTACCTCAGGACCCTATCTAGGCTCCAAGATAGGGTAGGACAGGGGCGTGGCGCCCCTGTCCCCCCCTCTTAGGGTGGCCCCAGGAAAGTTCCCTCTGGCCCTATCTGCATTTTGGGATTTTAAATCTCCCGGATGTCGGCCTTTGGTGAGATGAATTAATTCTTTGAGGAATGTATAAAAGGGGAGTTAGTCTTCTCATTTGCATATAGATAGATAGATAGATGAATGAATGGGAAAAATATAGAGATACACAGATAGGCAAAATTCAAGTGAAAGGTATTCATCAAGTGTTCAAGTCTTCAAGCATTCATCAAGTCTTGTTCTTCATGTGTCTTCTTCATTCATCCATTGGAGCAACATTGCAACATTCATTTGCAAGAATGTGTGTGTGTGTGTGTTAGGGTTTTGTCATGTTACATGCCATTGCATACAACATTTGTGATTACATTCAAGAAGCAAATCAATCATCATCAATCAATTGCAAATCTACAAGGTATACATTTCTATCATTTACATTTAAGCATTTGCAATTAATTTCTTTCAAGGTTGATTCTTTAACTGGGGTTTGACTGAGGCAAACCCCTATCCACAACTCTTCTTCCCTTCCTTTTTGTGTGTAGGTTGTAGGTCCGCAACTGTAATTGCAGGTTTGGACTCTATTTGCAGAGACGAAGAAACCCTTTTTGGTGTGCGGATTTTTCAGAGGACTGTGTGCACTTTCAATACGGTCTCGATGAATTTTCTCTGAATTTACAGGGTAGATCGGTATCAATCTAAATATTCTAGATCCAAAGTTATAGTGCAATCCTGAACCACAAACTCCTTATTTCATCAATTTTACCTCTCTTTTCTATATAGTCAACAAGTCAACATATCTATTTACAAAAGAGGGCAAATTACTTTCCAACCTTTCCAATCCACTTGGAATTCATATCCTTGTTTCTCTTGGATTTGGATCTAGTGGATTCAAGCCCCTCTTTTGAATGTAAAGTTTCTCCCAAGTAAAAATCATCCTAGTGACTTTCCTTTCTCTCTCCTAGGTGGGGAGTCACTAGGGTTCAATTTTCCACTTTACAAGCACTAAGTGAGGTAGGGGCGGATAATTTTTTCTCTAAGATTTGTCATCTTAGAGGTAACAAATTCCCTCCCCTACAATTACAATACATCCACCTAAGATTAATCCAATGATCCACACATGCTAATACATTCTCCAAAGTTGTTACCAAATGTAACATGTAGATATAACAATCAGTTGGCCATGGAACACATTCTGATGCAAAATACTTTATGTGGATCTCCAAATGCCATGGTGAGACCCATAACAAGATTTCAATACAACTTCCAACTCATATCTAGACCAAAATTATATGATCTAATTTAATGAGACACACTAAGTCATAGCATAACTGAATATCCTGAACATAAATCAACAAAGCTCTCTTGCAGAATAAAGAAACTATTTAAGAAACATACTAATAATACTACACATGCCATGAAACCATATACACTAAAAGAAAACACGATCTACAACATATTCAAAGGGTACCGAAGGCTTCCCAGACCATTTTGATAGACACACTTCCCGCTAGAGAACAAAGATAACTATCCAAAAAAATGCCACAACCAACACCAAAAGTATTGAACACAATCTACAACACAAAACACAACTGCAACAACCAAGAATGTATCCAAACCAATATTCATTTGGATAACCAGGTTTGACATCAATGACAACCATGTAAGCTCATGCTGGACTAACAATCTCCCCCTTTGTCATTGATGGCACAAATTGATCACAACACTTGAAGAACTTGAACAATTCTAGCAAATTTCATAACAAATCTCTTTGTCTCCAATACAACTCTCTCCAACCTCACAACAATTCTCTCTCCTCCTATGACAACAATGACAAAGGGCATTGGCCAACACACACCATTTCTCCTCCTGTGAGCAACAACAACACCAATCTAGGAGATAAAGATAAGACCTAAATCCCCTCTGGAAAGATGCACCATTCTAATGCATCTAGTTATAAATACTCAAAAGTATCCTTCGCCAATGCCTTAGTAAAAAAGTCTATATATCCAATCTAATTTTTTTCTTTGCAACCTTTTCTCTTAAGAAATGAGAACGAATTGAGATATTATATGTTCTTGAATGCATAACCAAATTCTTTGAAATGTTTATAGCACTAGTATTATTACACATAATAGGAATAGATTCATCATATATCACTCTGATATACGTAAGAGTCTACATCATCCACATAATTTGATTACAACAAGACACTGCTATAATGTATTATGCTTCTACAGTAGATAATGACATTGATTGTTACTTCTTACTTATTTATGAAACATATCTATGTCCCAAAAAGAAGGCACCACCACTAGTACTTTTCATGTCATCAATGCTTCCAGCCCAATCAACATCTTTATATGCTTTCAACATGAAATCTCCATGCTTCCTTGTTGTACCATAGACAAAATTTTTGAGTCCCTTTTAGATACCTAAAAAATCCTCTTTATTGTTTGTTCATGAGTTTGCTTCAAACTAACCTAAAATCTCATAGCTAAACATATATCCTACATAACATCTGGTCTAGAGGTAATTCGATATAGCAGTCCTCCAATCATAGATCTATACTTCTTCTGATCAACATTCAAAGATGTATCATCTTTTCCTAATTTGCAACCAACAACTAAAGGGGTAGTAATTGGTTTACAATTCTCCATATCAAACTTATTTAACATTTATTTGACATATTTAGCTTGAGAATTAAAGATTCCATCATCCAACTCAGTAACTTGTAGACCAAGAAAGAGTGACATCTCTCCAAGCATAGATATCTCAAATTCCTTCTGCATCTCTTCTATAAATTCTTTACATGAACCATCGCTTCCTCCAAAGATAATATCATCAACATAAACAAAAAACATTAACAACTTATTACTTTCAACCTTAAAAAAGGATTGTTGTCTGTAGTACCTTTCTTGAAGTTTTGTTGTAACAAATATATGTCCAGTCTAACATACCATGCTCTAGGTGCTACTTTGAGTCCATCCAATGCCTTCTTTAACCTACCAACTATATCCAAATCCTTTGACAATGTAAATCCATCTTGTTGATCAATGTACATTTCCTCTAGTTCTCCATTCTGACTCGACATCCATTTTATATACCTTGAAGTTATTGTAGGGCAGAAAAAGAAAGAAACATTCTTATAACTCCCATCCTAGCTACTAGAGTAAAGTTTCCTCAAAGTCAATACCTTCTACCTGAGAGTAGCCTTTACATACTGATCTCACCTTTTTCCTTGTTCCTTGTCCTCGTCTTTGTTCATTTAGTTGTTCCACAACACCCACTTAGTTCCTATCTCATTACATTCAAAGACTCCAATTTATTCATCCGTCTTCATCCTCCTCCTCTCTTAACCTAGTCTTCTAATCCATTTCGAGAGAACACCTGTGTTCTTCGAATGTGCATGTCCTCTCGAGGGGGCATACAATTACTTCCTCATCATCCTTCCTCCTCATCATTCTTCCTCATCTCATGACTGGGGCATCATTCTACTAGTCCTTATCCTTTTCTTCCACTATGTTTTTTTCTTCTTTGATATAACATCACTTCATGATGCTATATCAAAGATGGGAAAAATGTAGACACCCAAAATTAATATTTAATTAATATAAGCTTGTCAACATAATTAATTGATTTAATTGTGTTATCCTTATTCCTCCCGGTGTTAATTAAATCTAGTTTAATTAATCCTATCACTATTGTCTAGTAATTAATTTATCAAATAAATTAATCATTCCCCTAGTATTCTAAAGTCCCTCCAATAATTATTTCCCCTAAACCCACTTAGTTAATTAAATTTAAATTAAGTAACCTAGTCATGTGATTCCTACAAATCACTTTTCCTAATCCCACTTAACCTAATTAATCCTTCTAGAATCTCTCATAATCATGCTTATCATTATCCTTGAATTTTATATTCCCACTCATGTCACATCAACATTGAGCCTCTCAAGATAACATAAAGCTAACATAGAGGTAACAAGGGTAGCCAAATAACAAATGGCGCTTAGGTTAGGGGTTCAGGCTGTTCAGGGGAGGGATTCGGGTGTTGCTTCTGCAGTCCCTAGTGGACCCCTTCTAGGTTCACAGAGAGCTGGTTCAAGATCCCCAGGGTGATGTGGATTCTGAAGATGGTGGGGACCCAAAAATGGGTTTTCAAGTGGACCTAAGGGACGAGAATTCATCTGAGGTTTCCCCAGTGGATGGTCCTTGTGAATTGTCTTCATCAGGGGCTTCTCGGGGTCCTGTCACGGGGGCCATAGAATGGGTTTTTTAATAGGAGCCACGAATAGTTGTTGGGCTTCTTTATTTGGGGTTATGCCGACTGGAAAGTCATCTTTTCCACCTATATCTATTACTTGTGATAAGACTAGTTGAAAGGTTGCTTTTTCTATCCCAGACCAGGTGATTGATCACAATGTTGTTGTTATGGCACTCATCCTTGTTGGAAATTTCACTATGCCTAGACCCAACTTTGACTCATTGAGGGTCCTTGTTATTCGAAGGTGGAAGATAAAAGGGAAAGTTGAGGTTTCGGCTCTCCCTTAGATTTTTTTCTCATTCGCATTCTCATGCACTGAGGATATCTTCACTATTCTTTATGGTGGTCCATGGATTATGGGGAGGTCCTCCTTAACCCTTAAGAAGTGGAGTCTGAATATGGATATGTTTGATGCCTTTTTTTAAACCATTCCTATTTGGGTCAAGCTTCTAGGGCTTCCACAAGAATACTGGCATGGAGATATTTTAAAGCGCATTTCTAGAGTGTTTGGTGAACTTCTATCCATTGACCCTATGACGACGGATAGGAAAAGAATGGTCTATGCCAGGATTTGTATGGGGATGTCTAGATCTAAGGATCTTCCTTCATCGATAGAGATAGTGTCAAAGTTGGGAACACTAGTTCAAACTATTGAGTTTGAATCATTACCTTTTGTTTGATTCTTGTCTAAAAAGGCAGTCCATTGGGCAAAGAAATGCCCTCAGAACACCAAGATAGATCCTAATAAAGGACCTATCATCTAGAAACCCAAAACTGTGGAAGAAGATACCTAGAATAAGAAGGGTAATTTTTTGCACTAGAAAGGGCCTGATGGGAGCCACAAAACCAATAAGAAAAATGTTGTTCAACATGGCCAGAATGATGAGGTGAAAGAAATAGGCTAGGAGGAAGATAACTGAGAAATTATTCATGGTGATCAAAACCTTGAGGCCAAGGACATAGATCTGAAGATCACATTTGAGGAGGGTCCTGATCAAGTTGAAGAGGAGATAACTAAGGAGAATGTGATCGTTGAAAAGGGAGAAGAACAAGTTTTGGTGAAGCATTTGGAGGAGGGAGAACTTTCCCTGAACCCCCATAGATCCAAGGATATGGAAGAATGCTCCTTCAAAGATTGACAATCTTCTCTAGTTCTTGGATAATCATTTGGAATTCTTGATCTTAATGATCTAAAGAAAACTTTGGAGGATGAATCTTCATCACAATATTCCACCTGTAACCTTCCCGACTTTGATCCGAATATTGTTATTTCGGACACCCTACCCTCCCTGAAGATTGATAGTGCTATAGGTTTAGAAGGAATTGACTGATGAAGAAATGAGATACACTAAGTTGGTGTTGAATAAAAATAAGTCTTAGCAGAAGCTTGGAGTTACAACTCGTAACAGAGTGAAGGTAGACTGTGGTGGGCCACCTCAAAGTGCGGGGAGAAAATCTAACAAATGGAAAAGAGAGAAAGAGTGCATACAAAACATAGTAGATGGATCACAGAAAATGAGACAGGACAGTCTATTTAATTCCTCTAGTAAGAAATGAAGATCCTATCTTGGAATATTAGATGTCTTAATAGCAGTCATAAATAGGACATTGTCTGTAATATTGGTAGGGATCATAGACCAAATATTTTACTTATTCAAGAAACTAAAATGTCCAAAGATAAGGTGGAGAAAATTAAGTTCTCTAAATTTTGTGAATCTCACGAGAGCAACTCTGATGGGGCTTCTAGGGGAGTTGCTACCCTCTGGAATACCAAGTTTATTCATGGCATTCCTATCTATCATGATAGTAACCATGTTGCTACTTTATTTAAACATTCAAGGGATGGGTTCTCTTGGATCCTTTCCAATGTGTATGCTCCTAATAATAAAGTTTGTAGGAGGAAATTCTGGTTAAATCTCTCTTCTTTTCGTAGTTGTTATCCAAATACTCTCTAGTTGATAATGGGGGATTTTAATACCCCTCTCATAGAAGATGAGAAATTTGGGGGATCCCAGATACAGATTGACATAAAATTGGACCTAGCTAACTTCATCAATGGTCAAGGTCTGGTTGACTTGGATTTATCTTGAGCTTCTTTCACTTGGTCCAATCACCGTGTTGGTACTAGCCTAATTCAAGTTAGGCTTGATAGGGCCTTGATTTCTATTGAGTGGATGCAACATTATATCTATTCTCTGAATTCTATGGTGAGAATTGATTCTGATCACTTTCCTATATGTTTGATGGCTGAGCCTAAAAATGGCCCGCGAAGGAGGTTTCCGTTTAGATTTGAGAAAATGTGGCTATCCCACCCAAACCTTTCTAGTAGCATGAAGGATTGGTGGAATGTTCAAGTGGATGACTTTTCTATGTTTCGAGTGGCTAGAAAGTTAAGGCATGTCAAGGAGAAGGTTAAAAAGTGGAATAGAGAAGTCTTTGGGGACATCTTTGTTCAAAAATATGCTATTTAGGAGGAGTTGGTCCTGATCCAGGATAACGTCCAACATGAAGGATATGTGAATGATAGTTTTGCTAAGGAGAGTGAGGTTCTGTCCAAATATCATAATATTATAGCTCGGGAAGAGACCTTTTGGAGATAGAGATCTCGAGCCTTATGTCTCAAGGATGGTGATAAAAACACCAAATTCTTTCACATCTCTACCCTTAAACATAGGGATGGAAATAGAATTGGCCACCTACTGAAGAATAGGAGAGGAATTGATAATGAGGATGAAATAAGTGAAGCTGTTGTTGAGTTTTTTGCTGATCTTCTGAAGAAAGATACGTTGTTGGACCCAGAGGTTCAGAATATGTTTGCTGATACTATACCTAAAATCCTATCTGAGAGCCAAAATCATAATCTTGCTGCCATTCCTTCTGACGAGATTAGGAGTGTTATCTTTTCTTTTGATGGTAGTAAAACACCAGGCCCTGATGACTTTCCTATGTTTTTCTTTCAACACTTTTAAGATGTGGTTAGGGAAGATGTGTCCAATGCTGTTAAAGAATTTTTTGGAACTAGATCTCTACTGAAGGAATTGAATGCTACCTTCATTGTCCTCATTCCTAAGAAGCAAGGGGCTGATTATTTGGATGCTTTTAGGAATATCAACTTGTGCAACTCCTTCTACAAAATTATTTCCAAGGTCCTTACATCAAGATTGTTGGGTGTTCTTGCTCTTCCGATCTCCCCTCAACAAAATGGCTTTGTGCCAGGAAGACAGATTCTTGACTCCATCATCGCAGTTCCTGAAAAACATTCATTCTCTTTTGGAGGTGAAGTCTCAAGGCTTTCTTCTGAAATTGGACATTGGTAAAGCTTATGATAAGGTGGATTGGTTCTTCTTAAAAAAAGTTCTTTAGGCTTTTGGTTTCTTTGGCAAGGTTATTAATTTGATTTGGCAACTCATTTCTACTGCCTCTTCTGCTTTGATTGTCAATGGATCGCCATCCCACTTCTTTAGAACCTCGAGGGGTCTTAGGTAGGGTGATCCCATATCACCTATTCTTTTCACTATAATGGCAGAAAGTCTGGGGAGATACATTCATAAAAAAATCTTGGATGGATCTCTGAAAGGTCTCAAGCTGTCCTCCACCAATTTGATTTGCTTTCATCAACAATTTGTTGATGATACCATTTTAATGGGTAGTTCCTTTTTTGGAGAAGCCAGAGTCATCAAATCGATTCTCAACATCTATGAAAAAGCCTTTGGACAAATGGTTAATAGAACTAAAAGTTTTATCTATTTTATCAACACCCCTGAGCAACGCCAAATGAAGATTGCTAACATTCTTGGCTGCCTCATTGGTAAGCTCCCCTCTACTTTCCCGGGCTCCCTCTGGGATCTAAACCTTTTGAGTCCTTCTGGAAATCTTTAATTGATCGATTTAATAGGAAGTTGGCTGGGTGGAAAGGTACCCTTTTGAGTTAGGTTGGTAAAATTCAGCTACTGGAAGCTACTCTTCAGAATCTCCTAGTGTATGCGCTTAGTTTGTTCAAAATTCCCTCTAGCTGAAATGATTGACAAAATTCAACAAATATTCCTTTGGTCAGGGGTTGAGGAAAAGAGAAGAATCCCTCTAGCTGCTTGGGAGAATGTCTAAAAGTCAAAGAGATTTGGTGGATTGGGAATTAGAAGCATCAAAACTTTTAATAATTCTCTTCTGGCTAAAGAGGTCTGGAGGTCTTATGACTGTAGAAGGGAATGGAACACCTTATGGAATAATAAATATCTCTCATATTCATTCTTTGCAGGATTATTTTAGTTCCTCTCATATCCCCGTTGGATCTCATCTTTGGAATAATATTCTCAAGGCCAGGGATGTGGCTAGTTGGGGAGCCTATTGGAAGCTGGGGAATGGAAGAAAAATCTAGTTTTGGGATGATTGTTGGATTGAGAATCATGCTCTTGCTCATGATCCTACTTTGGGATCTTTAAAGGATCTTTGTGTGGCTTCTCTTGGCACTATGGTGGCTGACTATTGGAAGGAGGGTAAGTGGGTTAATCTTCTTGTTATTAATCCTTCTTTCACCCAGTTACAAATTTCCCTAAATTCTTTTGGTTTGGAGGAAAGTGTGGAAGATGAACTAATTTGGAAATTCAACCCCAATTGGAAGTTTTCTGTGGCTTCTGCAGATGTCTGTACTGAACCCTATGTGTCCTGGTGTTCTAAAGTTTGGATTAAGAACATTTCTCTTAAGGTTAATATATATTTTTGTCTCCTCTTTCTTAATAAAATTTTAACTACTAACAATCTTGTTAAGAGGGGATTTTCTATCCCAAATAGATGATACTTGTGCTTGCAGGCATCTGAATATGTGGACCATCTGTTTTTACATTGCTCTTACACCTCTGAGATTTGGAGTCTGGTGCTTTAGAAATGGGATCTTTGCTGGACTTTACCTGGAGCTGTTAAGGAGTTTGTCCATCAATGGAACCTGCCCTCAAGAAATCCCTTCATAAAGAAGCTTTGGTTTTTTGTGTTTCCTCATATGGCATGGGGTTTATGAAAAGAACACAATAATCCTATCTTTAGGGATATCCATCTCCCTTCTGATATTGTTTTCAAGAAAATTTCTCGAGCCATCTCTGATAACCTCTCAATTGTTAGCCCCAATGTCCTCTCTCACAATGGTATCCTTAAGGAGTATGAAGCCAATGTTGTCAAGGGATAGAATTTTGGTCATCATATGGTTATACCTAAGGTCAACCCCAAGGACAACATTAGTCGGAACTTCCCTCCCCAAGGTTGGGTTAAAATCAATTTCGATGGTGCGGCTAGAGGGAACCCTGGTCAAGCTGGTTGTGGTGGGGTGATACAGGATCACTATGACAACTTCATTTCTCCTATTTCTCTCCCTCTTGGTAAACAAACTAATAATGTTGCTGAAGCCATAGGATCTTATTACAGTTTAAAACTTGCAAAACAGAACAACTGTAAGCTTGTTTGGGTCGAGTGGGACTTAAAGAGAATTATCAACTACCTAAAGGGTAATTCTACTCTGGCTTGGAATGTTGATATTTGGATGAAAAAAGCTAAAGATATTATTAAAACCTTTGATAAATGTATGTTCGTTCATGTTTATAGACAAGCGAATGTGATTGCTAACTTCCTTGCCAATAGGGGAGTGACGTGTAAAGCCCAACTTTGTTGGACCCATGGTGACAGGTTGGACTTGGAACTTGCGATGCATCTGCTCCACGAGCGAAGTCAAGGGAGTAAAGGGAGTAAAGTTAATGACTTTGAGTGTTTCTAGAACTGCTAATACCTTCTGTTGTAAGACAGGTGGCTAGATAGGACATAAGAATCAATACGAATTTATTTCGCATGCTTTGCGGGCGATTTCATACATTTTCATACATTTTTCTTTAACTCTAGAAATTCGTCACAAAAATAATTACATAGAGCTTGATAAAATGGGTCGTGCAAAAAAAGGAATTGAGCCGCCTAGTTGTGTGAAGCTTAAGAATGAAAAGAAGCTATGATGCCTTTTGAAGAAAGGTGGGTTTACTACTTACATTGAGAGGCTTCAAGGGAGAAATCAGGATGTTACTAGATATTTTGCTAAAAACTGGAAGGATGGAATGATTGTTCTTCATGGTCGGAGGGTCTTGGTTGATGAAGCCCTAATTGCATAGATCACTGGGTTATCTATGGATGGCATGAAGTATTACAGAGATAGGGTGTACATGGAGCAAGCTGTGCAAAATTTCCCCAAGGAGGAGGAGGAGCGGGCTAAAATTGTTAAGAAGACGACAAACTACTATGATATTGCGGTCATCAAGTCTTTCTGGAAGAAGCTTCTCAAGGTAATTATGAATTACCTTACTTTGGATGGTCGGTATACTAGGGTGTATGGCCACCACTTTTTTTTATTTTGAATCATTTCTGCCATGGTGTGAAAATGTCTTTCCCTTTCTACCTCATGTCTGCTCTTAGGGCTAATTTCAGTGACCACCGTAAGAACCCTACTATGTTTCCCATTGTGCATGAAGGCCTGCTAGTTCTTATTGATGCCCATTTTCATGCTCTTCCACCCCTTGACGATTTTATCCATATTTCTTCTGAGAATGATGATACTAGTACGGGAGAGTATGAGAATGATGCCTCTGGGTCTGATGAGACTCCCCCTCCCCTCAAAAAAGCTAAAATGGAAATTCCTTCGAGCTCTAAACCCAAGATGAGGAAGGGTTCCAAAGGTCATAAGAACATTGTTATGTCCTCCTCTTCTACTTTAGCTGAGATTGGCTCCCCCTCTTCTATTGAGAAGGCAAATGATGTTAAGAACCCTGATAACCCTGATGTCTCGACCTCTCCTCTTTCCTATAAGGAGACTGGTAATGTGGGTGTGGTTGGTATTGCAGACCTTCATCCTAAAAGTGACGAGCTAAATGATAAGAGGAAGGATTATGAAAATGTGTTGGGGATGGCTTGTGATCATGCAATTGACACCTTCATTTTGTTCAAGTGGCTATTTCTTGAACTTAAAGAGATCTAGATTAACCAAAGAGCTCTGGGAAGCAAAATGGATTCTCTCCCTGTTGGTTCTTCTCTTGGTAATCCACATAATGAAGGGAATTGGACTAAGGTTGAGAAGAATTTGAGCATGGACTGTATCAAGAAAAATAGGGGAAGGGGTTGACCAGTTGAAGAAAAAAGTGGAGGAATGCATCACTCGGGCTGAGGATGACTAAAAAAAGATCTAGGACACCCTCAAGACCATTATGGTTAGAAGTCACAAAATTGTTAAATAGTTTACAATGGTTATGAATACCATGGTGAAAAGTCTGGACCAATCGGATAAGGCTGTTGTTGGTATTGGTGATGGACCCTGCAAAAGGACCCAAGGGAACATGAAGAAAAATGCGGCCTTTCAGAATTTGGATCATAAAGCTATGCAGGCTACTGCTGATACCATGAATGCCCTTAAGGCTGAGGTCATCGAGACCCTCAGAAGCCTAATGTAGCTAGGTTGTTTTCTATTGCTGGGTCTTTTTGTGTCTAGGTTTGGTCTTTCTGGTATCTTTTTGTGCCCGAATGGCCTTTTGTTGTCTCTTTGGCTGCTACTTTTTATGCCTATCCTTGTAGCCCATTTTGTTTTGGATGTTTCTTTCTGATTCCAATCCTCTTAGAATCATTTTGTAAAGGGTTTTGGAGCCCCTTCAAAACTTGTTTTTTCCTTAATCCAAAACTTTGAGCCTCTCAAAGTAATTCAAATTTCTTTGAATCCCTCAATGCATCTCTTATTTTGGAATTTTTAATTTCTCATTTTGAAATTAAAATTTCCTTTCCACCTCTTCTCAAGGAATTTTATATTCTTGTTTATTTTCCCAAGGCACCCTTGATCCATGCCACCATTTCAAATCAATCTCAACCCTTCTTAAGAAAATCAATCTTGGCCCATCATTGGCTTCCAATCTATAAATGGGAAGATCGTTTCCTCACAAAAGGATCCACTTCCTCTATATAGCATTCTCATGCTGCCCATTTCTCTTCTATATTCTTCCTTCAATCTTCCAATCCAAATCCATCCAAGTCCTATCAAATCCTATCAAACCCAATCCCTCTTATTGAGAAAAGGAGAGTAATCCACATCCCCATCAAGGACCAATCCGATCAAGTGAGGAAGGGCCACATTCTTCACTTCATCGAAGGTCTAATCCGAAGGAGAAGGAAATATAACAAGGTATAAGTGATTTATTATGTGTTTGAATTTTTTATTTGAATACTAACCATCAATCCTTACATTTGCTCATTTTTCCCCTCTTTATTCTAGCACGCCCAGTGGGACCCACGTCCCTAAATTTAACCTTTTTTGGAGTTTTTGTAAGTTTTTTGATCACAGGTATTGAAATAGCATGAGCGATTGCAAAATAGCATGACTGCCACGAGATCAGCACGAGCGTTGCCTACTATGGTGCGTGCGCATGCGCTTTAGCGCGTGGGATTGAAGTTTAAAATTTTTAACCCGCCCTCTTGTAGGTCTACTGAACAACATGAGCATTGCAGGAATAACACGTCCACCTGCAACATCATCCTATTCCTTCTCCTCTCTTCCATTCTTCCATCTTTTGTCTTTATTCAAGAATTGGTACCTAAAAACACACTAAAAAGAGGAAAAAACTTAAAAAATTAAAAAAAATTAGTTAGTTTTGTGTTTAGCTATCTTTTTTATTTGAGAAGTGTCACTTAAGCGTGAGCGCTCTGCGAATAGCCTGGGCGCTCTGATAGAATCCCGCCCATTTTTGAATTTTTAAAATTTCAAATTTTTGGTTGTGCTAACCTGCTTTAGTGTGACCGCCATCAAAATAGTGCACCCGCCTCGGGTATATTCTTCTTTTTTAATTTTAGTACTTTTCTGCATTTTCCTTTTTTCCTCCTCTTGGACCCCCTACAGCGTGTACGTAGGCGTTTTAGCACAGGTCACTGCAGAACAACGCGAGCACTGTTTCTGCAAAATTTTGTCTATTAATCAATTTTTTGAGTTTTACAGGTCATGCTTGAGTGGTCAAAGACATAAAACAAAACTATAAATCTGATATTTTGTAGGTTGCCTAAGGAAATCCAACCAAACATTGTGTTTTTCTTAATCTTTTTATTCTAGGCACCTAGATTTAATTAGGGGTTAAAAAACTCTTGCTTTTTGTGTTTGAGGAAAGTGTAGAGGTAGGAGGGTATGCTCTTGTCTATCTAGACAATCAGAAATCTAGAGCTTTGACACTTTTCTAGCTTGTTGTGTGCTTTCTTGTAGCAGGTCTACCCTCCCGATTTTCTTAGGCATTGATGAGAGGGGAATGACCCAAGTGAGTACAACCAGACTTGGGGATTCTGACTCACTATAATAAATAGGCCTCTTGAGATGAAAGTTTTGGAGGACAAAGCTATTTGAGAGTTCACTCTCATATTGAGCACTTTGTAGAGCCCCTTGAGGTCTCAATCATGCTTGCGTGACAACATATTGATTAGTACTTTGTAGGGCTATAGGCCTCAATCGCGTTTGCGCAACTAAAAGGAGTAGTCTTTGAATGGAAATCCATACTAAAACTTTAGGAATAGAAGCTACCCCATATCGTTCCCCCCATTAGCGTTTGGAGTCGACTAATACGGTGTTGAGAATCCATTGTGTGAGACTCAACGATCATATTATGATTAGCTATTGGGTGTGTACTTGAGTCAACAAGCAAAGATTTTCCTCCTCATCTAAATTCCTAGGATAACACATTGTGTTTGGATTCTCTATGTGCATCAGTGGCCAACGTGTATTCATTGCTTGATATCTCTTGCCAAGTCCATCATTCTTCCAACCAATCAATCCTCCCTCTTTCCAAATTTCATCTTTTCATCATCAAATCTTTAATCCATTTCTATTTATCCAAGCAATTCTCCAATCCCCAATCCACTTTTGTCCAAATCATTAATCCGACTTTGGGTAGCCTTCCCTTTTCTCATTATCTATCCATTCTTCCATAATCAGTCTTCCTCTAATCCAATTAAATCTCCAAAATTCCAATCAATCAATCAATCCATCTTTCTAATCCGGTCATCCAATCCTTCATTAATCAATCATCCAATCCTTTAATCCAATTCAATCCAATCCAATTCAATCTAATCTAATCCAATCCAATTCAATCCAATCAAGTCCTAACCCAAGGACCAACTCAATCCAATCAAGTCCTAATCCAAGGACCAATCCAATCGAATCAAGTCCAATCCAAATCAAATCCAATCCAAATCCAATCAAATTCAACCCATCGTCATTCAAAGACAAGTCCTAATCCTCATATTCATCCAATTCCAGTCTAATCCTTCATTCTCAACATGGCTACCCAGAATTTCAAAGCTTGGTATGAGAAGATGCTCAGGAATTTCACAAACCACTGCAAACTACCTACCAAGTCAATCCCATAATCTCTCATCCACCTATCATACCTTCATCCATCCCACCTCAACACATTGCACATAATCCCAATCCATATCATATCTCTTATCCTTCCTCTACTGACAAGGGAAATCCATCTTATTCCCCATCCATATCTCCATATTATCCCTCATCCACATACCCCTCTAATCCAATATGTATACCTTCATCTCCCCTCCCATCTACATCCCAATCCCCATCCTTTTACAACACATTCATTACCTCTAATCCCCATCCAAATCCTTTACTCCATAGTCCTCTAGGCATTAATTCTAATTCCCCAATCCATTATCCAATCCTCATCCCCCAGCTAATCCCCATCCTCGATCTAATCCTAATCCTCCAAAATCTGTATTATCCATGTCCTCCAAGACATGCTAGCAAAGGAGACAAAATCCCCACCTCAAAATCAAGTTGCCTCATCTCCTCAAGTCCTCCATCCAACTCAATCACCTCCACCTCAAAACGAATCCCAATCCTCTGCACTTCATGATACCCCCATTCCTCCATCTACTCACATCGAAGCTTCTGTATCCTCCTCCATCACACAATCCCCACAACTCCAAACATGCCAAAAGATTGTTCCAAAAAGCATGCTGATGGTGTGTTTCCCTCCACTCCATTTATGATCCCACCCCCTCCACTTCCTCTCATGATCATATGATTCCTCTATCTAACCCTCTCCATCCATCGCATGATCCTCTTCCATCTCATGATCCAATCACCCCTCCTACTCCATCACATGGTACCCTCTCTAATCAAGATCAAATTATCCCTTCATCTCCATGTCATAATCCCAATCCATATAAAGATCCTAATCTTCCTTCCACATCTCATCCCCCTTCAAATGGACTCGTATCTTGTTTCTGAAATAATAAAGGTCCTCAAGCTAATTCTCAAGATGTTGGTACATCCTCTATTCCTCCTAAATCCAAAATTCCTTCATGTAAATCAAAATCCCATCACCCCCATCATCCACATCCATTTTGGGACCCTATATTCCAAAGCTAAATCCTCCATTCCTTCCATCCATTTTTGGTCCATACACCCCCCCATCCACTATCCATAAGAAAGATCAACAAAGACACACATCATTGAATGCCTCCCAACATTCTCCTTCCATAAAATCCTTAAATCGTTCATCCTCATCCACCCGCCCCATTGGCATTGGAAGCAATTTGGATGCCCAATCTAAAAAGCATAAAGCTCAAAATCCATAAAAATCAAAGGATCAACATGTCCCCTCAAAATGACATGCTCAGAAGAAAAATATGATCTGAAAGAAAGAAAAATAAAAAAGGCTACAAAGACCCCAAAAGAAAAAATTAAAAACTATGTGGATTCCCAAATTACTCAAAGAAGCAATACATTCAAAATTGGCATCCAAACTTGCTAATCCAAAAGATCCATCCATTCATAAGTCCTTCAATCAACCATCTAGCACTTCTCCATCTTCAAAATCCATTTTGGGTCCTTATGTCCCAAAATCCACCATCCCAACTCCATCATCCCCCTCTTCTATTTTGGGTCTACATGTCCCAAAATCCACACTTTATCCTCCATCTAATTCAAAACACTCTCCTCCACTACTCCACCACCCTTTGAGGTGTGTGCCAATGTTGATCTTCCACAAATTTTTCAAAACCCCATCCATTATCCACTATCCATTTTTCACAATCCCATTTCGTTAGTCCAATCCTTTGCAAATCCTTATCTTCCATTCCCTATGCATTTTATCTCCCCAATTATTGTTACCAACATCTATGAGTATACCTCCAGTTCAAATCAATACTAAGGGATACCATTCATGGAGATATATGCTCGAGTCCTCCCTTTATCCTTCACACATCCACTATCTTCCATATCCACTTATCCCAATCCTTATCCATCCAAACAATTCGAAAAAAAAAGCAAAAAAAATAAAAATTAGAAAAAGTAAAGAAAAAATCATTTCATCCAATGGTGAAAACCACTTCTTTTGGTGCCTTGGATAACTAACATGATGAAAATTTGGCAAACAAGCGTTACGTGTAATCCCCTTGTCTTCTTGCACACTACACTTGGGGGTAAGCTTCATCCATGCAAGCGGCCCATACATCTGCATTCTATCTAAGCCCATTCTCCTTTCCTATCTTTGATCTTGATTATCCTATCCATATCCTCCATCTCATATCCCTCATCCTATCAAAATGAATCCTCCATTCTTATCTTTGGTCTTGATCATGTGGAGGCAAAATAATGTTTATGCATACTTTGGAAACACACAAACCTTAATACCTCTACCATCCATATCCATTACATATTATCTTTCCACCTCACACATTATTATCCACCATCTTTCCTATCCTTCATTCCACTACCCTTAGTGGGGCATTTTCATCCTTTGCAACATAGTCTTGGGTCTCCATCATCCTACCCTCCATCCTTTATTCCACCATATCCCATCCATATCCATCCACTTAATCCATTTGTCTCATATCTAAACAAAATATCCCTCCATCCATCCTTTTACCAATCCTTGGTTCTCCCTTGTCATTGGTTCCAGTCATTCAAACCCTATCCACCAATCCACCCCATCCTATCCAATTCTAATCCAATCCTATATCATCCAATCATATTATCCATCTCTTCCATTTCAATCATTTATCCTTCATCCATCCTATCAAATCCACCAAACAGAGATTTTCCCATCTACCTAAGCTCACATCAACTTGTGCCTAATCCAAGAACCCATCTATACTTTGCTAATCAATCCAAGTGACAATCCTCTCATCTGCAATCCTTGTACATCCAACTTATCTTTTGTCATCCATCAATATATCCACACCTTGCACATCGGGATGAATCCTTCCCATGTCTGGAAGTTCATCCAAATCCATCACCTGCCCATCGAGATGCATCCTTCCCTAGTTCGATAATTTATCCAAATCCATGTCCTACTCTTGGTAAGAGATGTCAGTTGGTCATGTGCATGTTGTTTGCATGCTTGAGATTTTCTCTTTGTTTTCATTTTGTGTCCTAGGAATATACTTGTTCAGGACTGCCTTGATCATCCTATATCTTGGTATGTCTTGGTTGGTGTATAATGGGGCATAGTTTTCATGGCATGGTGTGTTTGAAGGTCTTCCTTGTACAAACTGACAACCCTGCATTAGTGTTTATCAACACTTGCATGCTTGTGTACAAGGCATTCCTGTTTGAGCGAGTGTCAGTCCACACCTCAGATCTTCATATCATCTTGATTCTTATAATCATTGGTGTAGACTATCCATGGCAATATCATTTCATTTCATTCATCCATCTCATTACATTCAAAGACTCCAATTTACCCATTCGTCTTCATCCTCCTCTCTTAACCTAGTCTTCTATTCCATTTCGAGAGCACACCTGTGTTCTTCGAACCCGCATGTCCTCTCGAGGGGGCATACAACTACTTCTTCGTCATTCTTCCCCCTCATCATTCTTCCTCATCTTATGACTAAGGCATCATGCTACTAGCCCTTATCCTTTTCTTCCACTATGTTTTATTCTTCTTTGATATAACATCACTTCATGATGCTATATCAAAGAGGGGAAAAATGTAGACACCTAAAATTAATATTTAATTAATTTAAGCTTGTCAACATAATTAATTGATTTAATTGTGTTATCATTATTCCTCTCGATGTTAATTAAATCTAGTTTAATTAATCCTGTCACTATTGTCCAATAATTAATTTATCAAATAAATTAATTATTCCCCTATTCTTCTAAAGTCCCTCCAATAATTATTTCCTCTAAACCCACTCAGTTAATTAATTTTAAATTAATTAACCTAGTCATGTGATTCCTACAAATCACTTTTCCTAATCCCACTTAACCTAATTAATCCTTCTAGAATCTCTCATAATCATGCTAATCATTATCCTTCAATTTTATATTCCCACTCATATCACTTCAACATTAAGCCTCTCAAAGAAATTCGAATTTCTTTGAATCCCTCAATGCATCTCTTATTTTGGAATTTTTAATTCCTCATTTTGAAATTCAAATTTCCTTTCCCCCTCTTCTCAAGGAATTTTATATTCTTGTTTATTTTCCCAAGGCACCCTTAATCCATGGCCACCATTTCAAATCAATCTCAACCCTCCATAAGCAAATCAATCTTGGCCCTTCATTGGCCTCCTCCAATCTATAAATGGGAAGATCATTTCCTCACAAAAGGAACCACTTCCTCTATATAGCATTCTCATGTTGCCCATTTCTCTTCTATCTTCTTCCTTCAATCTTCCAATCCAAATCCATCCAAGTTATATCAAATCCTATCAAACCCAATCACTTTTGTTGAGCAAAGGAGAGAAATCCACATCCCCATCAAGGACCAATCTGATCAAGTGAGGAAGGGGCACATTCTTCACTTCATCGAAGGTCTAATCCACAGGATAAGGCAAGATAAC
Source organism: Cryptomeria japonica (assembly GCF_030272615.1). Taxonomy (NCBI): domain Eukaryota; kingdom Viridiplantae; phylum Streptophyta; class Pinopsida; order Cupressales; family Cupressaceae; genus Cryptomeria; species Cryptomeria japonica. Next base: position 292,855,295 of record NC_081409.1, on the reverse strand, counting down.
AAGGTATAAGTGGTTTATTATGTGTTTGAATGTTTTATTTTAATACTAACCATCAATCCTTACATTTGCTCATTTTTTCCCTCTTCACTTGCTATATGGTAGATACTTGATTATGCTCCATGATAGTGAATGCAAGATGGATTGAGCTAAAATAACATGCAAAGATAGTTGCTAAATGGATTTGAATATACAAAAGGTGAGTGAGCATTTTTGCATTATGAGGGTATGAAAATGAAACTGGAAGGTTTGTGAAGGAAAATGAGGAGATTAAATAGGTTTTAATGAGAGATGGAGAGGCATGAGAAGGAGACATGTGTCCCTGAGAAGGGCATGTGTCATGGATGAGAATGACATGTGTCCTTAAGGACATTTTTCATTGGAAGGAATGACGTGTTTCCCTGAGGACACATGCCCATTTGGAATGAGACACCCAAATTGGAAGGTTCTATTCCAAAAGAGATTGCAAAAGAGAAATGTTCTCATGTTTAGGATATTTGGGATATTTTCCCAAATTCAAAGGCATTTCCAAAATTTTAGGAAATTTGAGATATTTTGGGAATATGCACACATATGGTGAGGGCAAGAGATAAGGTTGACTAAAAAATTTGGTTAAATAGGCCAGTTAGATCAGAGGAAGGGTTAGAGGAAAAGTTAGATGTGGTTTAAAGTTAGGAGGCATGTGGAGGAAAATAGAATTAATTAATTCTATGAGACAATTCAAGAGGAAAAAGTCAACATGAATTAAATAAGCAAATTGAAAAAATTGACATATTTAATAGAAGGGTCAAATTTAATTAATTAATTCATAATTATCAATTAATTAATTAAAGGGGCACTATAGCGTAATTAATAAGATTAATTAGCTAGAGGAAAGGATTACCAATTGATTAAATAATGCGCAATTACTTAATTAAAGGTGCTTGGGAGGACTAAATTTAATTAATTAAATTAATCAAATATAGGTGTCTACATTTTGCCCCTCTTCATGGTGGCACTAATATAGCGTTGGTGTGAAGACTGAAAGACACCAATGACTAGAAGAACAAGGAGCAAGAAAAATGCTCCAAGAAGATGAAAGAAGGACAAGAAATAGGTTCAACAAGAAAGAATGATGCTCAAAAAGACAATCATTGGAAGAGATAGGAAGAAAAATGGTCCCAAAGGGACTGAGACGATGAAAAATAGGGCTTTGGGAGGCCCTATATTAGCAAATTTAGAAATTTACTATTTATTTTTATTGTGCACGAGAGAGAATTTAGAGCATATTAGAGCCATTTTATATTTTTCTTGCGCAATTGAGAGCTTTGAGAGCATTGGATGAGATGGGAGCTAGGGAGATCCCAAGGCATTGTGTGGACATGGTGGCAAGTGTAAGATGGAACAGGAGACCAGACCATGAGGTATGTCTCATAAAATATGAGCTTTGATTTAATTTTTATGCATATTTTAGCATTCAACACCACTAAAACAGTGATCTCGTTGGTTCATGAATCACAGGATCACGTGCCAAAGTGGCGGGAATGCATTCTCATCGTTCATGCACAAGAGCAGGATTGGGGTAAATTAGGCTAGAAATTGGTAAAATCAGGATCACGATCCCGCAACAGCGGGTTCACTAAGGATGATAGCGAGAATACAATATCACTACTTTAGGCTAGTGTGATCACAATCTTGCTGCTAGGGAAGGGTGTAAGGAGAATACCAAACTAGATTAATGTGGGATTACATTTCCGCTCTAGTGGGATCTCCGAAATAAATAGCGTGATCATGATCTCGCTATTCAAGGATCGACGAGATTCCCATGCCATTGCATAAAAGTAGAAAACTACCACATCTGGTGGATTGAAGGGAAAAAAAGGACAAAAGAAAAGCCAAAAAGGCCAAGAAGAGATAGGATAGATAGAAGAAATGGTTCTAATGTGTTGATTTGCTTGGATGCAGTGGAGCGTAGACATTTTGGCGAGCCGAGAGAGGTATTTAGCAGCCTTAAGGGTAGCTGATGAATTAAGACCTGTAGAGTGGGCTCACATTAATGTGATTGGATTGGGTCATCTGGAATGTATGCCTCATATTCGATCTCATATGACCATGCTGGCCGCACTAGTAGAGAGGTGACAGAGCAACACTACCATTTTTCACTTGCTGACTAGGGAGATTATTGTTACTGGTGAGGATGTATATCGCATTTTGAGATTGCTAATCAGGGGAGTTCAAGTGATCATAGATCAAGCACCCACAAATGATTCTATACAGAGATTGGTTGGGATAGGGGTGCAACTATGCCACGGGCAACTATCATTGGATCAGGCTCTACAACATGCACCACTTGATCGACATATTTACTTTTTTGTATGTGCACTGGTTAGTGGCTTCATTTTTTTAGATAGAGGAAGACGATTAGTTGTACTTGGCATGATAGAGGTATGCATTGATGCTATAGATGGCAGTTGACCAATGGCTTGGGGGATTGTTAGTTTGACCCAGTTATATAGAGAGCTCCATCAAATATGTTACCATGGAAGTCACAATTTTGGCTATGACTTTGCTTTAGGTATGGGCATGGGAGCATTTTGCAGTGACTTGACTGCTAGGGCATGTAGATAGGGAAACAAATCTGCCTATTGTATACAATTATAGATATCATTGCACTATAAGGAGACTGAGGATTTCAACTACTGGAGAGCAATTTTTGATAGGTTAGATGGTTCTCACATTGCATGACGATCATATATGGCCTTAGTCTATTGGCTAGGGGATCCTTGTCACATTCCTTATTTTACTACTCCTATATACATTATCAGTAGGAGAGAGCATGTGATAGAGAGATATATATCTAATAGGGTTCGTGAACAGTTTGGTTTTGTACAGGATGTTCCTGAGGCACCCCATAGATTTAGCAGGATCACAAGGGAGCGAGCTATAGAGTGGGGGGAATTTTTGGGAGATAGACAGACTCTTATTGGTGAGTGGACATGATTAGTGCCCATAACATGGGATCCCAGGGTAGGAGTTGTAGACCTAGGGGTTACAGATGCTTACAAAGCATGGTGAGTTCAACACAGGCCCACTATGGTTGGGAGAGTAGGATTAGCTCCACTAGGGAGAAAGAGGAGAGAGGCACAAGTAAGAGGTGTTAGATTAGATGCCTATTAGCTATCCAAGGGTAGAGTAGAGGTAGCAACTACTATAGTTTTGAGATGGGCTTAGGGGATATTGGCGGTACTAGTTATGTTGGCTAGGAGACAAAGGAGAGTGAGAGGAGTTGAGAGGACAATAGGAGATGAGGGTACAAGGACAACATGAATGGAAGAGACTCAAGTGATGGATTTTGATGCCCCAACATCCATACCAGCACCTGGACGGGGACATGGATAGCGGAGGAGCACACTGAGATAGGTGTGGCCTCACAAGTAGAGGAGAGAGGAGAGAGGAGAGGGTTATATGGCACCTCTAGATCTGGATGCATGGATCTGATCCTTGTAGGATGAAATGGTTTGGGTAGAGGAGAGGATAAATATACTTACTATAGAAAGAGATAGCCTTCACTAAGAGCGAGACACAATAGAGCAGGCTAGAGTTCAGCTTCAGGCTGAGAGGGATTGGCTCCTATAGGAGAGAGATGCAACTATAACTGTGAGAGATGCTATTGAGAATGCCAGATGGAAAATGAAGGAGATAATGGAGAGATACAAATGAGAGAGGGATGAGGCACGACACTAGGCAGACAGAGGAGGAGGGAGAGAGGCAGTTCTGGCAGCCATGGTAGGGTAACAGGGAGTAGAGATTCAAGCTCTTTACCACCAGGGTGGATGGTACAAATCTTAGTATTAGATAGTAATCCCTCTAGACCAGCAAGAGGTTAATATAGCTCCACCTAGGCAAGGGGATCTATCTCGTCACATAATGGGGGTTCTAATGAAGGATCAGGGAGATCTAGTTAGAGTATCGGTAGATCTAGTAGGAGGACTCACACACACCGTAGTGATAAGAGCACTTGATCAACATTAGGATCCACATAGGGATCCCAAGGATATGATTAAGGACATAAATCTATAGGACAAGGAATAGCCTAGCATCCACAAAGTATTTTGTCATAGATTGATGCAGATGCAAATATTTATTTTTGATGTACCATGTTGATCTCAATTTTTGATTGCTTTGTTTCTCTACAAGAATTTCAAACCTCTATTGCTTATGGAAAGAACAACAAGAAATAGAAACAAAAGACAACAATTGACAAGGTTTATAGAGAAACCTTCTACACTTCAAGCTTCCACTTAGCTTAGGCGGGTATACCTTTGTGATCACTCTTTCACAGATGCAATTAAAGACTTATAGAAAACCAATGCCAACTTCTACAAACCCTATCACTTTGAACATAACTAAACATAAAAGAAAGACTCGTATTCATTTTTTATTGATCATCAAGAAGGTCATGAACTTCAACAAGCTATACCAGTGCCTTATTTGGGCCTCAAAGTCATTCAGAGTTGGATAAGAATTGACAGAAGAAACTTACATACATGTCATTACATTTTCTTAACTAAATCTATATATGCCTGACATATATAAACTCTCACCATATGCTAAAACCAACCATCAAATTCAAGTAGAATCACTGATTAGCAATGAAAAGGATTTAAGTATATTTAATTTTCTTCCTTGAAGGAACAACCTAAAACATTCTCGTAAATTGCTTTACAAATTATTCAATTAAACAATCCTTTTCTAAAAACCCAAATTGTGACTTTATTTTTCAATCTCCTCAATAGTTTGAATGAACAAAGAGGTATCATTTGAATTTATGATGTCATTTATTTGTTGTGACAATTTATGGCCTAAATCACCAAGCCATTCCTCTTTATCTTTCAATTTATCATTATTAACAAAACCTCTAGGGAACAGTTCAAGCTTTTGACCTACATATTCTTTTCTATATAAGTTTTCCTTTCTTTCTATATGAACCCTTCCCTCTACTAACCTAGACATATCTTTTACTAGCTCATAAGTGACTTTAATAGCGGCGTCAACATTTTCCTCCTCTTGGAGTAAGTATATGAGCTCTAGAGCAGTCTCCCTAGCAATCCATTTATCCAAAATTGGCTCCAAAATAGCCTTATCCTCTTTCAAAGAATTCAAAAGGTTCACAATTCTATTCATATATATATACACAATTGAAGCCCCAAATGTATAAGAAAATTTCAAAATTGTGCCCCTGATCTTCTCTTCATATTTACTTGCAAAAATAGCTTGAGCTTGCTTCAATCTTTCCATATCATCTCGGATACTTTCCGCAGATTGAAAACCAGGAGTCTCAGGAGAAGGAGGGAATTCAATAATTGGGCTAGTAGGAGGGGGTTTGGCCGGAGAAGAGGCAATCATCAAATTAGAAGACTCACCTTTTTGTTGTTACCCTCCTATCTGGCTCTTCAACTTTGCAATTATATTGTCTTTATGGGCTATCTCAAGTTTGTCTTCATTGTAGGCTTTTAGGATTACCTCCGACTTCACCTGGAGATCAACTTTCTCCTTGGCTTCTTTCTTAGCCACTACCATACTGAATTTTGCAGATTCTAAATTTGTACTAGTAGCCTCTACCACTCCTGTATCCTTCACTCTCTTAACAATCATGCCTCCTGAATAACTAGATTCTGAGGAGTCTTTCCTTATTTTTCTTTATTCTCTTCTTAATGACCACATAACTAGGGCTGCATGGTCATTGCTGTAAGTTACCCCTTCTAGAGGCTTAGGCTATATTCTAACTGCATCAAGAATCAATGCATAAGCTATATCCCACTCAGGGAGAATCAAAACTCCAGCTTCTGCAATCATTTTCCTCCCCTGCTCAGGGGTAATTGCCTCAAATTCTACTAACATCTCCTGCTTTAATTCAGCCTCAATAACAGATGCATCTTTGTGGGGATGTTCAATCTTCCCTTTCTCACACCTCTCCTTGAATTGCTCTATATGTTTCCTCCAAACAAATTGTAAAAATGCTCCTGTTTTAACAAAATTGTTGTCTGCCAAAAATTCCTCATTGGCTTGCTTAATGACAGGGTCCAGTTATTTGCCTTTAAAATCTTCAATAGTCAAGTTCATTTTGACACTTGCTGGCTCTTTTGGCATTCCCTCTTGCAATTCTCCATAGGTGCATGCAATTTCTCCAAGACTTCCTAATTGCAACAACTGCTCAGCTACTGCATGCTCATCTCCTATGTGTATTGGGGATTGGGAAGGAGAATACAAGGGCTCATTTGACTGCACTTCTTTCCCTAACCTTTTCCTTTTTGGGGAAGCTTGCAATCCAATGACATATTTTATTGCCCTTTTTCCCTTTGATGTGGAGGGCTCATCCCTTTTGGGCATTAACACGTTATACCCTGATCTTTTGTACATAAAATACTGACCCAGGGGAACCAACTTGGCATAAGCAGGCTTAGCTAAAAGAAGTTTAGCTTTGTCAAGACCAGCTCCTATTACAACCTCCTTTTTCTCTTTTAAAGTCTGCATTAAATCCTCAAAATAGACCACCTAAAACTTAATCTTCTCTTCAAAAGGATTAAAACTAGCCAAGCGATCATAGTTTCTATCAAAATGTTGAATAAAATCAAGAGTTTTCTTGAATGCTATCCATTTCTCCTTCCTTACTTATTGTTCATCCAGATTAAATTCATTCCTTATTAGGTCTTCAGGGGAATGAAATTGATGAACTCTACCCCCACACTTCACTTTCTTCTTAAACATACCGTTGAAGAAGTCCTCTGGATCAACAAACCTAGCAACTATAGTGGATAACCTTTATGGCTGAAGAAAATTCTCAAAATGTACCCAACCACCCTTGGTGATCACAAACTAATGTGCCTCAATGATTGTTGGAAAAATGGTCCCCCTTCCTTTGTTTGTTAACTTTGATTCTTGTAGGCCCCCAATTTGCCTCAAGATTTCAGCAATGCCTATCTTCAAAGGGACTTGGTAGGGGAGCAAATATGGAGTTCCTTTAAAACCATATACTCTGAAAACATTAGAGACTGGGTACAAGATTATGTCACCCCAGTTGTGCACAATTTTAATACCTTCAACAAACTCTTTGGGTCTAATCTATTCCAAGAGAGCCTTAGGAATCCTAGGGTTTTCTTGGCATAAAAGGATTCTGATCCTGGATGCAAAGTATCTATCAAATTTGAAATAACTTGCATCCTCCCTATCCCAAGACAAAACTATACTCCATAACTGAGCAGGCATTTCTTCTCCCTCTTTTTCCCTTAACAAGTCCATCTCAGTTGCAAAATATTCAACACCTTTAAATAAGATCTTGTGCATAAACAAGGTATACCATCCAAAAGGTCTATCTACTTTAGCATTTTTTATTCCAATTAGGCCTTCATGAATGGCATCAGTAAGGTAGGGTGCAAAATCACAAGTCACCACCAGATATGGATTCAAAATCTGTGACATCATAAGCATGTAGTGGGTTGGCATGGTGCTTTCTGCATCTTCCCCAAGAATCTAACATGAAGACCAGTATGTTCCCTTACCTCTCAAAGTAAATAAATTCAAAGGGAAAGGCTCCATTTTGCTTGGGCCTACTAATGTCAATCCTCCTATTTTTGCAAATAATTATTTCAATGGCCCACTCCTGAGGTGATCCTTCTGTGCATCATAGACTTTCTTAAGCATGTCAAAATCAATAGGCTCCAAATAGTTTGAGGCCTCACTTAACCAAAAATAATTCCTGAATTCATCATCAATGATCTCAATTAGAGATCCCCCATTTACATTTCTCACAGTTTTAGGGATGAGGTCATAGTTTTTGGCAATTTGAGTCAGTAGGTCAACATCCATGAATACTCCGGGCACCACAAGTTTTCCAACATCCAACTCCCATATACTGTTAATTGGGGTAGGTGAGTTTTGTTGACCAAATCGTACTCTGAATAATCCTAAACCTACCATTCCTATCTGGGCATCTCTCAGCCAATAGCCCTTATCATACAAACCATCACCAATTCTCAGGTGGGGAGATTTAGGCACAAGTTCCTTCATTTTGGCCACACTATTGGTAGATTGAGGTAGTTGTTCTAAGAAATCATCACGAATAGGTCTTTCTTGGTAATCTACCTTCCCTCTAAATTCCCTTCGTGGTGGCATCTCAGAACTACCCTTACTTCAAATAATATTCAAACAGACTCTTCAGAATTTCAAGCACCCAATAACACCAAGTAGACAGGAATTGTAAAGCACAATTGTGAGAAAACTTACTTGCTGCCTGAGAAAATACAACCTGCACACTTGTTCTTTCAAAAATCTCTTTGAATGCTTTCTACAATTCAAAACAATGGCCTATAGAGGGATTATAGCAATAACTGAGCATTGATTAAGATCAGTAAAGCCGCACGCTTCAGCAATTAATCCTCTTAAATTTCAAAAATTTCGCTCCAACGGACCATAAGGAACCTCCTCTGAGTACTTTTCCTTTAGTCACTAATCCGCGATGAATAAAACTCAATCTTCTTCTCATAGTGGTTCAACGACCACCATCAGATTACATAAAACTAGTACACTCATTAACCACATGCCTTCTAAGTGGGCCCATTATTTAGTTATTCATTTTCCCTTTGTCGCTGATCCGTGAAGAATAACAGTCATGCAACTTCGCATAGCGGCTCAGCGAAAATCGTCGATCTTCCCTAACTTGCATGCCCTTTAACTTACCTGGGCCACCCACTTAGAACGAGCCCCACCATCTATTCGGTGATCCATGAATTAAAATATTCAGGCATCTTTCCATTGAGGTTTAGCAACAACCGTTAGATCAACAAGAACTTGCTCGATCTTTAGGAAACTTCTAAGACTTAACTGCCAACATTTTAATGTTCATCATAATTGCTTGCCTTAACCACTGGCCTTAACCACTGCCGCTAGTGGCTTGTCGTTGAGTCGCAAAGAATAACCGTCGTGAAACTCCATTTTGTGGCATAGCGACAACCCTTGATTTTCTCTGAACTTGCCAACCTGTTAGCACACCTAAGATGCTCTCTTCTCATGGGCCCCACCACTTGGTCGCTAATCCATGAAGAATAACGGTCGAGCAACTTTATATTGCTGCTTAGTGACAGCCGTGAGATCAGGTCCAACTTGCTCAACCTTTAGGAGTCGTAAGCACTTAGCCACCAACCATACACCGTGTGGCTTAACCATTGGCCTTAACGATTGTCACTAGTGGCTTGTCGTTGAGTCGCAAAGAATAACCGTTGAGCAACTTTATATAGCAGCTCAGCGACCACTGTTAGATCAACAGGAACTTGCTCGATCTTTAGGAAACCCGATAGATAATAAAGGGGAGAAAACTTAGGACATTAGGGAATCTGCGAAAAATTAAAATATTATTCAGAACTCGCCCAAGCCTAGACCTCAAAAGCCCCCCCTCTGAATGACATAATGACCTTTCCACTTAAGTGGAAAAATCAACAAGATCAAATAAAAGGTTTAGAAGAACAACACGAAAGGTTCATTCTTTGAGAACTTTTGAAAATTACAAAACCCTAAACCCTCAAAACACACAAAAACTTGCTGATAAGGGAAAAATCACTGAGATTGACATGCTTTAAAAGATAAAGGCAAGACTTCCAATAATTTTGAAAACACTGATAACAACAACTCTAATTGGGGATGGTTGATTGCATGATCAGAACAAGAATTCAGAAATTCTGGAAAGCAGACCAAAAGAAAAACCCAAAGAACAGAAAGCAAACCTAATATATACAACACCTATAACTACCATACATGGACAAGTTAAGAGAAGTAATACTTTAGGAATTGTCCATGCACTGGAAATTCATGTACTTCACTATTAATTATTTGTAAGAAATATGAATCCTTTTCATTAACATCCACAACAATACAAGGGCCTATCCATAAGGATTCAAATTTTTTGTGCTTACCCTTATCCTGTCCTTTAGCGTTCCATTGAAGGACCATATCATTAACCTGGAACTTCCTATTTGTAGTTCTTTTATCAAACATATACTTTGATTGCAGTTGGATTTTTAAATTCCTCTTGTGAGCTATAGCTCTCATTTCTTCCAACTCTACTATCTGAACCATTCTATCCTCCATAGGTTCTGATAATTCTAACTCTTCAGCTTGCAAAAACTTATACACGGGGAGGAAATTGTTTACAGGTACCCTAGTCTATGTCCCATAGACCAATTCAAATGGAGATACACCAATAGCCTTCTTCACAACAATCCTATTTGCCCACAAATCCAACTTAAGCTTTTGGTCCCAATATCTTTTGTTTTGCTCAAGAATCCTTTTAATGATGTTCAGGAGACTCTTATTACTAGATTCTTCTTGGCCATTGCCTTGTGGGTGATACGGTGAGGAATATGACATAGTGATTCCATAACTTGCACAAAATTCTGTGAATTCCTCTGACCTAAAACATGTGGCATTATCCATTATTAATTTCATAGGCACTCCAAACCTTGTTATTACATTATCCATTAAGAACTCAATAAAAATCTTACTAGTTGCCCTTTTAGTAGGTATGTCCTCAATCCACTTTGTGAAGTAATCTGTGGCCACCATGATCCATCTGTGACATCTGTATGTCCTCTCTCTGAACATATTTATGGGCATCTTTAAACAAAGTGGGCCAATAGTATCCTGCCCTGATTACTTTGCTAGTTGTGGTCTTGGCTAAATAGTGACCTCCACACACTCCATTGTGCATCTCTATCAACGTCCTTCTAGGTTGGGAATCATCTAGGTACATCAGTAATGCCCCATCTCTATTTTGCCAATATAAGTCCCCTTGAATAAGCACATATTTTTGAGACTTGAACTTCAATGTCCTTCTCTGATTTTGAGTCATTTCTTTTGGATAAGTTGCATCTCTTAGAAAATGCACTACTTCTGAATCCCAAGGCTGCATCTCAATACTAGTGACTAGGACTTCCTTAGTTTCAACATTATTAACATCAATAGTAACTAGATTTGATTCGGCCATTAATTTAGCAAGGCCTAATCCTCTTACCAATTTGGTGATCTTGATATGCAGGTCAAACTCTTGTATTCTATTTATCCACCTACACCTTTTACCAGTGACCTCAGACTGAGATATAATATCCTTGATAGCTGCATGTGGAACATAAGCAACTATTCTTGCATTTACAAGATAAGGCCTAAATTCTTTAACAACTTTGACTAAAGCATATGCCTACTTTTCCATGATTTCATACTTTAACTCAGCAGCTTGTAAAGATTTTCTATAAAAGGCAATTAGATGTTCATACCCCTCATCATCCCACTGGAGTAAAACTGCCGCTACTGTATGGTAAGAAGCAAAAGAAAAAAGTGAGAAGGGCTTATTATAATTAGGAGATTTCAACACCAGTTCTTCTTGGATAGCCCTTTTAATCCTGTTAAAAGCTTGTGCAGCTTCCTCATCCCAAGAAAAATTTGCAACTTTTTAAAGTAACTTGGCAATGGGCTTAATAACCTCAATGAAGTTAGCTATAAACCTCCTAACAAAATTTACCTTACCCAAAAAAGACTGAATCCCTTTAACATTTTTTGGCTGAGGCACATTATTAATAGCTTCAATTCTTTCAAGGTCTATTCTAATCCCTTCTTTGGAAACAATATGCCCTAACAATTTTCCTTCAGTCACAACAAATTAACACTTTTTTGGATTCAAAGATACACCAAATTCCAAAGCCTTGCAAAAAACCTTTCCAAATGACCATAGTGGTCATCCTCCTTCTTGGAGAAACATGTTAGATCATCCTGATAAACAACCATTATGATGTTGATAAATTCCTTGAAAGCTAAATCCATGGCCCTCTGAAACATTGCACCAATATTCTTCAGAACAAATGGCATTCTCACATACACATAAGTTCCCCAAGGGGTAGTAAAAGCAGTCTTAAAATGCTCAGACTCTTTCAGTAATACCTGATTATAACTAGAGAATCCATCCATCATTGACAGTAAATCACAACCAGTTACCATTTGAAACATAGCCTCCATGTTTGGGGATGAGTAATTGTCTTTAAGAGATGCAACATTCAAGTTCCTGAAATCCACACAAAGCCTTATGTCCCCATTCTTTTTTCTGACAGGGACTAAATTGGATACCCATGAAGAATGCCTTATAGGCTTTATCATCCCCCCTTCTCTCAACTTAGTCAGTTCTTGCTGCATTTTGGTTTCTAAGAAGGGGTTAATAGGTCTTTGCTTTTGTCTGAAAGGCTTAGCATCAGGATGCAGAGGTACTTCATGCTGAAATAAGTCTTGTCTATACGCCTTCAAATCCTCATAGGACCAAGAAAAAACATGTTTATACTTTGTTAACAAATTAATGAGGTTATTCTTGATATGGGGAGACAAATTCTTCCTGATTTACACCCTTAGGGGATGACTCTGTCCCTAAATTTATCTCTTCCAATTCTTCCAATTTAGTGGATGACTTTTGGTGCAAATGACCATCACTATAACTAAAGATACCCTCTAATTCTACCAATCCTCTAGGTATCTCATTAGTTTCTAACTGAACCACGTCATTTCCAAAAACTATTTCTTTGCTATCTACTACCTCCACCAATGCATTACAATCAATTTTCTATCCTTCATACTCATCAATGCATTGTACAAACCTAAGTATATCATCATCATCTTCAAACACCCACCAATTATACACATTATCTGGGATAGAAGGTCTAGCTTTTACTTCAACTATTGATACACCAGTTAATGTCACATCCTCATTTTTTAATGCAACATTGGCCAAAAAATCTGCCATGATGTTCTTTGATCTTTCAATCCAATCAATAGAAAACACATTAAAATGCTCAACTACATCCCAGACAACATGTTTATACATTTTCAACCGATCATTTTTGGATGCATATCTAGACCTTATCTGGGACACTACTAATTTTGAATCCCTAGAGACTCTCAATAACTAAATTCCATGCTTCTTAGCAACTTGTAGCCCTAGTAATAAGGCCTCATATTCAGCTGTGTTATTTGTACACTAAAAAGCCAGTAGAAAAGAGTATTTGAAAGTAATACCTGATGGGGAAAAAAACAATACTCCTGCTCTAGACCCTTCTTTAGAGAAAGCTCCATCAAGGTACATGCACCACAAGCCTTCCTATTGAGATTTCAATTCATTAACAATGGGATCAATGTTTTTAATTGAGGCTGAATGGGTTCCACTCTAAAAATATCAAGGTCTACATCAATCATCCAATTAAGCATGTTAGGATCTACTTTCTCAATGACCCTTGGGGCACGCGGTTCCCTGTACAACTTAACCCGATTTCCATTCACTAGGATGGTTGCATATGAAAGATCTAATTGAATGTTTCCCCCAACTGCTGCAACCCATTGTCTGGATAACAACGTACCATAATGAGGTTTAGTGTCAGTCACTATAACATCCATCTTGTAGGTGGCTTTAGGGAATGCTGCTATTTTAACCTCTACATCCTTCATGGTACCCACAACAAGTACTTCCCTATTATCCATAGAATAGCATTTCCCATACAAAGTACTCACTGACAGTCCCAATTCCTTCATGACACCATATGGCATCACATTTGTAGCAGCTCCTGAATCAATCATGCAATTTTTTATTAACCTATTATTTACTAACAAAGTTACATAAAAAGGATCAACCTGGGAAGGTTCTTGAGTAATTGTAGTTCCCACATAAATTTATGGAATTTATTGCTCTTGATCACTCTTATCCTCCTCAATACCTTTAAGTAAAGATGAAGTGCTATCTGATATATTAGAAAGAAAAGAAAAAGTAGCCTCTTTGTGCTCCTTTATTTTTAGCAATTCAACTAGTGGCACTGTAACTTTCATTTGGGTCAAAGCTTGAGTCATATCAAATGTAGAACTAACAATTGACTGAGTATGGGCTTTAACCTTTTCTATCTTTGGCTGACTTGCATTTTTATCTGCAGCAGTCCCAAGTGAATTGCCAATCGTACTATTCTCTGCATTCTTTTCCAAATCTTTGGATTGGTCCCCTTTTGGATGGCCATTTTGGGGTAGAGTGTTACTACTTGCCATCTTTTTATGAGACACTTCTTTCATAAACATAGAACCAAGCTCATCCTGATCTCCATCCTTTTTGTTACTTCTCAGATTGTGGTTATGTTTGGCCTTAGCTATGGCAGCTTTGGTGAGACTCTTGACTTCTTCCTCACTAGGCCTTCTGAGACAAACTTCTTCATCCTCAATTGTTACTACATTTAAGGTGGTATGCCAGTCAATTGTTAACTGCCCATGATAGCTCTCACTATGGCTCAATGCATCATATCCACTTGCATCATCTTGTGAAGACTCATCATCACTTTCAACAATAGTTTCAAACATATTAACTAGATGCTTGTCCTAACTCTGATATCTCAATTCACCATCACTCCTCATAGATTTATTTAACGCTTGAGCCACAACACATTGGTAAGGAGAATGTGGTCCATCACATGCTATACACCAAGGAGTGTTTTCTATATTATGCACATTTCCACCCTTTAAGGGATCAGGTGTATCTTGATTATGTGTGTTTCTTGGCTTATCTTGCAAAGGTTTACCATCCTTCCAGGTGGTGTTATATGGCATGTCATGTAACCTAGGAGGCCTATCTTTCCAATTGTAATGAGGTTTGTCATTTTTACTCACCTTGGTAGTAAGATCTTTCATGGTAGTCATTAGTTTCTCAATTTTATCCTCTTCCTTAGAAACTTTATTTGGTTGTGGCTTTGACTCTTGCCACAGTCTACCATCAGTCCTCCTTCCCACCTTTCCTGATGCTTTCCTGTTACTTTCCACATTTATGGCAATTCTAAAACCATCTCTTAAATTATGTGAGTTTTTGTCTCTAAGGATATAAGCCATTTTTGGGTCAAAGGCATTATAATAAGTGGTTAGACATACTTTCTCATCTAGCCTCATTACTTGAAAAAATCTATGCACTGCCTTTTGAAACCTTGCATTAAAATCTGTGACGGCTTCATTATCAGATTTCCTGATGTTGTTAAATTCATTGAGCATGAAGCTCACATTTGTCTTGTCTCCATATTTCTCTTGAAAACAATTTTTGAACTCTTCCCAAGAACCAATGCTCTTTACAGGCATCCCTTGGTACCAATCCATGGCATCATCCACTAAGGACTGCACAAACAATTTCATAATCACATCCTCATTGGCAATCTCATAGTCATTAATCATGTCACCGAAATACTTCAAGTGTTCCTCTGCACTTATAGCATTGTTTCCAACAAACTTATGGAGTTTGTCTCTCATTTCAATAGGGACATGGTTTGGATAACCAGAGATTCCATCAAAGAAAAGTTATCTGTATAATTCCATATTGATGTGTCCTCTTTGAAACTAGTTACCAGCATAATTAGTACCAATTTTCATTCTTAAATTAGGACCACCAGCTCGAGGGACTTGGTTATTTTGGCTAACCAATTGCACAGGAGGGATTTGGTTTGTTGGGGCCATACTAAAAGAAAAAGCAGAGGTATTTTGATTAACAGAGGGATGTTGGCTCAGAGGTGTAACTGTATTCACAGACATGGTGGATTTAGTTCCTACCATAGGATGTGAAGCATACTGAGGTACAAGTTCACTCTGATCTGTTGAAGGGAAGATTATGGGAGGAGATTTTAGGTAATCAATTTTTCTTCTAACTTCAGCATTAGTTACCTCTAGTTCAGCCCTTTCCAACTCCCTCTGCAGATCCTCTTTCTCTATCCTCATTCTCTCTATTTCTACTTCATGTAAAAATAATCCACGATGTAATGTTTAATTTCCTGATATTACCTCCACAGTTTTGGACCCAAACCCAATCTCCATAACCTTCTATTTCCCTTTGTTAGTAATGGTTTTAGTAGGTTGTGGGTCACTCTGAACCTCCCTACTAGATTGCATAAAAACTTTGGGTGCAAGGCTAACTTTAGCAGTCAAATTTTCTTGGATGACAAGACCCTCTTCTTTGCTCTTAGGTTCTTCTTGGGTGAATAGCTCAAGGTTTGCAATCTACCTCAATAACCTATCTCTCTCAATGAGTTTGGCCTTAATCTCATTTTCTTTATTCATTTCTTTTTGTGTTCTTAAGGAGATTAGCTGATGAACTCTTTTATTAAGAACCTCAATCTCCTGGGAGACTTCATCTGGATTTGGGAAAATTTCTTTTGAGTCTGATGTGTGGATTTGATCAATATCAATCAAACTAACATTTTCATCTATAGATCGTGGTACAGAATCCATCTTAATATTGGAACTACTTCTATCTCTCCTAAAAATGTCAGTATGAGGCAATCCTTGATGAAAATTTTGGACATCCTCACTATTGCAAATAAGCCCATATGAAAACCCAAAATATCTTTCTTAGATTCATGAGAAGAAGTATTAGAATTTACACCTATGGGTTTTTCAGAGGACTTACCTGTATGGCTACCTTTCTATATCCATGCAACGTTAACTAGCTCATGTGTAGCTACTCTTCTTTGGCCTTTCTGAGTTGGTTCGGGCAATCCTTCTTGCAACTTCTCTTGAGGATTCTACCTCATGTAAGACCTTGTATTCCTTCCTCTCTGCATTGTATGTGTTTCCTTAAATGACTTGTAGTTTTCTAAGAGCACTGGTTATTTTATTTTTTATCAGAGTTGCCACCCAATTGGGAATTTAGAAAATATTAACTCAATAGATCACTCATAGGAGACAACAGAATGCGAACGCTATATGCAGAGAGAGAATTAAAAAAGGAAAACACAAATATATGCAAACCTATTACAAGGATATAGGTAAACTTAGATGCAGGTACATTCTGGATGGTACAAACATTGATCTGCAACATAAACTTATACTATGACTCTCCCCAACAGAGTCACCATTTTTGTTGTTCTCAATTTCTGATTGCTTTGTTTCTCTACAAGAATTTCAAACCTCTGTCACTTATGGAAAGAACAACAAGAAATAGAAACAAAAGACAATAATTGACAAGGTTTACAAAGAAACCTTCTACACTTCAAGCTTCCACTTAGCTTAGGTGGGTATACCTTTGTGATCACTCTTTCACATATGCAATTAAAGACTTACAGAAAACCAGTGCCAACTTTTGCAAACACTATCACTGTGAACATAACTAAACATAAAAGAAAGACTCGTATTCATTTTTTTTTTATCATCAAGAAGGTCATGAACTTCAACAAGATATACAGTGCCTTATTCGGGCCTCAGAGTCATTCAGAGTTGCATAAGAATTTACAGAATAAACTTACATACATGTCATTACCTTTGCTTAACTAAATCTATATATGCCTGACATATATAAACCTCACCATATGCTAAACCCAACCATCAAATTCAAGTAGAATCACTGATTACTAGCGAAAAGAATTTAATTATATTTAATTTCCTTCCTTGAAGGAACAACCTAAAATATTCTTGTAAATTGCTTTGCAAATTATTCAATTAAACAATCCTAGATCATTTAATGGAAATAGTAACCAATTACGCAAACATGAAGACAACATAGATCAAAGCTCAAAATGTTCTGATCTGTATATTAATATTCTCCATCAAAACTTTACAAAACTCAGAATGATTTTCCAAAAAGCCAGAAAAACCTAAATACATTTTGCCAGAGCTTTCTTATAAAATTCTTGTGATGATTTTCTAAGTATTCCTGGTATCCATTTATAGAGATATGGATGCGACAAGCTTCAGACTTCCCTATAAAATATTTTTGTTCTAACCATAATTCCCCCTTAAAAGGGTTACATTATTTACTAAATAAAGCAGGAGCAAAACTGATTAGTTAATCAGCTGGAGAAAGGCCAAATGACTTCTCAATATTCACAGGTCAAGCACCAGGTGTCCTCAATTCTTCAAAGATCTGATTACCCCAAAATAATCTGTTACAAGAGCTAACTGCTTCCAGTTTCCTGAGGGTTGTCACATGCTGCAGCATTGGTTGATTCTTCCCGAGCCTCTATTTCTTTCATCACATATTTGTTTTCTCATTCCTTAAATGTGTCATCACTAGGCCAGGAAAAGCTAACAATTTTCTTCTTCAACTTATTTAATCTTTTTCATGTATTCCTTAACTGCTTAACTTCCTTTTCCAAAAACCCAAAATGTGACTTTATTTTTTCAATCTCCTCAATAGTTTGAATGAACAAAGAGGCATCATATAAATTTATGATGTCATTTATTCGTTGTGACAATTTATGGCCCAAATCACCAAGCCATTCCTCTTTATCTTTCAATTTATCATTATTAACAAAACCTCCAGGGAACGGTTCAAGCTTTTGATCTACATATTCTTTTCTATATAAGTTTGCCTTTCTTTCTATATGAACCCCGCCCTCTACTAACCTGGACATATCTTTTACTAGCTCATAAGTGGCTTTAATAGTGGCGTCAATATTTGCCTCCTCTTGGGATAAGTATATGAGCTCTAAATCAGTCTCCCTAGAAATACATTTATCCAAAATTGGCTCCAAAATAGCCTTATCCTATTTCAAATTATTCAAAAGGTTCACAATTCTGTTCATATATATATACACAATTAAAGCCCCAACTGTATCAATAAATTTCAAAATTGTGCCCCTGATCTTCTCTTCATATTTACTTGCAAAAATTGCTTGAGCTTGCTTCAATCTTTCCATCTCATTTTGGATACTCTCAGCAGATTGAAAACTAGTAGTCTCAGAAGAAGGAGGGAATTCAATAATTGGGCTAGTAGGAGGAGGTCTGACCGGAGAAGAGGCAATCATCAAATTAGAAGACTCACCTTTTTTCTATTGCCCTCCTATCTATCTCTTCAACTTTGCAATTGTATTGTCTTTATGGGCTATCTCAAGTTTGGCTTTGGTGTAGGCTTATAGGATTACCTCCAACTTCACCTGGAGACCAGCTTTCTCCTTGGCTTCTTTCTCAGCCACTACCATACTGAATTTTGTAGACTCTAAAGTTGCACTGGCAGCCTCTACCACCCCTATGTCCTTCACTCTCTTAACAATCATGCCTTCTGAATAACTAGATTCTGAGGAGTCTTTCCTCTTTTTGCTTTCTTCTCTTCTTAATGACCACATAACTAGGGCCACATGGTCATTGTTGCAAGTTACCCCTTCTAGAGGCTTAGTCTCTTTTCTAACTGCATCAAGAATCAATGCATAAGCTATATCCCACTCAGGGAGAATCAAAACTCCAGCTTCTGCAATCATTTTCCTCCCCTACTCAGGGGTAATTGCCTCAAATTCTACTAACATCTCTTGCTTTAATTCAGCCTCAATAACAAATGCATCTTTGTGGGGATGTTCAATCTTCCCTTTCTCACACCTCTCATTGAATTGCTATATATGTTTCCTCCAAACAAATTGTAAAAATTCTCTTGTTTTAACAAAATTGTTGTCTGCCAAAAATTCCTCACTGGCCTGCTTAATGATAGGGTCCAGTTCTTTTCCTTTAAACTCTTCAA
The DNA here is from genome assembly GCF_030272615.1 of Cryptomeria japonica. Classification (NCBI taxonomy): domain Eukaryota; kingdom Viridiplantae; phylum Streptophyta; class Pinopsida; order Cupressales; family Cupressaceae; genus Cryptomeria; species Cryptomeria japonica. The sequence goes on along the minus strand of NC_081409.1, from coordinate 292,835,782 downwards.
CAGTCAAGTCCATTTTGGCACTTGCTGGCTCTTCTACCAGTCCCTCTTGCAACTCTCCATAGGTGCATGCAATTTCTCCAAGACTTCATAATTGCAACAACTTCTCAACTACTACATGCTCATCTCCTATCTGTATTGGGGATTGGGAAGGAGAATACAAGGGCTCGTTTGACTGCACTTCTTTCCCTAACCTTTTCCTTTTTGGGGAAGCTTGCAATTTAGTGACATCTTTTATTGGCCTTTTTCCCTTTGAAGTGGAGGGCTCATCCCTTTTGGGAATTAATACGTTATACCCTGATCTTTTGTACATCACATACTCACCCGGGGGAACCACCTTGGCATAAGCAGGCTTAGCTAAAACAAGTTTATCTTTCTTAGGATCAGTTCCTATTACAACCTCCTTTTTGTCTTTTAAAGTCTGCATTAAATCCTCAAAACAGACCACCAAAAACTTAATCTTCTCTTCAAAAGGATTAAAACTAGCCAAGGGATCATAGTTTCTATCAAAATATTGAATAAAATCAAGAGTTTTCTTGAATGCTATCCATTTCTCCTTCCTTACTTCTTGTTCATCCAGATTAAATTCATTCCTTATTAGGTCTTCAGGGAAATGAAATTGATGGGCTCTACCCCCACTTGAATTTCTTCTTAAACATACCGTTGAAGAAGTCCTTTGGATCAACAAACCTAGGAACTGTATCTAGCTACCCTTGGTGATCACAAATTGATGTGCCACAGTGATTGTTGGGAAAATGGTTCCCCTTCCTTTGTTTTTTAACTCCGATTCTTGTAGGCTGCCAATTTGCCTCAAGATTTCAGCAATGCCTATCTTCAAAGGGACTTGGTAGGGGAGAAAACATGGAGTTCCTTTAAAACCATATACTTTGAAAATAATAGAGACTGGGTACAAGATTATGTCACCCTAGTTGTGCACAATTTTAATACCTTCAGCAAACTCTTTGGGTCTAATAATTTCCAAGAGAGCCTTAAGAATCCTAGGGTTTTCTTGGCATAAAAGGATTTTGAGCCTGGATGCAAAGTATCTATCAAATTTCAAATAGATTGCATCCTCCCCGTCCCAGGACAAAACTGTATTCCATAACTGAATAGGCATTTCTTCTCCCTCTTTTTCCCTTAACAAGTCCATCTCAATTGCAAAATATTCAACACCTTTAAATAAGAACATGTGCATAAGTAGGGAATACCATCCAAAAGGTCTATCTACTTTAGCATTTTTTATTCCAATTAGGCCTCCATGAATGGCATCAGTAAGGTAGGGTGCAAAATCATAAGTCACCGCCAGAGATGGATTCAAAATCTGTGACATCATAAGCATGTAGTGGGTTGGCATGGTTCTTTTTGCATCTTCCCCAAGAATCTGACATGATGACCAGTATATTCCCTTAGCCCTCAAAGTAAATAAATTCAAAGGGAAAGGCTCCATTGTGCTTGGTTCTACTAATGTCAATCCTCCTATTTTTGCAAATAATTATTTCAATGGCCCACTCCTGAGGTGATCCTTCTATGCATCATAGACTTTCTTAAGCATGTCAAAATCAATAGGCTCCAAATAGTTTGAGGCTTCACTTATCCAAAATTTTTTCCTGAATTCATCATCATTGATTTCAATTAGAGATCCCCCATTTACATTTCTCACAATTTTAGTGATGGGGTCATAGTTTTTGGCAATTTGAGTCAGCAGGTCAACATCCATGAATACTCCGGGCACCACAAGTTTTCCAACATCCAACTCCCATATACTGTTAATTGGGGCAGGTGAGTTTCGTTGACCAAATCCTACTCTGAATAATCCTAAACCTGCCATTTCTATCTGGGCATCTCTCAGCTAATAGCCCTTATCATACAAACCATCACCAATTCTCAGGCGGGGAGATTTAGGCACAAGTTCCTTCATTTTGGCCACACTATTGGTAGATTGGGGTAGTCATTCTAAGAAATAATCACAAATAGGTCTTTCTTGGTAATCTACCTTCCCTCTAAATTCCATTTGTGGTGCCATCTCAAAACTACCCTCACTTCAAATAATATTCAAACAAACTCTTCAGAATTTCAAACACCCAATAACACCAAGTAGACAAGAATTGTAAAACACAATTGTGAGAAAACTTACTTGCTGCCTGAGAAAATACAACCCGTGCACTTGTTCTTTCGAAAATCTCTTTGAATGCTTTCTACAATTCAAAACAATGGCCTATAGAGGGATTATAGCAATAACTGAGCATTGATTAAGATCAGTAAAGCCACACGCTTTGGCAATTAATCCTCTTAAATTTCAAAAATTTCGCTCCAACGAACCAGAAGGAACCTCGTCTGAGTACTTTTCCTTTGGTCGCTGATCCGCGATGACTAAAAGTCGAGCTTCTTCTCATAGCGGTTCAATGAACACCATCAGATTACATAAAACTAGTACACTCATTAACCACATGTCTTTTAAGTGGACCCATTTTTTAGTTATTCATTTTCCCTTTTTCACTGATCCACGAAGAATAACAGTCATGCAACTTCGCATAGCAGCTCAGCGACAATCGTCGATCTTCCCTAACTTACATGCCCTTTAACTTACTTGGGCCACCCACTTAGAATGGGTCCCACCATCTATTCAGTGATCCATGAAGAAAAATATTCAGGCATCTTTCCATTGAGGTTTAGCGACAATCGTTAGATCAATGGGAACTTGCTCGATCTTTAGGAAACTTTTAAGACTTAACCGCCAACATTTTATTGTTCATCATAATCACTTGCCTTAGCCATTGGCCTTAACTGCTACCGCTAGTGGCTTGTCACTGAGTCACAAAGAATAACCGTTGTGCAACTCTACTTTGCGGCATAGAGACCACCCTTGATTTTCTCTGAACTTGCCAACCTATTAGCACACCTAAGATGCTCTCTTCTCATGGGCCCCACCACTTGGTTGTTGATTCACAAAGAATAATGGCCGAGCAACTTTATATTGCGATTTAGTGACAACCGTGAGATCAGTTCCAACTTGCTCAACCTTTAGGAGTCGTAAGCATTTAGCCGCCAACCATACACCATTTTCCTTAACCATTGGCCTTAACTACTGCTGCTAGTCGCTTGTCGCTGAGTCGTAAAGAATAACCATTGAGCAACTTTATATAGCGGCTCAACGACCACCGTTAGATCAATAAGAAATTTCTTGAGATTTAGGAAACGCAATAGATAATAAAGGGGAGAAACTTAGGACATTAGGGAATCTGCGAAAAATTAAAATATTATTCAGAACCCACCCAAGCCTAGACCTAAAAAGGGCCCCCTCTTAACGACGCGATGACCCTTCCACTTAAGTGGAAAAAGAAACAAGCTCGAATAAAAGGTTTAGAAGAACTACACGAAAGGTTCATTCTTTGAGAACTTTTGAAAATTACAAAACCCTAAACCCTTATAACACACAAAAACTTGCTGATAAGGGAAAAATCACTGAGATTGACAGGATTTAAAGGATAAAGGCAAGACTTCCAACAATTTTGAAAACACTGATAACATACCATACATATGATATATTTATATTTGATTCTTTGCACCCCATGCAGATTTTTGAGCATGCGATGTGATCACCATCCTTTCATTTATTACCACTTAGAGATGTACTTATTCTTTATTCATGATGTACCATGTGATGTATAAATTGATACAACTATACATATGTATTCTTTGGATAGACATAGACATTATATATATATATACACACACACACACATATATACACATATATATACATATATGTATGTATACATATATATACATATACATATATACATGTATACATATATATGTATGTATATATGTATGTATGGCATTTTATGTTTTGATGCATGTATGATTGATTTATGATGATGTATGGATGTTTAACTATGATATGATGTATGATGTCCTCACATGTTTATGATGCAGGATGTGATGTATATGCATAATGATTATACCATAAGATGTGATTATGATATGACATGTGCTGACAAACTTGATGATGCAGGATGATGCATTGATGTGATAATCTATATGAATTATGTACTAACCCCATCATAATGTAAGATGTAATGATGACATGATATGATAAACTATATGATGTATGTTCACTACTGATGGCATGTATATGCAAATGTATGATATGATTATGTATGTCCTAATAATGAGATATGAATAAGGTATATATAACACAATGTTTCCATGATTATGCATGATGGAATGTATATAATACTTATGCTATATGATGTAAGAATACGAGACATTTATATAATATGCATTATGAAATGAATGAATTATGCAATACATACTAACCTATGTGTAATGCAAGATGTATGAATGCAATTCTATCATGATAAAGCCACATAACGCTCTGGGGATATTCAGAAAGGATTGCGATGAAGGCTAGAAAGATGAGGGACGTGTGCACATTTCCAAGTGAAATATCAAAGGAAAAGAACCAAATGAATGAAATGCAAATGCAAATGTGAATGAACCATGAAGCACAAGTATCTTTGGCATAGATTGCCATTTTAGCAAGCACTTATTTTTCTTTAGCACCATATGTGACACATCGAGGTACAAAGAGCCTGGATGTTTTTCACAAACAATGCATGGACTAGCTTAGATACACATACACAAAAGATTAGCCTAGCACCGCATAGAATTGTAGATAATACTGTGAGGAACAGTGCTAGAAAAACCACAAGCAAAGAGATATGACATAGTGTAACATGAGGTAACCAAGACCTAATGAGGGAACAACATGGGACACATAAAAAACACGCCAAGAAAAATGAGAAAAAAAACAAGATCAAACCCCTAGATTTGTTATTTCTTGCACAACTTGATATGAAAGATCATGGCCACTAAGAAGACACAAAACATAAGTGCTTAAAATATAGACAAAGATAAAAAATAATCAAATCCAATACAAGTGTCTGATATATCTTTTTCCATGGAATGACTGATGGATGAAGATTTGATAACGTCTGACTAGAGGAAGGAAACATCCTACATAGATTGGTGATTGGATAAAGGAATGATGAAATGGATTTGATAAAAGGGAACCTGATATTATCATGATGAGAAATATGATTGTTGATATTGTTGAAGAACCAACGGATGATGTATGATCTTTGAGAACACAACTAATGTGCGTATGAACAACAAAACAAGCCTATACATAGGGCGCATTTTTACATGACATACTAGAAACCTATAAAGGACAAGGCCGACACTATGTGCAAAACCCTATACAAATCTTATGTGCAAAATATTACAACGAGGGGACCACTACACAAAAGCTCAGAAAAGAACAAACAAGAAGATATGTACAGATGCAATTTACAGAGGTAAGTAATGAAGGATACCATGCTGGGATAAGACCAAAAGGAGAAGCAAAAGGATAATGGAACTTCCCTTACATACAATGCATGCTTCCAGGTATTCACCATATATACATGCCCAAGATTCCACAAAAGGTAGTTTTTAGCATAGGATGATTTCATTTTTTTGGTTTTTCAATAAAATTTTTTTGGATTTTTTAATGATACAATGTCATGGATTTTGCATAGAATCTCTTCAAATGCAAGATATTCAGGGGGTCATTGAGAGGCTCCCCTTCTAGTATGTATAGTTGATAAGAACTTGAACCATATTTTTCTATGATTACATATAATGCCTAATCAATTGACTTCAAATTTTCTTTTCTTTTCTCTAACCACTAGATCACCAACTTCAAATTCACAAGGATAAAATTTTTTCTGATATTTTTTCTTGAGTTTGGTTTGATATACTTGTAAGTCATCATATGTTTTCTGACACTATTTGTCAAGAGGATCCAGTTGACTTAGCCTTGCCACCCTATAATCTTCATCAAACAAAAAATTCTTCAGGGATATGCATAAGGATGGTAACTTGACCTCAATTGGCAAAACTACTTCTGCACCATATATAAGAGAGTATGGAGTGGCTCTAGTATGAGTTCATGTATTGGTGTGATATACCCTAAAGGTGGGATTTAAATGGAGATGCCAATTTCGACCAATTTCATTGACAAGCTTTTTGAGGATATGTAACAAGGTTTTATTGGTTGCCTTAGCCTTGCCATTACCTTGTGGGTAATATGGGGTGGACCAACAATGCTGGTAATGAAATGTGGAGCAAAGATCATGCATGTGTTGGTTTTTAAATTGGGTTTCATTATTAGTAATGATAGTAGAGGGAACTCCATAGCAGAAAATGATGTGATAGGCTAAATTTGGACACTTGAACACCAATAGTAAGCATGAGGGGGGTGGATTCAACCCACTTGGTGAAATACTCAATAGCTACAATGATAAACTTATGTCCATCTAAAGAAGGAGGATGAATTTTACCAACCAAATCAAGGCCCTATGTAGAAAAAGGCTGTGATAGGCTACAAATCTTGTGTTGGAACATGAATTAAGTCACTATGTTGTTGACAAGGTAAGCATTTCTCAACAAACTCATAAGAATCATGCTCCATCATGGGCCAATAATATCCCACTCTCAAAACATGTTTAGCAAGAACATATCAACTTGTATCAGTGCCACAAGTTCTGATGTGCACTACTTTCATCACAAGAATAGCTTCATTTGAACCTAAACATCTAGCAAGGATATCATGATAGCCTTGATGATATAAATTTATTGGCATTTGCATGAAGATTGCATTAATGATATGTTATGTTGTCATTGATGTCAATTAACCGGTAATGATATTGTTGATATTGTTGTAATATTGTTTTGCAACTGATAGGATGAGCTAGTGAAGGAAACTGTAACCGGTAGGAAGAATTTGAGAGTTGAACTGGTAACTGGTAAACCCTACCTATTGTTTTTGATAAACCCTAACCGATTAAGTTTGGTGAATTGGTTATATTGGTTTATGATCTGATGATGAGCGGCAATAATTATGACACGTATGATTATTGTATGAAGATAATTTCAAGTGATTTTGTAGCGTTGATGTAATGGTTTTTGTCTAGGGAATGAGCAAGCATATTGCATATAATGCAAAGCACGCGATGAGTTACTAAGTTTGATGAAGCGGTGATCAAGGAGCGATCAAGGTTTTCTTGATTGATGTGCAAAGATTTCTATGTAATCCAACGATCATACTTGAACTTACTTGTTTGTAATATCTATGAGAATTAGGTTTTTGTTGTGTTACTGACCTAATTGATTTGTTTATAAGGTCGATGAAGTTGTTTAGTTTCATAGCTGGCAAAGATCAGTTGAGTGTGTGGTTTCTGAACTGGATGATGTATCTACAATTTAAGTAAAGGTAGAGAGGAGCATGAAAATGATTTGAACAAGCAAGTGTAGTGCTATTCAAACAGATCAACAAACTCCTGTTGTTTTCTAACAATTACAGCAAAATTGAAATCCCCTAACCGGGTAAGCTCTAATAAGCTTGGTACTATTCAAATCCTCTAACAAGGTGATCCATTAGCTTGGATTTTCAAATCCTCTACCGAGGTTACTCCTTATAGGGTGTTGCTTCTAACAAGGCATTGTAGTCCATTCCTGAACCGGGTGGTTCCTAATAGGATTAGTTCTTAACAAGACTTTTGTAAAGCTTTAATAGGCTAGGCTCCTAACAGAGAGAACTTCAGATAGTTATCTTGTGAGTCTCATCTCATCATGGTTTTTCCCATTTGGGTTTCCACATCAAAAATATTTGTGTCAAGTGGTGAATGTTTTTGTGGTTATGTTCTTATGATTTATTTACTTAATTACTTAACTATTTTGATAAGTCATGATAACCAGAAGCATTGAGAAATGAAGTCTATTGACATATGAAAAAACATTTGGATGTTTATGAGTTTGAAGTTGTTTACTGTTAATTTGTTGTAACAGTCACCCAGTTTATCTTATGAGTCTTTATCTTGACAGTGGTATTACATTGATAGTTATAAGTTTACTTTGAGATATTTTTTTTGGAGATTGGTGAAGTTTGTATCGGTTTTTCTATCTACTGATTCACCCCCCCTCTCAGTAGTTGATCAGATACTTATTCTTTCAGCATACCATCAATTGGTATCAGAGCATATCAGGTCCTCTAAGGTTTAAGCCTAACATCTTGAGGAAAAGATCTTGCAGATCATGATGAAGAAGGAAGGTCCAAAGTTTAATAGAGAGAACTATAAGATATGGAGTGATAGAATGAAAATTTATATCAAGAGTCTAGGAAGCCAATATTGGGAACATGTCGATACTAAATATGTTGCACCTCCTGGGATGTTAACTGATGATCAGAAGAAAGAGAAACAAGAAAATCATCAAGCATTAGAGGCCATTATCAGTTCTTTGTCTGATGCAGAGTATGTAGATGTTCATGGTCTAGAGACTACATATGAGGTATGGAAAAAATTTGAAGAGATTAATAGCGGTGATGAACATGTCAAGATTGCTAAAGAAGAGAGTCTAAGAGGAAAGTTTGATGACATGCAGATGGCTGAAGGCAAGAATATCCAGTAGTATGGTCAAAGGATAAAATAGATAGTCGGTGAAATCAAGAGTATAGGAGGTAAAGTGGAAGATTCCACAGTGATCAATAAGGTACTGAGAACCCTGCTACCGGTCTACACTATCCGAGTTGCAGCCATTTAGGAGCTAAAGTCCATTGAAAAAACTAAGGTAACTCTTGACTCCATCATTGGAAAGCTTACTACTTTTGAATTAAATGGTTATGATGGTAGTGTACAAAAATCCGAGTCTGCATTTAGAGCTTATGTTTCTAACCCATCTGTGAGAAAAAGTAGAGATGCCAGTCACAGTTATGAATCCAGATCCAACAGAGAAGCTAATGATGAAGATAGTTTAGTTGAGCTTGAAGCATTATTGGCCAAGCGATTGCCTAGAGGTACAGGTAAATATAGAGGTAAATTACCTTTGAAATGTTTTGCATGCAACAAGGTTGGACACATAGCTGCTAACTGTCCTAATGGTGACAATGAGGACAAACAAGAGAAATTCAAGAAGTATAAGGGTAAAGGCAAAAGAGATTGTCTTATTATTGTTGATGGTGGTATCACTGATGAAGAATCCGATGGTGATGCTAATGAAGACATTGTGTTTGTAGCCATTAAAGAAGAGATATCAGACCAAAAGGCATTAGTATCTAGGATGGATGACTTTGATGATTGGATCATTGATAGTGGTTGTTCACATCACATGATTGGTGATCGGAGCAAATTTCTTTCTTTGACCAAATTTGATGGTGGAGTTGTAAGATTTGGTAATGACTCACCCTGCATGGTTAAAGGTAAGGGAAATATTTCTCTTAATGGAAAGAGCAGTGCAGATGATGTCTACTGGGTTGAAGGTTGAAAGCACAATATTTTGAGTGTGACACAACTCAATGACAAATGATACCCATTGGAGTTTAAAAATGGTATGTGCAAAATCTATAGTAGCAAAGGTGAACTAATTGCAACCAGAAAGCAAACTAAAGGTAACCTATTTCACCTTAATCCTAAAGTCAACAATTGTTTAATTGCAAAGATATATGATAGTTGGCTTTGGCATAGGAGATTTGTCATATAAACTTTGATAACATTGTTAAAGTGAGTAGGTCCAAGATAGTGAGAGGTTTGCCTCAGTTGGACAAACCGGCTAATGCTCTATGTAAGGAATGTTAGTTGGGAAAGATGACATCCTCAACTTTCAAGAGAAAATCTTTTTTAGCAGAACATCTGTTAGATTTGGTTCATACAGATCTTTGTGGACCAATAAGAACAAAATTATTCATGGTGAGAGATATTTTATGATCTTCACTAATGATTGCTCAAGAATGATGTGGGTCACATTCTTGAAGGATAAGAATGAAGCTTTTGGTAAGTTCAAGGCATTCAGGGCCTTAGCCGAGAAGGAGAGCAGTAAGAAGATAAACTGTCTGAGGATAGATCAAGGCGGTGAATTTACTTCTGAGGAATTCACTAGGCATTGTGAAGAAAATGGTATCAAACGACAACTTTCTGCACTGAGGACACCACAACAGAACGGTAACACAGAGAGACACAACCGGTCAGTTGTTGAAGCTACTAGGACGATGTTGATACAAGGAGGTGTAGCGAAAACTTTTTGGAGAGAAGCTGTCAGCACAACTTTTTACACTATGAATTGGATTCTGGTAAAGAAAGGTAAGGACAAGACTCCTTATGAATATTGGTATGGAAGATCACATGATGTTAATTATTGCAAGATATTTGGAAGCAAATGTTTTATTAAGAGGTGATTATATTAGAAAATTTGAGGCTAAAAGTGATGAAGGTATATTTCTTGGCTATTCCACCAATGGTAAGGCCTACAAGTGTTTTAACAACTGGACACATAGAATTATTGAGAGTGCTGATGTTCGAGTGGATGAATATCCTGAAGTCTCAGTGTAAACTGGATTATTGGAGAAAAATGATGAATATCCTTGCATTTTGTTTTTGGAACCAGAAACTGTGAAATTTGAAATTGGCAAAACAAATACTGATGTACCAGTTCAACCAAAATAGATAAATTTAGAAGAAGATGATGATAATGAAGAAGCTGAACCTAAAGATAATGATCATATTATTCTAAGATAGGTGAGATTGAATCACAATCCTAAACAAATTATTGGGGATAAGGATGGTGGAGTACTAACTAGAAGAAGAGTCAGAGAGAATTCTTGCATGATCTCCACTATTGAACCAATAACTACTAAGGAAGCATTTGGTGATGATCATTGGGTAAAGCTATGGAGGAGGAAGTAGATAAAATTGAGAAGAACAACACATGGACCCTAGTACTCCGACCGGTAAATAAAAATGTAATAGGTAGTAAGTGGGTATTCAGGTACAAGTTGAATGAAGATGGTGTCTTAGTTCACAATAAAGCTAGGTTGGTTTGCAAAGGTTATGCACAAGAGGAAGGAGAAGATTATGATGAGACTTTTGCACCAGTGGCAAGACTGGAAGGTGTCAAAATTTTACTTGCATTTGCAGCACACAAGAAATTCAAGGTACAACAGATGGATGTTAAGTCAACATTTTTGAATGGGATACTGGAAGAAGAAGTATACATTGAGCAGCCAGATGGTTGTGCTTTGACAGATGAGAAAGACATGGCATGCAGATTGAATAAGGCTTTATATGGATTAAAGCAGGCACTGAGAGCATGGTATGAAAGGCTTCATACACATCTGATGAAAACAGGCTTTCTGAGAACACGCAATGATAGTAATATATCTCAAATCTGAAGGAGATAAAATACTGGTCAGTGAAGTATTTGTAGATAATATCATATTTGGAGGTAATGATGACATGAGAAATAGTTTTGCAGATGAAATGAAAAATGAGTTTGAAATGTCTTTAGTGGAAGAAAAAAAAATTCATAGGCTTGCAAATACAACAAATGAAGAATGGTATTTTCATCACACAATCTAAGTATGTGAAAGAGGTTTTGAAGATATTTGGAATGAGTGATAGTAAACTAGTTGGGACACCATTGGTTATAGGTTGTAAGTTATCTAAGGAAGATGAATCCAAATTTGTTGATGAAAAGGAACACAGGCCAACGATTGGAAAATTGCACTATATTGTTCACAGCAGACTAGGCATAGCTTATGCAGTTGGCATAGTTGCTAGATTCCAAAAGAATCCTAAGGAAACACATTTGATAGCAACCAAGAGGATTTTTAGGTACTTGAAAGGTACTGTTGACTATGGATTATGGTATCCATATGGAGGAAATTTTGACTTGAAGGTAGGAAATGTTGATGACCGGAAAAGCACAATTGGTGGAGCATTTTTTCTTGGAGGAAGACTTGTTTCATGGAGTAGTAAGAAGTAGAGTTCTACATCACAATCTACTACTGAAGCTGAGTATGTTGCAACTTACATGAATTGTACTCAGGATATCTAGATGAGGCACATTTTGGAAGGTCTTAAGATGAAGATTTCATAACCTGTAAAGATCTTATGTGATAATACAAGTGCCATAAATATTTCCAAGAACCCTGTTTTGCATGCACAAACCAAACATATTGAATTGAAGTATCATTTCTTGAGGGAAAAAGTGCTGAGTAAAGATGTGATCTTGGAGCATGTTTGTACCAAGGAGAAACTTGCAAATATCTTTACTAAACCTTTGCCTAAGACTACTTTTGAGAAACTTAGATGTCAGCTAGGGGTTGTACCCCTTCATGAGGTCAGTTAAGCATGATGTAGATTACATCAGTCCCGAAGCTACTTGCAGAATTTTACAAAAGGATTGGTGAAGAAGTGGAGTTATTCCACAGGGGGAGCATCAAGTTGCAGGTTGTTGATGCTGCACAATGAAATTTGACATTACATATTTTACTTTCAATTTGGCATTATTGTCAAAGGGGGAGAAGAACTAGTGACAAGCTGAAGACATGGAGAGTATGGTGAATACTTGGTAATGTAAACCAGGATTCCTATTCACAATCACAACATCAATCATCGGTATTGATATTTGGTATTGATATTTGTATTGCCATCAATGCCAAAGGGGGAGATTGTTGGCATTTGCATGAAGATTGCATTAATGATGTGTTATGTTGTCATTGATGTCAATTAACCGGTAATGATATTGTTGATATTGTTGTAATATTATTTTGTAACTGGTAGGATGAGCTAGTGAAGGAAACTATAACCGGTAGGAATAATTTGAGAGTTGAACCGGTAACCGGTAAACCTTACCTGTTGTTTTTGATAAACCCTAACCGATTAAGTTTGGTGAATTGGTTATATTGGTTTGTGATCTGATGATGAGTGGCAATGATTGTGACACGTATGATTATTGTATGAAGATAATTTCAAGTGATTTTGGCGCGTTGATGTAATGGTTTTTGTCTAGGGAATGAGAAAGTATATAGCATATAATGCAAAGCACGTGATGAGTTACTAAGTTCAATGAAGCGGTGATCAAGGAGTGATCAAGGTTTTCTTGATTGATGTGCAGAGATTGCTATGTAATCCAACGATCATACTTGAACCAACTTGTTTGTAATCTCTATGAAAATTAGGTATTTGTTGTGTTATCAACCTAATTGATTTGTTTATAAGGTCGATGAAGTTGTATAGTTTCATAGTTGGCAAAGATTAGTTAAGTGTGTGGTTGCCGAACTGGATGATGTATCTGCAATTTGAGTAAAGGTAGATATGAACATGAAAAGGATCTGAACAAGCAAGTGTAGTGCTATTCAAACAGATAAGCAAACTCCTATTGTTTTCTAAAAATTACAGCAGAATTGAAATCCCCTAACCGGGCAAGCTCTAACAAGCTTGGTACTATTCAAATCCTCTAACAAGGTGATCCATTAGCTTGGATTTTCAAATCCTCTACCGAGGTTACTCCTTATAGGGTATTGCTTCTAACAACGAATTGTAGTCAATCCCTTAACCGGGTGGTTCCTAACAGGATTAGTTCTTAACAGGACTTTTGTAAAGCTTTAACAGGCTAGTCTCCTAACAGGGCGAACTTCAGAAGAGTTCAGATAGTTATCTTGTGAGTCTCATCTCACCATGGTTTTTCCCATTTGGGTTTCCACGTCAAAATTATGTGTGTCAAGTGGTGAATGTTTTTGTGGTTATGTTCTTATGATTGATTTACTTAACCATTCTGATAAGTCATGATAACCAGAAGCATTGAGAAATGAAGTCTATTGACATATGAAAAAGCATTTGGATGTTTATGAGTTTGAAGTTTTTTATTGTTAATTTGTTGTAACAGTCATCCAATTTATCTTATGAGTTTTTATCTTGACAGTGGTATTACATTGATAGTTATAAGTTTACTTTGAGAGATTGATTTTTGAGATTGGTGAAGTTTGTATCAGTTTTTCTATCTACTGATTCACCCCCCTCTCAGTAGTTGACCAGATACTTATTCTTTCATTATACCATAAAAATTATCTCCTATAATTGTAAACCAGACACATCGACGAATGAGATTATGACGATCATTTTGGGATATGTTGGGTGGGAGGGTATTATCTTTAAGATAGGGATAAATATCATGATAATAGGGTGATAGGGGATCAACAATGTTGCACACCATATCTATATGTGATGTCTCAAAAGGTAGCTAGAGAAGTTGTTCAACCAAAAACTTATATTTTGGACTATCTGACTCCATTGCAATCAAAGAACCAATAGTGGCTGGGGATTTGGTCAAATGTAACATTTTGATAGCTCTTCTTGAGGTCATCAACCATCTTTTTATATGGTAACAACTTATCATCCTTAGATTGGTATTTATTATTCACCTATTTGATAACCAATTGTGAATCCCCATAAGCAATGATATCTGCAATATTTCACTGTAGAGCCATTTTGAGACCAACGATAAGACCTTCATACTTAGCAATATTATTGGTGCATGGAAAAGATAACTTGAAAGATTTAGGAATAAGATCCCCTTGTGGTGCCACAAATAAGAACCATACCCTTGATCCATTATTTGTATGTGAACCATCAAAATAAAGTTTGCAGGGAATCTATGTTGTGTTTGTGCAAACATACTCATTTGGAAAATCTGCAATTAAAGGAACAATTACTTGTCCTTTAATGGCCTTTCTGTCTACATATAGAATATCAAATTCATTGAGCAACATGACCCATTTATCCATACATCCAGTAAGGGTTGTCTTTGATAATAGGTACTTCAAAGGATCAATCTTACAAATGAGCTTAACATTATGACTTAGCATGTAGTGTCAGAGATTTTGTGAACAAAAGACAACAACTAGACATGATTTTTCCATAGGTGAATAATTGAGCTCATTCCCTACCAGGGTTTGACTGATGTAGTAAATGGTATGTTATTTTCCCTGAACATCATGTTGGGAAAGGAGTGCTTCCACTACAACTAGAGTAATTGAAATATACAAAAGGAATGGTTGTCCTAGATTTGGTGGCATTAATACTAGATAATGAGCTAGATATTCTTTTATTTTGTCAAATGCTTACTAACATTGAGCATCCCACTTAAAATTTGTAGCTTTTTTAAGAAGATGTGTGAATGACTGATATTTATCTACAAGTTGAGCAATAAAGCGTCTAACAAATTGTAGCTTTCCTTGGAGTCTAGGTAGATTTTTTAATATATTAGGAGGAGACATTTCTAGGATTGTCTTGACTTTCTTAGGATCAACTTCTATACCACGCTTGGAAATTATGAAGACTAGGAATTTACCTAATGTAAATCGAAACACACTTTTTTAGGATTGAGGTGCAAGTTTTACTTAGCCAGACATTCAAAAATTTATTCAAGGATAACTGGATGTTTTGCCCTGGTTTTTTTATTTTCCTAGAATGCCATCTACATAATTTTCCAGTATCTTATGCATGATGTCATGGAATATTACTGTCATAGCATACTGGTATGTGGCACCTGCATTTTTTAGATCAAAGGGAATAACCTGATAAAAAATAATGCCACAGGGAGTGGTAAATGTTGTTTTATGTTGATCATGCTTTACAGTTTTTATCTAGTTGTGACCTGAAAAACCATCCATAAGAGAAAGTGTTTCATGTTATGTTGTTAAAATCAACTAGGATATCAATGTTAGGAATTGGAAAATCATCTTTAGGACATGCTTTATTGAGATCTTTTAAATTTATACAAACTCAGATAGCTCCATTAGGTTTGGAAACAGGTACCATGTTAGAAATCCATTCTAAATAATCATTTGGTGAGATAAACTTTACTTTTAACAATTTTTCTAATTCTACTTTAACTAGTAATGCAATTCAAGGATGAATCTTTTGAAGGTTTTGTTTAACAGGTTTAAAATTTGGATCAACAACCAAGTGATGTACAACAAGCTTGTGATCAAGCCCTAGCATGTCTACATAAGACCATGTGAAATTGATAGGCTACTTGTGGAGAATTTGAAGGAAAACCTGGAACTCTTCATCAGATAAAGATGTTGCCACATAAGTAATTTTGGGATTCTTTGCAGCTCCCAAATTAACCTTTTTGGTCTCATCAATGAGGATTGGGGATTTATCAGGAACCTGTATGTTAATGAGAGGAAGAGGGGAATTCTCATCTTCTAGCACCTTAGAGAGGTTTTCACCAGAAGATACACCCTATTTTTACTTTTTTAAAGTCTGCATGTGCCTCAGAAAGATTTTCACTTGTAGACATTTGATTTTTCAATTCTTTTTTGTTTTTGCGGTTAAGGATTCTCTCTTCCCCAAAGTAACCTTGAGGATACAACTTGTAAACTATATTCAAAGCTGGATGATAATATGGTGCATATTCAGTCACTCCCAAGAATTGCAAGAGCATGACATCACTATGAAATGTATCAAGATGTGCAATAGTTTGACCATGATCAATGAGTTCAAGATGGTGAAGGGGAAGGTCAATCAAGAAAATAGATGTGTCAAAGAGGGGAGATGTACCAAAGGATGAGGAGCTATCCATATCATCATATGCTTGTTTGACAACCTCCTTAGGTGTGTCTTCGATATCAACTGAAACATTTTCATTCCTTTCTAGTAGTGCTCGCCAAAGTTGAGGCTTCATAAGAAGAATATCCAAAACCAAGCGCTTGATGATGAACATTAAAAACTGGATCAACAGGTCTTCTGATTCCATTTTCTTCTTGTCCTAATCCTCCTCCTTGGTAATCCTATTTCTTGGTAGCCAATTTGTGTGCTACTGGATATTTTTCTTTGAAGTGATTAAGGTGAGTATCATTGTCTACAACAACATCTTTGAAAAGCCAATGATTGATTTATCCTTCTATGACCTCATGATTAAGTTCACCATGAGATCGAAATATAGTAGGACCACACATTCTAACCACAGGTTCTTTCTTCTTCTTCTCTTTTCTAGGTTTCCCATGAGTATGTGGATCTAGAGGTAATGCATCCACTACAAGGGTTCCTTATAGAGAATAATCACCACAACCAACATCGTTGATCTTGAGCTGGGAAAAGGTAGATGAGATAGAAGTTTTTTCTTTAGCAGTAGTGAGTATGGATTTCGGGTCAACATAAGAGGCTGATGGAATATTTTAAGGGATTCTAAAGTTAATACCTAGGCAATGATGGGAATATGGTGAAGATACCTCAAGAGTGTGACAATACTCAAATGGTTGGGTGTCACTAGGAATAGTAATTTCACAACCTTGATATGGGAATTTTAAACATTGGTGATAAGTGGATGACATAGCTTGCATGCGATGAATCCATGGGCAACCAAGAAGGATGTTAAATAGAAGATCAAGGTCAATGATGTAGCAAAGAGTATCTTATGTTACTGGGCCTACATGAATTGGAAGATTTCACTACATTTCAATGATGTAGCAAAGAGTATCTAGTTCAATGATGTTCTAGTGATGCATTGGCTATGTAAATCCACGACAGTATACCCTACCTGTGTAAAAATTTTAAAAGTACACAGATTTAGGGAAACACCATTATCAATCAGAGCTCGCTTTACTTTGTAGTGCTTGATAATGGCTTTGATGTTAAGTAGACACATATGATTGGGACCAGGAATGATGACATCAGACTGGTGAAGCTAAGATGGTATGTGGCAGATAAATGTGCTACCAAAGCTTGGAATTGTGTAGGATCTATATTGCTAAGCACATGAGTTTCTTGCAATGCACTATTAAGAATCTCCCAATGAGTGGGCGAGGCTTTCAACAAATATAAAATGGAGATCTGTGGAGGGGTCTTCCCTAAGTTCTTAAGAATGTTATATTGTGTAGATATAGGAACTGGAGGTGTGGTAGGAGGTGGAGCTCCAAGAACTGTTATGCAAGCTCTTCTAGTGGTTGTAGCACATTGACTATCAACTCCTTTGACACAAATCATATTAACACGCTCTTCTATCTAGGTAATACAACCTATTGTACCATCATAGTTAAATGAGACTTTTTTATAGCTATTGTTATTGGTTGTACGAGATTGACATGCATTTGATGTACAAGCCTCTCCTTGAAACTTAGGAAGGGCATCCTTATACATACCTAGGTTTGCATTGCGTGACTTTCCTATAGTAGGATCATCATCAATTTTTACTTGGTCAATAAGATATTTGACTAGTTTCTTAAACTTCATGCATTTGTTCATTGCATGACCCTTGACACAATGATACACACAATACCAATTCTCTTTATACCAATTGGGCTTGGGTTTAGACTCTTCAAATGGCATTGTTCATGGATACACGATCATATTATGCTACTCCATATGCTTCAAAATAACATCCAAGGGTTCCCCCATAGGTGTAAATTGATGTCTTGGATTGTTATAAGTTGTCTGTTGAGGAGGATCTTGAGAAACAATGATGGCATTGGTATGATTAGCTTGCACATATGATGTCGGTGCTTAAGGATTATGATAAGACTAAGGCAGAGAGTTGACATGTATTGTTGGTGATATATTGGTATATGATTATTGATTAGAGTATGCTTGTGCAGGTGGTGATTTGGTTGCCACAACTATTTGAATTGTCTTAGAATCAGAAACACCATCTCCTAAAATGTTCTTGTTTTTGTTCCAATATATTTTCTTATCACCACTTGGTTTGTCAGAAGGTTCTTTGCAAAGCTCTATAATTCCTTAATCAATCAAGGTATGTTCTACTGATGGTCCCTTGGACATGATATCCTTGAATGTAGCTACATAGTGTAAGCAAATGTGGTATGCAAGCTTTGGGTGTATATTACAGATGAATATTGGCACCAATTGAGTGTCGGGTACTGTACAAGGGAGATGACCAGCAAGGGCTCTCCATCTTTGAATATAGTCCAAAAGACTCTCTCCTCCTTTCTATTTAGCTTGACAAAGATCAAGCATGGAAATTTTTTTTTCCACAATGTAATGATAATGGGCCACAAATCTTTTTGATAAGTCTATGAATGTAGTGATGATGCCAAATGAAAACTTAGAAAAAAATTCTAGAGATGGACCACTAAGACTCTTAGGGAAGAGTCGTAGGAGATAATTATCACAATATGCAACTTCTTGGCAAGCCATATAGAATTCCTTGATGTGACGATGCAGATCACCTTTCCCCTAATATTTAGTAAATTTCGGTATTTCAAAGTATTTGGGAAATGGCATTGGTGTTACTGACTTATCAAATGGATATGGACAATACTCATCAAATTTAAAAACCTTCTCAGAATTATTGTCTTGTAAAGCTTTGAGAGTTGTCTTCATTTCTTCCCATTCAGTATTAACAGGGAATGGCTTAAGATAGGGTGTTGCTGGTTGATAAAGTGGTGTTTGATATGTCATTTGAGATGGGTGAACATATCTTGGTTGTTGTTGTTGTTGCAGATATTGATACCCTGCCATATTTTTTTAAAACTAGAACATTTCACTGAATAAAAGGCACTTGTTGTTGTTGATATTGAGGTGGTTGTTGTTGTTGAATTTGAGGTGACTGTGAATAAGTTGCCACATTCTTTTATGGAGGAATGTACTGTTGTTGATACTACACATTTTGAGGTTGTTGAATTTGAGGAACACTGTCTTTCAGATAACTACCTCCAACATAGCTTGGATGAGATACACTAGGCTATGGCATACTATATGATGGAGGATTTTGAGAAATACCACCTGGAAACTGCTACATATTTCGAACAATATAGGATGAAGATGGTGCTTGAAAGTAACTAAATCATTGTTGTAAGGAAATAGGTGGAACAGTCACTTGAGGTTAATATTGAGGTGTACTAACAATCTATGGCATAAACTATACATGTGGAGATATAGATGATGGAGGATAACTTGGCATTCCTATGGTCCAAGTTGGTGTTTGTGTGGAACATAGATTCAATGGTCTTGTAACTAGACTGATGAAAGGAGCCGTATGTACTATGCTAGAAGTCATGGGCATTTGAACAACCATGGACATTGAAGTAGTAAGCTACATAGATGATACATTAATGGGTGCATTGTAAATGACTCCTCCCAAGGCTAGAGATTGCATAGGACTTGATGAAGCTTCATAGAAAGGTTGATAATCTCTTGTCAGCGTGTCCGAAGGTGGAAATTATATAGATGCAAATAGGATATTTTGTTGTGGTGGTGTTACCGAAGCTTGAACTAAAATGGTACTGACAAAGATTGCTGTAAAGGTATCTTCTGTTGTGATGGCCCTTGAGGATTAGCATTTACAGGTGTATCAAGTTAAGAAATGGTCATGCCTTGGGCATTCGTATTAGCAAAGATTATATGTTTGTGTTTTTCAATTATTTCATCAACCATTTGAGCATTGTTTGGGTTTAAAAGAAATTGATTGACATAAATATCTAGAACGTCAATTTCATTTGGTTGATTCACCATGGTTTCTTCAGGTTCAACTGAATTAAGTGGATCAAAACTAACAAGGACACTTTCTAGTACAATGGGGTTAACACCCACACCAGGATTTAGCTTTGGATCAGATGTCCCTATTCTTGATTGAGAAGATTGTTGTTCCATCTCTTGTCTAGACCGAGGTTGAGTGGTGATAGGCATGAACTAAGCTAAAATCAAAGATTTGGGTTAATTGATTGATCGTCAAACAGATGTAAAAGATGATTGATTGGGATGATTTGGTACTCAAATTGCAAATGGATAATCTAATTTAAATGATGCAACTTCAAAAGCCACTCAAGATGATACACTTAAGTAATAAGATGAGTTGTCGAATAGACCTCTGGCTCGAAGTAACAAGACCACAATGATATAAAACTAGGCTCTAAACTTGATATAATCAAAAGAGCTGGTGATAATAGTTGCTAAGATGAGATATAGACTTGCAATTTAGGATGTGAGACCAAAGATGATAAAAATATTATCTTTTGATTTGACTTGATTTAATGATCTTATAAAAGTTTGATGATTGGATTAAAGATTTGATTTGACTGAAAGATCAATCCCCGACTTTAGTAACAAAGTATGACACTGATAAGATAGTGATAATGCAAGCTAACAAAGGATGTATACTGATGATGATAACAACACAAAATCAAAATGATGACCAAGATGATGATTCAAAAATTAAGATGATCAAGATGATGGGATGTCAAGCCCTTGGTAAGTGATAATAATGATGCAAATAGATGTGGACAAAGATTTCGCGATCGAAGAAAACAAAACAACATACCTGATTTTGGAAAAGTTTGGATAGAATAATAGGATAGTATGCAATCTCGCCACTTTTCAGGGTAATCCCACCTTTTCAACATGTGATCCTGTCGTTTCAACCAATGATCCCGGGGTTACTATAGACTGGTAAAAATGAGTAGGTGGGGAAATCCCACCATTTTAGAAGACTGGTAAAACTAACACATACAACAATGATCCCGCTATTTTGACAAGCAATCCTGCTTTTTTTAGACTGGTAAAAAGTATGTTGAACAGAGCATTCCCACCATTTTCAAAAGACTGATAAAGGGACACAGATAATGATCCTTTCATTTTTATATAGCATATCGAAAGAGTACCGCTTGAGTCATTCCCTCTCACTTGAACTTATTGGCTACTTGGGAGGCAAACCCTTCTACCTAAAAAATAAAGATCAAGTGTTGTTAACACTTTTCTCTTGCACCGAGGACCACAAGAGCTAGGGGAGAGGATAGTGTGTGTTAATAGTAGAACCACTCTACATGCACAAGCCTACCAGACATGAAAGACAAATATTTATTTCCTTATAAAATTAAAGTGTTTTCTAACTATGAGAAAGCACATGATTCATTTTATTCCCAAATTGCATTGGCAATTGCGCCCCTCTTTGGTGGTCCTACAATAAACAAGTTAGTGTTTCAAGCATCTAGGGTCTTTTACTATCAAACCTGCACCAAATGTTAGCCAAAAACTGGAAAACAACAGATTAGTGAGTTAAGGAATAAGTTGAGAAAATCTTAATTCGAGAAAAATGACAGAAAGAAAAACAAAGCGTGATCCCGCCACTTCTACCCATGATTCCGCCATTCTTACCAGAAATCCGGCCACTTTATTGGTAAATAAACATTCAACAGAAAATATTAAAAAACACAGAAAACCAGAGAGGCAATTCCATCATTCCTAGAGTCAATCCTGCTACTCCTAAAGTCAATCCTATTATTTCTAGTAAATGAAATTCGACCAAACCCATAAAAGAAATACAAAATTTAGAACCCAAAAAATTATACCTACCGAAGATGGCAGGAACACATTTTCCATTGTTTCTCCAAGCAATCTTGCCATTACTGCAAGCAATCCCGCCATTTTTCTAAATTTGATTTTCATAATAATAGACCTCTACTTAAGCAAAAATCCACTTCAATTGCCACATTTTTTCCTACAAGTACTAAAAATCTGTCAAAAAACACAACGAAACAACAAAAAATGTGAGATTGGACTGATGAAGTGAGGTCCCACCAGGCGTACCAGAATGTATGCAGAAAATTGTGAATGTAAGCTAAGAGATTGAAAAGATAAATTAAGCAATCAACAGACAGATATTTCAACCACACTCAATATTAGGATGTTAAGAAGAAAGAAAACTAGATTAAAAGAGTAAAGCTAATTAAAGTGCAAAGTCTATCCTCCTCCTTCAATTTGATTGCCCCCTGATTTGATGTGTGCTTGCTATTTGGTAGATACTTGATTATTCTCCATGGTAGTGAATGAAAGATGGATTAAGGTAAAATGAGATGCAAAAATGGTTGCTAAATGGATGTGAATATGCAAAAGGTGAGTGAGCATTTCTACATTATGAGGGTATAAAATGAAAGAAGGATGGATTTTGAAGGAAAATGAGGGGATTAAATAGGCTTGAATGAGAGATGGAGAGGCATGAGAAGGAGACATGTGTCTTTGAGAAGGGCATGTGTCGTGGATGAGAATGACGTGTCCTTAAGAAGGACATGTCATTGGAAGGAATGACATGTGTCCTCAAGGACACATGCCCATTTGGGAATGAGACACCCAAATTGGAAGGTTCTATTCCAAAAGAGATTACAAAAGAGAAATATTCTCATGTTTAGGATATTTGGGATATTTTCCCAAATTTTAGGAAATTTCCCCCAAATTCAAAAGCATTTCTCAAATTTCAAGAAGTTTGAGATATTTTGGGAATGTGCACACATATGGTGAGGGCAAGAGATAAGGTTGACTAAAAAATTTGGTTAAATAGGCTGGTTAAGTTAGAGGAAGGGTTAGAGGAAAGGTTAGATGTTGGTTAAAGTTAGGAGGCATGTGGAGGAAAACAAAATTAATTAATTAAATTAAATAAATTCTATGTGAGGATTCAAGAGGAAAAAGTCAACATGAATTAAATAATCAAATTGCAAAATTTGACATGTTTAATAGAAGAAGGGTCAAATTCAATTACTTAATTAATTCATAATTATGAATTAATTAATTAAAGGGGACTATAGCGTAATTAATAAGATTAATTAGATAGAGGAAATGATTACCAATTGATTAAATACGTAATTACTTAATTAAAGGTGCTTGGGAGGACTAAATTCAATTAATTAAATTAATGAAATTTAGGTGTCTACAGGAACAATCAATGCCCCCCGAGCATAGGGACAAAGAGAAGGATTACACAATCTCCAAGGAGATATTTATTCATAAGAGACGTACCATTTAAAGAAAGGAATAGGTCATAACCAAGGAACATACATGTACTCGCATCAAGGATAATTCTATGCAAGAAAGGACATCATAAAAAAAATGCAAGTCATAAAGGAAAAGACAGTGTTTGTAATACAAGAGAGACAATGATAACCATGATAAAGTATCACACCTCCACAAGGAGACATTATTCATAAGAGACATATTGTTTCAAGCAAGGAATGCATCCTAACCAAGGAACACACATGTACTCACATGAAGGATAATTCTATGCAAGAAAGGACATCATGTTATGAAAAATATAACTCATCAAAGAAAAAGTGAATCCTTATAAAGAGGATAGAGATAAACAATTATTTTTACACCCCCCAAGCATATAGACAATAATAAATAGACTATTATGTTTCTCACTAACCATGATTGCACTTGAAATTGTAACACCTTGAATGACAATGAGTCCCCATTAGGTAAGCTAGCAATGTCACATAGTGAGGAGAAACATAATAGGAACTTGAATGTTATTTGAAATTATTATGAAAAATGTGCCATTGATTGTCACTTGTTACTTTTATGATACCTAAATATTTTGGTGTATTTTAATTTGCAAGGTTTGGCACTCATTAGTAGAATGGCCATGAATTTTATGATACTTGCAAAAAGAAGAATTTTCAAGATGTTGTCTACATTTCCTTCTTGTTTTAGGCGAAACAAGAGAAATTAAATTGGCATGAAGGAGATAAAACAAAACATTATCTTGTTGTAATGCTAAATTGGAATGAGAAGATGTGGATTCAATAAACAATTGAGGAGGGGATTTTGACAAAGGAAGAGGCTGGAAATCTATCTTTTCACTAGAAAAGTGTGATTTCTCATGACTTTCAAGACTTTTTTGTACACATCCTAAAACTTGTCCATTGTATCCATGTGTAGGATTAGGATTAGGATTAGAAAAGTGTGATTTCTCATGACTTTCAAGACTTTGTTGTACACATCCTAAGACTTTTTTGTAATCAATATATTGGTGTATTTTAATTTGCAAGTCTTGACACTCATTAGTAGAATGGCCATGAATTTTATGATACTTGCAAAAAGAAGAATTTTCAAGATGTTGTCTACGTTTCCTTCTTTTTTTAGGCCAAAGAAGTGAAATTAAATTGGTGTGAAGGAGATCAGACAAACATTATCTTTTTGTAATGACAAATTGGAATGAGAAGATGCAGATTCACTAGATAATGGAGGAGGGGATGTTGACAAAGGAAGAGGTTGGAAATCTATCTTTTCATTAGAAAAGAGTGATTTCTCATGAGTTTCAAGACTTTGAACATGTACACATCCTACAAATTGTCCATTGTATCCATGTGTAGGATTAGTAGGGTTTTCTCTTAGGTAGAATTGGATTGAAGTTTAAAGAGGCCCAATCAATATCTAGACATGTGTTAGGATAAAAATTTTGAGTATCAAATTCAGTCATCTTAGATTTTCTACAAAAAGAAGGTGAGAAATCTAATGACCTCCAACCATCCTCCACAAGTTCTTCTTTAGGAACATTTTTAATAGGAGATGGTGTATTTGTTCGAATCAGAGAGAGAATTAGAGGAACTAACAAAGTATATTTTTCTTCAATTTGTATTTTTTTGTCAGCTTCGAAAGTAAATACTTCATTATTATATATGTAAGGAACTACATGATAATCAGGTTGACAATTCACCCCATCCTTAACAACAATTATGGATTTTTGGTGAGGTTGAGAGACATCTTGATGAAGGTGGACAACAAACTTAGGTTCTTCAACAACATGAATAATATTGATTTGATCTTGGTTAGGTTCTCCATCTTTAGGATAGAGAGCATTAAAAACATGATGATAAATGGTATTAACCTCTTGTTCTAAAGTATCTTCATGAGAAACCTTAGGAAAGGGACAATCATATCTCATTGATTCTTCATTTATAGAGGAAAGGTTATTGAAATGAATAGAAGGTGAGGTGTTATTAAAGAAATCGTCACTCATATCACCTTATTTTACCATAATATCATCTTCTTTCACCAAGGTACTCTCATGGGCAAGGAACATATTAAGTTTATAATCCACATCATTCTCGACTAGTTCATCCCAAAGGAGATCATTGAGAGAAGTGTTAAAAATATTTTCTTGCATCGATATGTCCTCTTTAGGGAGAGAAATTTTGGGAGAGGAATCATTGAAAGGCTCATAAAGGGGATTTTAATATATCTTCAATCCTTTCAACTTAAGAGCATCCTCTTGCACCAAAGTGTCTTTGTAAGGGAGATTAGTGATAGTATTCTCTTGAAATAGCATGTCAAAATCATAAGTTCTAAATGACCCATCAAAAGTAGTAAAGTCTTGCAAAAATAAATTTGACATTTTTCTAATTTAAGAATGTTAACATTATTTCGGGATTGCTTGTAGGAAGCATTTTGATCAAGTGGCAGCGATTCCTTTTGATTTTTGATCATTTTCTCATTTGCCAGCATGCGTGCTAGGTGGCATCTTGACGTTGCCTCTAGTCACTCGCTTTTCTTGTTTAAAGTTGAGAGAACGTGGAGCTACCACATGGCTCGGGTTTTTATAGCGGCGTACACTTCTCAGCCCCACCATCCATCATGTAAAGGTGAAGACACTTGGTGTCCCCATGTTGCACGATCTGGTTCTCTTTCTACACTCGACTTTGGATGCCCCCCGAGCCACCGCATGTCTTCCATTGTAGTTTGTGAACCATGATGTGGTTTGCATCATAGTTTTCTTGTTGGGAAGGTGCAAGATTGCCATGATACGATGGAGATAACAACTTTGAAGGTTGTTTTGCTGGGTAGTATCTTGTGGTGTGCCACGCTAGGTTTTCTTGTCAGAAGCGATTGCTAGGATGTTGCTGATGCTGTGAGTTGTTAGTTAGGAGTTGAGGGCTCTATTTATGCTTTCTTTTCCTTTTTTAGAAGGGTTTAGACTTTTAGAGAGTTTTCTTGACTTTGGCTCATTAAAGAGGCATTTATGTTGATTAAATTTGGTGAATGATAGACATGTCAAATTGTGTCTACGACCTTTGTGATGGTTTTATTTGAAGCTTAATATGTTGACTTCTGTGTTGTTTTCAAGTTCAATAACTTCTATGATATTTGTTGTGAGACTTTGTGGATTAAACTATGTTTGAGACTTATTATCTATTGGATGAACAGATAATGTCATTTTATGTTAAATGAGTTTTGTTGAATTATTTTCTCGAATGGTTCTGAGCATGTAGATTGTAGAATGAGCTTTAAAGCCACATGTCTCTGGGTTTTATATGTTGTTAATGCTTTTCCAAAATATTTCGGCGTATCGCCTAAGTAGTGTAGATCATTTGTTTTAAGTTTTCTCTTCCCCTTCCCCCCCCCCCAATTGTATGAAGATCCGGCTTCTCAAACCCGAAGGTCATTCAGTGAGTTTCGTGCAACAGGTCCCCCATCACTAAATTTCCCATAAGGCTATTAGCGTTTAAGGTAAAATTAAGAATCAACAAAGAAAAATGAAACTTGCAATGAAAGAAGAAAATTTAATGAAATAAAGCATAAAGGGACTAATATAAACACAAGTAACAATGCATGAAAGAACTCTTTTTTTGGTTGGTATTTTTACTGTTTTGAAACATGCAAATTAGAAGATATAATGGAAGAATGAACTAGATCTGAAAACACAATTGAACAATTATGCAACCCAGAAATCAATTTTAGGAAAATAAATTAGGGCTTTTAATGAATTTAACCTCTAAATTTATGTTTTTAATTTAAAATATGATCTATGAGTGCAAATTTTAAATCCAAAATGCAAACAAATCAGATGTGAGAACACAAATAAAAAATTAGCATGAAAGAAGTCGAGTTTACCAAAATGTAATGGTGAAAATTAGGGTTTCACCAATTATGGTGACAAAACCACTAATTTGACTTGGGAGACCACCACATTGAAAGAGGGATGAACTTAATAGATATATGCTTAATCCCAATGGGAAAAAGATTGAGATTCTAATTAGGTTCATCTAGTTTGTTTGCCCCTCTTTCTATATTAAAGGGTGTATTTGTGAAATGTTGAAATTAAGGTTAAAAAATTAATTTTTGATGTAAACTTACAGAAACAATAAACAATAGATGTCCCATGGAGCCATCAACTTGGATCTGAGAAAAATAAGATATGTTGGATCTGTTCCCAGAAGTTCATCCTGATTTTTTTGGGACTAGGTAGTATCAATTCACCATGGTTCTCTGAATTTTCTATTGTCGAAAGATGAACTTGTTCATCTTTGTGAACTTTGTCGATCCTCTTGAGTACAAATATGCATTTATTTCCTACACACAAAAATAAAGGGAAAGATGTTGGGGATAGGGGTTTGCCTAAGTCAAAACTCAATTTAGGAATTAACCTTGAATGAAATAATGTAAATATTG
Source organism: Cryptomeria japonica (assembly GCF_030272615.1). Classification (NCBI taxonomy): domain Eukaryota; kingdom Viridiplantae; phylum Streptophyta; class Pinopsida; order Cupressales; family Cupressaceae; genus Cryptomeria; species Cryptomeria japonica. The sequence goes on along the minus strand of NC_081409.1, from coordinate 292,807,727 downwards.
AAATAAATGAATATATATACCTCAGATTTGCAATTATGGATGATGATGCAATGCTCTTCAAATATAATAACAAAAGTTGAATGTAATGGCATGAAAAACACATGGACATGAAAAACCCTAATCACACACACATGCTTGCATAAGACTGATGCAGTTTTTCTCCACAATGCTTGAATGATGAATATGGATCCTTGAAGATCCCTGTAAATGCTTGATGATAGAACACCTGCACCAATTTCTGGTGGGGAGATACATGGTGCATGAGCACCTACCTATGAAGGAATGAACCAAGAACAAGATGATCTTCTATTAGCCTAGAATGAATGTAATAAGAGCCTAAGGATCCTTTTTTGTAATTCAATATCCTAGGAGTGTGACAATTTTGTCCATGTATGGGTCAAATTGTCACCTAGGGTCTTGTAGAGCAAATTGAGTCAATAAGGGTCACAATGGTCTAAATTGAGGGATCAAGTGGCCAAAGGTTTATTTGAGTCATTTTTTATGTTTTAGAATAAAATGTAATCATTTTGAGGGACTATGGTAGTTAGGAATCTAAGTTGGTTGAATAATGCAAAAACTGTCATATTGTCAATTTGTTGTCATGACAATTTTGTACTTTTTTATAAGTTGTGATTCTCCAACGGTCCATTCAATTTGAAAAATGGTTGGAGGAGGTTGTGTTCATTTGGAGTGACACCTTTAAGGACCCCAAACACTGAAAGATGTAAGGTGGGTTGATTTTGGCTGATTTGGAAAGGAAATTGAAGCATCAAGACTGTTGGAAACTCAGGAAACCATCTAATTTATGTTGATTGCATACTGTAGGTGGATTGGAAAGAATTATCATGGCATAAATTCTAAAAATAGATCATTTTATCTTTTTTTTTCATTCGGTGTGAAGTCTTGAAGTTATCGCTGCCCCATTCTACAAGAAAATCTCTATCGGGTAGCCTAAAACCCTTAAACCCCTAGGGTTTGACTGTAATAATGGGTTTTGGCATATCAATCCTTAACTGAACACTCTACCATTATAGGAGATGATAGGTCACTATATCATATGCTAGTTCCAAAATCCATTAAGAGGATGCAACAGGGCGAAGAGGATGGAGAACTAACCCTAGGTCTGGCATCTCTGTGTGACAAACTAGATTGATGAGTGCAGTGCATGAGAATTAAGTGGTAGACAACTGGAAAGGGGTTTGAATGTGGTAGAGGAGTATTTTGGAGGTTGACATAACATTTCATGGTCACTAATAGTCATCAATTAGGAGAACCAAACAAGTTTGTGGAAGGTGTTAAGTCAAATAGGTCTAATAAACCTATTAGGTCTATTAGTGTTGTATTGGTTGGGATATCTGCAAGTTGGTCTGGTACCAAAAACTGAGATATTGTTGAGAAATCCCAAAAGGGTGTCTGAAAATATAATTTTTTTGTCTACATCTTCAGGATGTCAAAAGTTATCACCCAATTCCTTCAAATGGAGGCCTAATTGCAACCGATTCTATTTGTGGGCAAGTGAGTCAAAATTGGTGTTGCAGTGGGTCTAAACTATGAAATCCTATTTTATTTATGTAAAGGTGTTGTGAGAACACCCCTCCAAGGGTTGTTGTATGGAATTGGTCAAGTGGGCCTTTCAAACCCCCAAAGCCTAGTAGTAGCCCACGCATGTGTGCAAGGGTATGTGTATTCACACAAGACTTGAGAGTGTTAGTTGTTTGCAAGTGGATATATTGGATCCTTTGAGTCACCCAAGGAATTTTTTAGTGTCATTGAACCATTTCTTGACGTGGCGTTGTGTAAGGACCCTTTCGTAGTAGGGCTTTGGTTGAGTTTGGGAGCCTTAGAGGTTGGTTGGTTCAAGGTTATCCTTCCAGTCTGTTGCCTCCTCATCAATACAACACCTACACCAAGAAAAATTTTCACCCCATCAAGAGGGCCATGGTATTTTAGGGTACCGTGGTCTAAACTAGGGCATTCCATGCCCTAGTCCCTCTACAAATAGGACCAAGATAAGGTGCTAAGGGGAAGGGGGTCTTATGATAGGATCCAAAAATATCTATAAAAAAAATCAAAGTTGGAAAATGAGGCCAAACATACCTTAGAAATGGGGGAGAGATAGGATGCATTAAAGTAGGGGCACAAACATGAGGTGTAAATTATACTAGTGACAATTTACGATGCTACACTATCACATTTTTGTCCACTAGCTTGGGTACCAGCTCCCAAGTTTGATTCTTCTATATCTAATTTAATTCATCTTCCATTACTTTTATCCAACTTTATTCTTTACTTTCTTCTTCATATGATTTAGGTTCTATTAGAGAAAGAAAATAATAATTTTCTTGCTCATTTACCTCTGTAACACTTCTTGTCTGACCTCCTTTGTTTTTGTCTCCAATTAGCTGACCTTTTGAATGATTCCTCTACACATATTTTATGGTCTTCATTGCTTCCTCTAGTTCTATTAGAATTATGTGTTGATGTATTTCTATTATTGTCATTGATGTCAAACTTGTTGGTCCAAATTAGTTTGGAATTTCTATGGTTGAAAATGGTTGTGGTGCAAAGTTATCATGTTGAGTTGTCGATGTTGCAGTTATTTTATTGGTTGTTCCAGAAAGAGCTTAGTTAGTTTTTAAAGGCTTGGATTAAAGAGCATACACTAAGATAGCAGGCCCATGCGGGTCCCTCTTAAGTTGTGCCTTTTTTTTTCTTTCTAGTTTTTCATTTATTTTGGTAATGGTACAGTGGTTGTTGTAATATTCCATAGTTAGTCATAAGGATAAGTAATGTTTTATTCAATTTCATCTCCTCCCACCCAAATTAAAATTAATAACAAGCAATTAAGTGTGGAAAAGGAAAACAAAACTTTTACTTTCAATGGGAGTTGTTGAATGGTCACATTCGAGATGCAAATGCTTTTCTGAGAGCATAGAAAAAATATGTTTATTGCTTTCCTTAGTGGATAGAATTATATTTGACATGGATTTTGTGGCCAATGACCTATGCATTTGGAGTTCATCGTAATCCATTTTGTTGTATAAGTTTTTTCCTTCCTTTATTTTTTATTTTTTCTATTTTCAGCAATGAGATTATGTTGGCCCAAAACTCTTCTCTATTTTGTTTTCCTACATCCAAACTAGGGTCAATTTGACAGAGGAAAGTTGGGTACCTAAGCTCAAAAAAATATTGGATTTGAGTCATTAATAGAGAAATGAAAGGCTCATATGACCAATGTGTCAAACAAATGGCTTTATTTCATGCACATGGGAGGCATCCAAATAGGGGTAGCATTAATCCATTTTTTGGGCAAATCAAATTTAGTTTGTAAGCATATGAGTAATGGAAGGAAATTTGTAAAGGCTCTTTCACAATGATAAGGATGCCATTGTTGAGTAATTCCATATATACATTTTTTATCGCTCTCTTTGATTTTTACTTAACAGCTACTCTAAAATATCCTTATCGTTGATTTGAAATAACCAGATTGGATATGCATTTTATTACTTTTATAGTTTGTAATAAATATCTATTTATTTGTTTCGTTATTTTTGCCTGATTTGCAGGTCAACCAATGGCTACTAGAGGTTCTAGTCTAGTCATGTTGAGCCTTCCCTATATATAGATAACTATATACATCATCCCTATTTCTATGAGAGAGATTCTTAATGAAGAATTACACACTTTCAACACCATAGAGGGATTATTAATAAAATACATGGTTTTACTATTCTTCTATGGAGGTTAATATAATCTTATGATCTACATTTAGAGGGTCATTTTCTTTCTCTCACAAACATTTAATTTATGATCATTTATCATTATCTCCTCTTATCTTTTACATTTGTTTAAACTAGTAGTCAAGGTAGGATAGATTAGAATTATTTTAGGTTCTCTTTAAGCATAATTAATTTTCTATATTTTTTGCAAGTATACTAATAGTTTCCTTGTAAAAGAGAAAGATTTCAACCTAGAATAGCTAAAATAACTAGTGATATTGAACCTTGGGGAGCTCTTGCAAATATCCTTCAAAAGTGGAGGAAGCATCTCTTTATAATAAAGTAGCTTAATGACTTAGAGTTAGATTTAATTAATATTTAGTTGTTAATTAGTAGTTAGTTGGGAGTTATTTGGATATAGTGGTTTTAGAAGTTATTAAGAATACTTTAAAAAATTCATTTTGTAATACTTGAAAAATCACTTAAAATATGATTTCTCCAACAACAAAAAATATTAATTTATTAAAAATAAAGTAATAATAAAAAATTGTAATAATAAAAAAGATATTAAAAAATAAAATAAATTATAATATACAATTTATTAATAATATATAATATTAATCTTATAAAAAGTTATTTTTTATATATTTTTGAAATGAAAAGTGTGTGTTTCACTTCTCACCTTGATATTTGAACTACTTTTGTTTTGGTCTTATGAAATCACGTAATCTGACCATTTGTTATCATGTTTTGCACAATAAATTTCCAATATGCTATGTCACTCCCATTAACCACTCATAATTCTTAATTTTATTATTTGTCTACCTTGAATGCCACCACCTATTATTATGAATGATATTTGTCATTTTTAACTCCTAGATTTGCATTCTAAAAACTATGATGAAATGTCAAAGGCTTAAATTTTCAATAGAAGTAAAGTAAGTTCATTTTGATTGATAAGAGAAATATTTGATGCACACATCATTTATGCATATTTCTAAGCTATTACCACTAAAAAATAAATATGGATTATGTTACTGTAATGCTTGCCAAAATACCCTAGAGAAAATAACTAATCTAACTAACAAATAGAGATAATTTTTTTTAATCATCTACTAATGCAACATATTACACTACAAGTACTCATATGCATTAATCATAAAATTACATGAACACATAAACATCTTGTACATAATCATATTCTTAACAACATAATACGCAAGTGGAATAACATCACACATTTATCAATTCCCTAGGGTATCTCAACACCATTACTTAATGAACAATAACACATAAGCACAACCATAATCATGATACCATTAACATTCATTACATTTAGTTCCTAATCAATTACTTCCTTCCTAACATGAGAATTATGAACATAACATTACATGAACGCATAAACATCTTGAACATAATCATATTTTTAACAAAATACGTGAGTGTAATAACACCACACATATATCAATTCCCTAGGGTATCTCAACACAATTACTTAATGAATAATAACACATAAGCACAACCACAATCATGATACCATTAACATTCATTACATTTAGTTCCTAATCAATTACTTCCTTCCTAACATGAGAATTATGAACTATCAAATGCAAGTCCTACTTATCCCCATTAACTCTTGGATTCATTTTAAGGTACCAAATCAAATGTTCCTAATTAATTTAAAAACATCTAACATAATAATATCATAATTTCACATTAAGTATCACCTAGTGCAAATCTAGATCATTTCCTTTTAAGATAATCATACATACTTATAAACTACTCATACATATTCATTTTCAAGAGATAATCACTGGTTAAGAATCACATTCCTTTCACTCTAATGCATACATGAACATTTAGCATTCCATAATATTCCATAAGATAATTCCAATAGTAAAATACTCTTCAATAAGATTTCTAATTACCAATTATGTACAAGATATCCAATTACTACAAGGGTTGCTACAATGATTACAATAACATAATCCATTTTAATACAACATGATCTCAATCCACTACAAGACCTATTACATATGATCTCAAGATACAAGATACATAGCTTCTCTTACAATTTACATCTTCCTCATGATATACAATACTTGATTACAATATCAAATACATAAAATAAGCTTCAAGAATCAATCCATATGAATAAGAGATACAAATCCACATCCATGTACGCTAGCAACCAATGAAGAATTTACCAATGGAAGAAGGCATCAAACCACCCGACCATGTGTAACCAATAAGGAACCACCCCCTGTGCTAGGAGATGACACAAGATTCCAACTAACACTCTAGAACTAGGTTGTCACCTAACAACCAAAGGACAAGAAACTCACTATCATAGAAAGGAAACCACATAAAGAATACACCTGCTCACATCACAAGGCTAAATCAAAATGCAATAAACTCCCAGAGGACTACCAATAATCAAGGCATAAGGATCATGGATACATGTAGGAAAATATTACCATCACATGCTATCCTCAAATAGAAGGGGCCAAGACACACCCTGATAGACATGTAGAACCATCTCAACCTTTGAGCAAATCAAGGGAGTTCGGTTTACCATCTCTATGGTCTTCCCAAGCTCATCCTGAGTCTCCACTCGAGGGCCATGAGGTGGGGCACTATTACTGCGTCATTTATTCCTCATGATAAGAGCGAGTCATCCTTTAATATTTTCAGTTGGAGTCCTAATCTTTCTTGTGATACCTCGGTTCAAGTCCTTAGTACATTTGTAAATCCTTTTTCAATCATAAAAGTCAAGTTTAGATAATTGGTTGAACTCTGTGAACACGTTGAACCATTTTGAACCGAGTTCAACAGGTTCATTTAGGTTCCATAGGTTCCTAGGTGTTTAGGGAGGTTTTTCATACTAATATTTTCTCTAAGTGTCTTGCAGCGGCTCTCTAAAAGTTTCTTGTTCGGTGATATGTTACTTTATTTCTCTCTGAGTTTTGAACTCACTGAACCAAGTTCAAGAGGTTCAAACATGTTCAACATGTTCAATATAGCACAAGTGGTCAGCAACTTAATATTATTTGTTTTCTCGGCAAAGTTCTCCTTGAGTGTGGCGTACATCTTGAACTACTTGAACACCCATGAAGTTTGTTCAGGATGTTCATATGTGTTTGAAGTTGGTGGGTCCCATGGGTTTTAATGATTTGACGGTGCATTCATTGCCAAATATGAGGAGGTAGAACCATGTCTTAAGTGACGTCAATCCTTGGTTTTTTTGAAGTAAGTAATCATTTTGGGAACTGGTGGTTACTTCAAAAATGCCGCCATGCATTCAATGCATGCGTGCAATGTCTAACCCACAAACTCAACACACTCGGACTAAAAATTGGAATTATTGTATTTAATGTTTCCGTATCATTGCCTTCACTAATAAGGTATGAAAGAGTGTTAGTTCTTTGCATTTTTTCCTCGTTGTTGTGTCTTTGTTTTTCCTGGATAGGAGTCTTGTTTGTTGCTAGCCGTTGTCTGGTTGTTCAACTGTGAAGGTGAGTCTTTTTCTTGTCCTCTCCAATGGTTTTTGCTTGCATTTTCTCTATTACAGAAAGTTTTGTTGTAGCCGATTTAGGCTTATTGTTTAAAATTATGAAGTCCACACTACATTTGTTTGGGAACATTTTTAGCCTGGCATCCACTGAACCCATAGTTAGCGATACTGACCTAAAAGGGGAAAACCTTGAGGTGTTGAAAGAGAGGGTGTTCAAGGGAATTGAAAAGTCTTTTGGTGTGGAGATTTTGAGTAGCGGTCTCATAGAAGCCACAACTTTTCCCCTAGCCATTCCTTGCCCAGAATTGATTCGGGAATGTATTGCTAGATACGACCCAGTGTCTAAAACCATTAGAAGAGACAATGGTGAAACCCTTCTTGCCATAAATCGTGAAGTAATTTCCTCAGTCTTCAAGATACCCGATTACCAGTTCTCCAGCTTTTCCCTTGCTTAGTCAATCACCGAGTTCAATGCAGACAAAACCGGACACCATAACAATGTAGCAAAATTCTAGTTGAAGGTTCCTCAAAGAGGTGGTTCCAGGTTACCCAAGAATCCTAATAAGAATCACATGTTGCCTCACATTCATGACATAATGCTTTTGTTGCGTCGAGCCAGAGGATCCGCTGAAGCTTATAGCTTCGATGACTGGATTTATTGCTACGTGCAGCTGGTTTAAGAAGGGAAACAATATTTGGATTGGGCTGAACTAATTGTTGATTCAATGAGAGAACAACTGAGTTTGGCTAAACAGTTCAAACATAACTTCTTTATGTCTTCATATCTCTTGTATTTTTTGGCTTGTGTTAAGGAGTTGGTTGGAATACCGAAACAACTCACTGAGGAGGATGTTTTTGTATATGAGTTCTATCCCATGCTGCAAAAGGATAAAGCTTTACAAGATTTCAGAAGGGTGCATAATGCTTTTCTGGGTGATTTGTGTCATGAATTGAAGACTATGAAATCCAAAAGAATCTTTGAAGATGCATAGACTTTGATAAAAAGGTTTGGTAGTTTTTATATCTAGTTTCCACGCTTCTGTTACATACGGGTAGGTGGCTTTGAAGAGGAGCCCTTCAAGCTCCCTCACTTTTGTTCAGATTGCTTTGTTCTAGCGGAGATATGCAGGCAACTAACCTCTGTAATAAAAAAGGCACAGCCCAGGGACAAATGGGAAGGTCATTTTCCCATCCAATTGGGCATGTTGTCCTGCAACTCAATGTCTGACACTTTGAGTATAGGAGCAGACCTCAGGAATTTCAATTTTTTGTTGTATCCTGAAAGGAAAGGTTTTGATAATAAGGGATTTTCCCGAAGTCTTGGTCTAATGCCATACCTTCCCATGCCATAGTTAGAGGATTTCTGGGAAGATTGTACAAATGAACTTGAAGTATTCAAAAGGGGAAACATGAGATTGGTGTTAGAACAAGTTGTTTCATTGCAGATAAAGTTGGATACTAAGGGGCTTGAAGAGGATTATCTAGAGCTATTCGAACCAGGGTACTTAGCCCATGCAGAAGTTGAAATGCCTCCAATTAACTGGGATGAGGAAGAGAAAGATGATATACAATTAAGGACCAAAGGAGTTTTGGAAAGGACCGCGGTGTGGGTGGCCAATAAGAAAGCAATGAAATCAAGCGTTAAGTCTAATTTTGTGAGAAGTAATAAGGATCCTCTACCTTCACCAAAGCGTCTTTCTAACAATGCTTCTATGTCTGTTCGTGCAGGTAAGGATAAAAAGTCACCCTAGCTTAGACATAGGTCTAATTCAACTTTGGATTTTTGTACTCCTCGGCATACTCGGTCCCGAAGTGCCGCTCAAAGAAAGATGGACTAGGCAAAGGATACAGGGGTGAAAGATACCATTCTCAATGCTCAGATATTTGAAATTGAAGACTTGGATGGTGATGTTGCTAGTGCCCTGGATTCTCATACGGTGATTGTGGCTATGACGCCACCTTCCAAGATGATCGAAGGAACCACTGGTTCTAGTGCAACTCCTAAGTGGTTGACCACCTTGGTGAACAAAAAATGGATTTTTCTTCCCGTGACTATTCCAATTCAAGAAATGGTTGTTAAATACACAGAGAAGAATCCAAAGCCGAAAAGGTTCAAGACTGTTGCTCGCCTGGACAATGACGAGCAAACTAGAAAATGGGTTGCTGAAATCACCTCGTATAAACCCAAGGATGAAAACAAGGAGGCTAGCCCCAATTATTTTGAGATCACAAAGGTGGAATTGGGAAACATGAGTAGAGACACAGACAATCATTTCTTCTAGGTATTGGCAAAGAAAATGCTCACTAGGTCGGAGAAGGATGGGCGAGAAAAGAGAGAACTAAAGCGACACATAAATGTTCTGGCCCAGTTCATCAATAGTATTGGTTGCCTTGGGGCACTCCCAATATGTCATGCTACAAAGAACTTTGACCCAACTTCACCAGAAAATAAAAAGCTAAAGAGCCAAGTTCAACGGGCCAAGAGTATTGCTGAAGCTATGGAGAAATGGATTGAGGGAATAATCAAGGACGGTGAGAAGTACGTTACTGACTCCCAGAGGCTATGTGATGAAATACAAGGCCTTATTGCCAAAGTTCAAAATCAGCTTGTGCCATGGGAGAAAGAGGAGCACAAATGGCAGAATATCTTGCCTTTGTTTGCCAAAATAGAAGAATATGGAGTTACCAGGTTTTTGACAGAACACTCGATCAAGCTGGTGGCGGATGAATGTCAGCTTTTTGTGTTGAAGAAAATCATAATGTGGTGAGTGCTTACCTTCAAGTCTGTGATCATCGATGCAAAGACCTCTGTTTAGGAACTCCAAGATCTCCAGTGCAACATAGTTAATGATAACAAGGTGGTTAACCCTGACCATGATTGACAATTGGGAATTTGTGGGTTGAGCACATAGGATGCAATCAGGTCTTTCTGTATGAACATGGAGAAGATCAAGGCCAAGGGTAATTTCGCTCTGGAAGATATAACCAGGGTGGCTAGGATTGAGTCTATGACTTTCATTGGAAATGATCAACTGCTGAAACATTTCGAAAAGATGGTGAAGCACCGGTGGAATAAGGAGGCGGTGAAGGCCAAGCTCAATGCGATGAAAGTTCCAAACCAATCCACTGTTCAAGAGCTCACAACCGCTCATGACACCCATGAAAGCGGAGAGGATGATGATGATGGAAAAGTGGCATAATGCATTGATTCAGGCTCGATTCCCTTTATTCTTGTAATTTCTCATGGTTATGCAAAAACTTCAGGACACCTGTCCCAAAATACTTCTTGTTGGTTTCATAACTATTTATGGGGGAGGTCGAGTTTTCAAGGAGACCTCCCCTATTCTAATACTATAAATTAAGGAAAGATAGATAGTACGGAGGATATTTTGTGACCAATTTTTGGTTTCTCCCTCTGTTTTGTGTATTTTTTGTTTTGTAGAAGGAAGAATCAGACTGCTAAATCTGGAATGGAAAAGATTTATACATGTATTTTCGTGCCTTTTTTGCATAAGAATATATATATAGAATGATCATATTGTTCTTGGGAGAAGGAAAATCTATGTGTAGATACATGTCTTTGCATATGTTTATCTAATCAAATAACAATAAGGATCTTTCCATTACAGAAAATTATTATTCTTCTGATATTCCTCCCTTTGAGTGTTTGTTTACTTCTAGAGAAGATTCATGTTTGAGGACAGATTTAGTTTCTTAGATCTGTTCATTCTTTATTAAACCTATGGAAATGGTGTACTAAACTTTGTTTCAGTTGCTGTCATCTCATATATTGAAAAGACAGGAAAAATTGCTTTCTTCTTTTTAGGAAACATGTGTGAAATATCGGCCTCTCATCCAAGAATGAAGTAGGCAGCCTTACATGCTTTCGGGTTAAAAGCTACTATTCAAACTAAATAGTTTAAAGCATTCCTTGAAAAACTGAGATAGGGAGTTGTACCTATGAAAAATTCAGAGGGAAGTGATTTATACAACACTTACCCAATTGTTTAGTGAAACACTTGTCCTTAAAATAAGGCGACAGAGTTCAAAATTGATCATTAAAAAAAAAGGGACAAATCTGTTCACTAACAAGAACCAAAATGAATTTCATCATCTTGATTAAGTAAATCCTAATTACCCAACCCACTAATCAAATTTTTATGGTTATCACTTGCAAATTAAAGGTAAACTCCCCATGTGGTTCCTTGACAGGTCTAGACCCTAAGCATCCTTACAAGGAACCTCTTAGAACCCTATTGCTCATGACACCAATCCACACATGCTAGAGCCCACTCTACCTAACCATGGACCAAGACCTTAGGGTGAAATATAAATAACCACATCACAAGGAGGTTCATACAAAGAGAATCCACAAATAACATCAATATACTGATACCAGTCTAAAGCATACCAAGGGCCATAAAGATAACATGTAAATCAAGAGCCTCAACCATCAAAAGCATGACAATAAGAAAGAATAAGGAAAACTTACATCTTACTCAACCATATACAAATATAATCCTCAATAGTGAGGCACAACCATCTCTCTAGATCTCACATAACTCATCCTCAATAGCAAGGCAATCTTCCTCTTGCTGGAGCTATAGCAACATATATACACAATCCTCAACAACAAGGCATTATCCTTCTTTCCAGAGCCAAAATCAACAATGAAATAACCAATACTAAATAATAAGCATCACAAAGAAACTTAGAATATTCACAAAAAGCCTCTAGTATAAAGCCAAAATCTGGATACGATCACAGAAGAGCGAAAATTGACAAAACAAGACAAACATGGCAAATTGGTGCAACGAGGGAGAAATTTAGCGCATCCATGGAGTATATTAGTGCATCCATGGTGCAAAATGGTGCATCCAAGCCATTCTGTAGCGCATTGGAGGCATTCTATGGCGCATTAAAGCCAGAGACCAAAAAACTTGAAAAATAGAAAAAATAAAGTCACTATTTTGCCTAGAGTTGAACATAGACTCACAAAAGGGCACATAATCACTCCCAAAAGGTTCATAAGGCAAAAATAGAACCAAAGTAAAACACAAATAATGCAACAAGACCATACAAGAGTAATTAACATCATTACCTGACAATAATCTCACACAGTCATACATTGACATTGCCTAGAAATCAAAAGACACCAACATAAAACAAACTAAGGTAGAGAGGGGTCTCATACTCAAAACAAAATGGAAAACAAAGACTCAACAAGTCCACTAGGAAGGCAATGCAATAGGCAACATACATAGAGAATACAAATTTGGCATTTTACGACAACACTCCCATACTTAAACTCTACCAATAATGCTTATATATATACATCTATTTATCAATCCCAAACTTCACAATTAAATCTTATAACATGATTTATCCCCCCCCCCTTGCAAACAATCTTATCATAGGCACGGAGAAAATAGTTCCTTTTAAATCAAAAAGTAAGAATGAAGACGAAGCCCCAACCTAGAAAATAGAGTGATGGAAAGAGAAATTTGATGGAGAGAAAAACCAAAACCCTCAACTAGATACAACCAAAAATCCAAGCTCCAAGCAAAGATCAAACTTCAATATGAAAGCCAATTGCTTACAAAAACCAACCCGACAAAATTCTTAGGAAGCTCCATAATTAAAAATTGAAACCAAAGCTATAGAAAAATTCCTACCAATCAGAAAATTCCCAAAAACTATATCCTATACCTACCATGCATAGTTTCAAGGTAAATTAATAATATTATTTACTTACCTTCACAAAATCAACCAACTGGATAAAATGGTATGTAACAAATATATTATATCGATTAACCAAATAGTAACAAAGGAAATAATAAATCAAAAGCCATTTAAATAAAATAACCTTATGGGCAAATAAAATATGAAAGCCCAATAAACAAATAAATCAAAGACAATATCAAATAAATACCACAATTATTTATAAAATCACAACCCATATAAAATAATTAATTAAATAAATAACCAATTAAACATTAAATCCGAAGATAAATATTAATAAATAAATGATAACCAAGGCTCATAAAACTATAATCAAATAATATAAATAAATATTAAATCTCAATAATATATTATTCAAATATTAATTAAACAACCAAGCTATATGATAATTAATTTTTACATTATTAAAATATATTAATCAATTATTAATTAATTAAATAATTAAATACTCACAAGGAAGCCCAACAAAAGGGTCGACCAACACACTGCAAAATGCCACAAGACAACTCAAGTGAGACACTAGACTGACTAGGATATCAACTAAGACCTAGAGTATAAGGAAGGAAACTTATGCCATCTCCAACAACTTGCCATTGGGATAGAGACATGCTCAGACATGTGAGACCAGGTGGAGTCGATGTCTAGTACCTGCAATTTTGCAACCACCAATAGCCACAAGACAAGTTATGCAATAACATATACATATCATAAATGCTCAGACAAGTGATAGAGAATCACAATGTCATATCATACTCATAATGAGTGGTATGACATTGTCTCTAACACAAATACACTAGAAGACAGTAGCAATCATTATATCATCAACTCAATCATCATAATCATGGAATAGGGTTAGCATAATCAATATGCCATCATAAGCTCATAACAATATAAACCATCCAATGATAATAGTAAAGACAATATAGATCATCAATGTAAGTCCATCATCATAATAGTCTATGATATATCAACCATCCACATAAGTCATCATGTATCAATTGTTCATATAAATGTCTAGCATCATCCATAAGCATATGAAATATATATAGAGACATAAATATAAATCAAAACATCACATAAGAGTCTAATCAAGCCCAATGAAGCATAAATCAAAAGATAAGTCAAGGAGGAACACTACAGTTACTCAACCTCTTCAAGGAAAATCCACAAAGATCCCTACAACACTCTAGATGATCATCCTACAATTAATGGATATTGATGTTTTGAAAGACTATAATTATACAAATACCACATCTAAATTTAATAAATTCTAAGCTATAATAAAATAAACACAATTAAAATAGCGATTATACAATGGCATACAAATATTGTATTATTGTCATATTAAAAACTTTAATAATTTCTTTCAAGATATACACAGACAGATTAAAAATGATTCAATTATTATTATCATATAAAAAATGAAATAACTTTATCATAATACAAATTAAAACAAATAATTTATATATATGTAAATAAAGATTAAAATTTTTGCTTTAGATTTATGTGGAAGTAATCAATTCATTTTTAACTAGTTTTTGCTTTAGATTTCTGTGAAGGTAGTGAACTCTTGTTAATTATAATTATTTATTTTTCTATGTTATGTCGTTGTATTGAGTGTGACTTATATGAAGTTGCTTTGCTTTTGGCTTTCATAATATAAGTGTTTAGGTTGCTTTGTTTTGTTGAATATAATACAATGTGCTTGATTTTTTCTGTATGTACACAAGGCTCTGTTGTAAGTATTCTCTTTTTTTTTTATTAAATATTTATAATCATCTTTTGGGATTGTTTATAATATTCATTCGGTATTAGAGTTAGGTTATTTTTGTTAAATTTCATCATGTCAAATTCTAACTCTTTGTCAATTCTAAAATTCAATGGAAGTGATTATGATTACTAGAGTATTAAAATGATTATATTTGTGATGAGAGAATATCTATGAGAAATTGTTGAAACATGATATGAAGAGTCATTTGATTGGAATGCACTTGTAGTCAACAATAGAATTACTAAGAACGAAGCTAAGAAGAAGAATGCACAGGCTTTGTTTCACATTCAAATAGCTCTTGATAAGAGGTTGTTTCCTTGAATTGGAAATACAAAGATAGCTAAGGATGCCTGGAAGACTCTAAAAGAAGCTTACCAAGGTAGTGATCAAATCAGTTTTTCAAGCTACAAACCATAAAAAGGGAATTTGAGAGTTTGAAATGCAAGATATTAAGAATGTGAGTTATTATTGTGTAAGGGTAAAAGATGTGGTCAATAAAATGGCTCATTTGGGTGAAGTTATGAGCAAACAAATTGTGATAAAAAAGTGTTGAGGTCTCTAACACCAAGATGGAACAATGTTGCCATCATCATTGAAGAGAGAAAAACTGTGTCCACCCTTGAGTATGATCACCTTGTTGGATCTCTTATGTCACATGAGGAAAGATTGAGTGATTCATTTGGAGAAATAAATGAGAAGGCATTTTCCTCTAAGTTGCAAATTTCAAAGAATGAAGATGCGAGCAGTAGCTCCAAAAGAAACTAAAGAAAAGGAAAAGGCCAGAATCAAAATTATTCAAGATGAAATAGAGGAAGAAGAGGTGGTCAATGAGGAAGAGGTAGAGGCAGATTTGATAAGAGAAATATATAGTGCTATCATTGTAACAGATATAGCCATTTTGAAAGAGATTGTAGATTAATTTCAGATAATAACAAAAATGTCAATTATGCTTAAAAGAGTGAAGAGACTTCTTCAAATTATTTATTAAATTATCCTATGACAAAGTTGAAAATGATGTTGATGATGTTTGGTATTCAGATTAAAAGGTGCTCTAACCACATATCTAGTAATAAATAGTTGTTTTCTAAAATTGATGAGAGTTTTAAATCCAAAATTATACTTGGTAATGACAACACATCAGAGATTGTAGCAAAAGGAGCCATGAATGTCCATGTGAAGGAAGGTATGAAATGTGTTCAAGAAATTTTTTATACTCCATAATTAAACCACAATTTATTAAGAGTTGGACAGTTGTGTGAAAAGAACTATTCAAGTTGTGTTTGCAAAATAAACATGTACAATTTATGATAAAAATCAAGACAATTATGTGGTTATTGTAGTGTCTATGTCAATGAATAAGATGTTCCTATTGAATTTAATGAACATAGCAACCATATTTCCAATATGGCATATGAACATTTGAATTTTCATAGCTTGAAGTTTCTTACATCAAAAGCTTTGGTTTTTGGGTTGCCTAAGGTTCAAGAAAACAAAGAACCTTGTGAAGGGTGTGCTAAAGGCATACATGCAAGAGAATCACTCTCTAAAGGAAACACATGGAGGGCCCATTACCCACTTCAATTGACTCACTCAAATATATGTGCTCCTATGCAGACCAAGAGTTTGGGTAAGGGTAAGTGCACCAAGATGTTGTACCAAAAAGGTGTCACTTTTTATATTTTTTATAAAAATGTGTCATTGGGATGAAATGGTCATCCAAATCTTTGGGTTGGATACCCAAGGAAAATCCAACCCAAAGGGTTGGTGTTTTAGAATGCAAACAATTTGGCACGTGCCAAATATGGCTCTTGTCAAATTCAAAAGGTGCACTTTCACATTTGGCGCCAAATTCGGTGCTTGCCAAATGTGAAAAGTGCACTTTTGTGTTTGGCAAGTGTCAAATTTGGCACTCTTCAAATGTTATGCATTGGAAAATTGTAGATGTTGTGAATGTGTAAATATTCCAATTTGGACACAAGTTATAACCAATCCTTGAAGAAGAATATACACATGAAATATAACTTTTAAGTCACATTTCAATGTCTTTTTCCTTTCTTATAATTTAAGTTACATTTCATGTATATATTCTTAGAGTGGTTTCAAACCTCCAGGAGTTGTAAATAGATTCTATGTTTTAAAAGATCTTGTAATTTTCAAAAAATCAAATTTTAGTAATCAACATGCTCCTATTAGTCTCCTCTCACTCTCTCCATCTTACTCTCTTTATCTCCCCCAAACTCTATACCTATAGATATCTCTCTATCACTCTTTCTATGTTCCCTTTCTACCTCTCTCTATCTCACTCTCTCCTCTATCCCCCAAGATCTATCACTGCCTCTCTACCTCTCTCTCCTTCCATTTAATCACTATTACATGTCTCATCTTTCTTTATACACCTCCCCCTCAGTCTCTCCCTACCTCTATTTCTCCAAGTATCTCCCACCATCTCTCCCTCTGTACCTCACCTTCCTTCCTCACCCCCAAATCTATCTATCCCTCCCTCCCTCTCTCTTCTTCTATCTCCCTCTCTTATTATTTATCTCCCCTCTCTCCATTCTCTTGATCACTACCTCTCCCTCCCATCCTCCCTTTCCCTATCCCTAGGTATCTCCTTCTCTCCATCTTTACCTCTCTATGTCTCCCCCTATCTCATTTACAACCTCTCTCCCCCTTGTATCTCTCTCACTCTATCTCTCCCCTAAGTCTCTCACCCCTCTCTCCCTATTCTCTAATACTTATATCTCTCTCCTCTCTAGTTATTTACCTCTCTCTCCACCTCTCTCCTTGCTTCCTAATCCCAATTTATCTCTTTGTAAACTTCTCTCTCCCTCACCTTTCTATCTCTTCCCGCTTTAGGTCTCCCAATCACTCCCTCATTATCCCTTTCTTTATCTTTTCTCTTATCTCTCTCATTTTCTCTCTCCCTCCCCTCTCTCAGTCATCACCTCTCCCTCCCTTGTATATATTTTAGGGAATAGAGTATGATATATGGTTTAGGTGTAGGGTCAAGGATATAAAGAATAGAGTATGAGAGAGAGGTTGTGAGGATGGAGGGAGGCAATGATAGATATGAAAGTAAGGAAGGAAGGCAAGAGAGAGAGGGGGAGAGTTTATAGGAGAGACTTGGAGAGAGAGAGAGAGAGAGGAATGGGGGTAAGGAGGAAAGTCAAGGTAGAGAGGAAGTGAAAGGTAAAACCTCAACTATACATCATCAATTATAAACCCTAAACTCTAAGCCTTAATATAGATTAGATATGAAATAGAGAGAGGTGGAGAGGGAGGGACATAACTAGAGAGGGGTTAGATAGAAATATAAGATGCCTAGAGGGGGAGAGAGAGGTGAGAGACCTAGATAGGGAGAGGGAATGAGGTGAGATAGATGGAGGGAGATAAAGAGGTTGGTAATGAGATATTGATGGAGTTGTAGAGAGGGTGAGAGGGAAAGAGGGAGAAACCTAAACCTAGAGAGGGGGAGAAAAGGTGTAATGGACAACTGATGATGTAGACAATAGAGAGAGAATAAAAATTAGAAGGGAAGGGAGAGAGAGAGAGAGAGAGAGAGAGAGAGAGAGAGAGAGAGAGAGAGAGAGAGAGAGAGAGAGAGAGAGAGAGAGAGAGAGAGAGAGAGAGAGAGAGAGAGAGAGAGAGAGAGAGAGAGAGAGAGAGATGGTGGTAAGAAGGGAGGGGGAGATAGAGAGGGAGAGGGGAAGAAATGGAGGTAGAGACCTAGAAAGGGGAGGGAGGGATAAGAAAAGAGAGAAAAGGAAAAAAGAGAAAGAGGAGTAAGAGGAGATTGAGGGAGAGGTAGACATGGAGGGAGTGAAGACTTAGGGAAGGAGGTGATAAAGAGGTAAGGAGAGAGAGAGAAGAAAAGGAGAGATTTAAAACATAGATAGGGGTAAAGGGTGATAAATATAGAGGTGGAGAGAGAGGGAGATAACTATAAAGTGGAGACATAGATAGGTCATAGAACAAGAGGGGGGAAGAGAGATGAGAGACACAGATGGCAAGAGAGAGGGGTAAGATAGATAGAGGGGGATAGAGAGTGGTGGGTAGACATGGAAGGAGTGAGATACCTATGGAAGGAGGAGATAAAGAGGTTAGGGGAGAGAGAGAACAAGAGGGATTTCATAAAGGGATAGGGTGAAGGCGGGAGGGAGAAAGGTAGAGAGGAATGGAGAGAACTATAGAGGGGACATATAGATAGATGAGAGGTCTAGAGGGGTAAAGAGAGGTGAGAGACCTAGATAAAGAGAGAGGAGTGAGATAGATAGAGGGGCATAGAGATAAGTGGGTAATGAGACCTATATACAAAGGTAGATAGGTGGAGAGGAAGGGAGGGAGAAACTTGAAGAGGGGAGAGAGAGGGTGGGATGTGTTGGATATTGCTTATGTTTGTAGTGTCCCTCCTAGACTTGCATTTTGATTTGCATATTGATAGACTTATTTAGACTTATGATGGTTATTTGGATGGATGTTTATGACTCTTCTGTTATTTTGAGATGGTATCTGTGATACTAGGACCTTATGTGGACTCATGGTATTTGTGATGACTCTTTATGATTGGTTATTTTTATGATTGGTGATGCGAGACTTATTATATGATATTTGATTCTTGTGGATGTTGATTTGGTATCTCCTAGATGGATGGATCTATATGACTCATGGATTCACATATGATTATCGTTTATATGTATTATGAGATTGATGATGATACTAACCCTACTTCATGGTGATGATTCTATGCATTGTTTTGATATTGTATTGTGTGATTATCTTCGTGAGTAGAGACGATGCCATATCACTCATTGCGAGCAGGATATATCTTTGTGATTCTCTATCACTTGCTTATTTAATATGATGTATATGTTGTGTTTAGTCTTTGATGTAGGTTTGCAGGTACTGGACATCAACTCCACCTGGCTTCACAGGTCTAAGCGTGTCCTATCCCAATGGAAAGTTGTCAGAGATGACATCAACTCCACCTGGCTTCACAGGTCTAAGATGTATACCTTGTTAGTTTATCTTGATGTCTTTAGCTTGGTTGATTCTCCTTTAGAGTCAACTAAGAGATGTGGTGTATTGGTTGAGTCTCTTCTACCTTGTTTTGTAGGTCATGAGGTCAAATCTCTCTAGCTTCTTATTTTGATCAGTCGTGGCCTGATTATTGGCTTTATTGCATGATTGGATTATTTATTTTAACTAATAATTTAATTTATTTATTTTATTTAATTTATTGATATTTAATTGAGCTTTATTTATTGTTTAATTATTTAATTTGTTTTATTTATTGTTGAAGATGACTTTTATTTAGTTATTTTTAATTTAATTATTTAATTGGGTTCTATTTATTTCATTGATTTATTGGTGTTAATATTAATAATGATAATTAATTATAAATCATTATGTGGGAATTGTTTAATAAAGTATGGGTAAATACTATTATTTTTACATACAGTCTAATTTTGAGGAAATATTTCTATTTCCCAATTAATTGTCATATATGTACTAAGTAACTGAATTTGATTTATTTCTACCTACCTTTATTTTTTATTGGTCGACTTGATTGGGTAGGTAAGAAATATATATTTATATTATGCCTTTCTCAAATTTTGTAATGGTAAGTATGATACATGGTTTTTGGGAATTTTTTTATTGGTCGAGGAAACTATAGTCTTTAATTTGATTTTGTCTATTTATTTTGGCTTGCTGGTCTTTGCATGGTTTAATCATCTGACAGATCAATGCAAGAGGATTTTGGAATTGGATTTGGAGTTTGGATTGTGATTTGGACTTTGGAAGGCTTGGTATTTTTAGATTTCTTCTTCAATTTTGGTTTTATAATTTGCAGGTTGGTGGCTCTACTTTTGCATTTCATTTCTGGAAAAGATTGTCTTCTCTGTGTTTGTAAATTCTAAAGTTGATTTTCTCTTGGAGTATGATTTGAATGTGGAAATGATCTTCAATAGTATATTTCAGTTGTTGTGCAAGTTTGAAATGGGGAAAGTGCAGATTTGGCTTTTTGAGTTCCTTGTGAATCACTGTGTTTTTACAATGACTACTCTGAGGGAGTGTAGACTCTTCCTTCTACTTGTTTGGATGCTTTTAGATCTTGTTTTGTTTTCTTGAGTCACTAATTATTTTTTACTACTTTTCTCTCCCTCTCCCTAGTAGTCTAGGCTTCACATTTCTCAGTTTTTGATCAGTGGGAGAGAGATTTTCTTCTGCATCTTTTTACCAAGAAGTGTGAGATGAATATGTTGTTGGTATATGATGATATCTTGATGTTTCAAACCTCCTATGTTTGGTATGAGGGTCATTTTATACCCCTGAGTCTTCCTGAGACCCCTCCTAAGCTATATGCCTTTATAATGAACTAATCTCTGCACTTTTATGAGAAACATCATAGAAACACCTAGAAACATCATGAAAACTACTAGAAATTCCATACTACATACTAGGAACACCACCATACATGTCAGGAACGCCACTGTTTGTACCATATGCTCTGTCAAACTGACTAGGAGAGTTTAGGTCCTGATTTTTCAGATTCAACCATATTGACCAGAAATGCCACCCTAGAGACCAAAAATGTCATCATACTGACTATAAACACTACCATACATTCCATAAATGTTACCATACCTACCAAGAATGCTACCCTAGGTTTCAGGAATGCTGAGCTGTCCCGGGGGTCTCCGAAAGTCAGTTTTTGGCTTGTTTGAGTGCACCTTTGGTCTGTGTGAGTACTCTGTAGGCTTGTGTATTATGTATTGGCATTTTAAGATGTGGTTATGATGTATTTTGATCTCCTATGATGTTTCATGATCTCTGGTAAGAGGGTTCATGCCTTACTGTAGAGGTGCTCCTATGCTATTTGATGCTCCGGTGAGAGGGAGAATGCCTCGTTGCTAAGGAATTATTTATGTGACTCCAGTGGGATGTGTTATGCCTCACTATTGGGGATATGATGCTATTTTTATCTCTTTTATGGTTTACATTCATGATTATTTTATCTTTGATGTTTCATTTGTGAAGGCCTTCTTCCTTGAGTTTGATTTATGAGTCCTCTTTGCTCCGTTAGTGCTCAGTATGTTGAGATTGTTATTGTATCTTTGTTGGACTTCATGATGTTTTTATATGTGTATTGGATATGTATTTTCACTCTATGGTCATGGTTCATGGTAGGGAGAGTGGGCCCTTGCATGTGTGGACCAGGGTCTTGAGCATTAGGCCTCTAGGAGGGGGTCTAGACTTATTGGAACCACATGAAGGGTTTGTTGTAATTTCAAGTGATAACTTAAATAATTGATTAGTGGGTTTTGGGTATTAATAAATTCACTAAAAAAGTTAATAATTTATTGTGTGCCCCTCCTCATAGCCCTAGAAGCGTGCACACTCGGGATAAGTTTGGGAAGACCGTTGTAGCAGTAAACCAATCTCCCTTGAATAGATCCAAGGTTGAGATGGTTCCACATGTCTATCAGGGTGAGGCTTGGCCCCTTCTATTGTGAGGATAACACGTGATGACACTCTTTCCCTACTTGATTCCATTGTCCATATGCTTTTCTTTGTTGATTGTGCCTCTGGAGGGTCTCTTGATGATTTGAACCTTGTGATGCAGTTTTGTGTTGTGATCTCTTGATTGGAGTCTTGTTGAGTCTTGATGTATCCTTTGGTCGATAGGTGTCAGCTTAGGTATTGAGTGTTTGTTGTAACCTTTGTCATCTCCTAGCACAGGGGGTGGTTCCTTGATTGGTTCCACATGGTCGGGTGGTTGATTGCCTTCTTCCATTGGGATACTCTCCTTGGTGTTGCGTGTGTGGATCATATTCTTCATGAGATTGCACCTTGGAATTAGTTTTCTATGCTCATGAAAAGAAGACATTGTATCATAATGCAATATGTATGTAGAATAGATGATGTATTCTTATATTGTACTATCATGTATTTGAGAAAGAAGTTGTAATAGGACTTGTTAGAATAAAGTATTGATCTATGGATATTTCATGATGTAGTAGATGCTTGTATGAGTTTAAAAGAAATCATGTAAATGTATTGGTTTAGTTGTACTTGAGATGTATTACACTTATGTGATGGATATTATTATGTTATTAAATGAATGATAGATAGATGAAATATATAACATTGATCTATACTTAAGTAACTAGGTGATCATGGATACTAAAGGTTAAATGATATGTGTAATGCAATGTGTATGGAACTTGCATAGGATGATATGATCATGTAAGAGAGTATGCATCTTTGATTTTGATAACTATGTGAAAATGCAGTAGGACATGATGTTGAGGTTGGAAGAATGCTTGGTGTTTCCTAGATGTAAGATATTTAATATGCTAGGTGCTTATGGATATAATGCGTTTATAAGATGGAGTAGACATATGATTTAGAATTGTATTTATATTCATGCCTTGGAATTGAGTTATGATATTCCCTAGGATGATTGATGAAAGGAATAGAATAGTTGCAGTTAAGCTTTACTTGAGTAGTTAGGAATTTATGAGAATTGATGGTTAAATGTAAATTATATTGTTCCCTTGAGAGATTATAAAGTGGACGACTATGCATATGTATTGGTTGTGCTTTAGTTGCATGAAAATTAATTGGGTTAGAGGATTAGGAGAATAGTTCTTCTTGATAAATGGTTATTGTGTTAGAATGTTTCTAGTAGTGATGTGAAGATACCCTAGGGAATAATTGTGTTGCAAGAGTATATTTGAAATATGATTATGTTAGAAGGTTTATTCCGCTTGCGTAGAATGTGTTTACCATGTTTCTATTTTATGTTACATGTGTTATTGTGATTGAATAATGTTGTATCAATGTATGTTAACATTGGAATAATGTAATGGATGTTTTTAAAAAAAAAATCTTATTAGTTTTTAGTTTATTTCTCTAGGGTATTTTGGTGGGCATTACACTGCTAACATATGTTGTTGTCATTGATGTCAACATATTCTTGTGTTTTGGTGTTGCAGAGAGATGTTTGGTGTTCCAGTGATTACATTGCATTGATTTGGTTTAGTAATGAAGTATCTCTAGTATCTCTACTCCATTCCTTATTGGTTTTAGTAATCCAGAAGATTTCTTGATCATATTATTTGAACCGGTTTGTAGTTCAGTCTTTCTGTTCTATAGCTAGTAGAGTTTGGTATTTGTTCTGGTGAGCTTCAGTATGATCATATCTTTGGTCGCAGATTTGGGAGAATGTTTTGGATGTTCATGTGTATCTTTAGTTTAGATGGTTTGTGATTTGGTGCTCTGCAAGCTATCTTTCTAGTCCGACTTGTTGTTGTTGAGTGTTCCTATGAGTTAGTGTGTTGATCGATGAAGAATTGAATAAGTGGTGTTGGTACAGCTATTGCAGATGGTTCTAATGTTCTTGTTCGTGTTTCCAGATCATGTTCTATTTGTCTTGGTGGTTCACATTGATTCGTGTGTGTGTTCTTGGTGATTCTGCTAATCTGGTGATATTCTTCAGGTTATGTGGTATTCTTAGTGGTATAGCATGTTGCGGTTGATCTTGGCATGATTTCCGGTGGTGATGCGCATTTGGAGATTTAGTTTAGGTCCGTGCTATGACATGTATATCATTGTATTGCTCCGGTGATTCATTTATGTATCGTGTGATATAATTTTGTAATTGAGGTTTGAGGGTTTGGCCGACCTTGTAGTCAAGGTTGATGAATTGTATGAATAGGTGGTATAGTGATGTGATTTAGGTGTTAATTTTATGTCTGCATTATTAGAGAATGGTGTATGTGTGCTTAAGTGAATTTATCCTTTGGTGTGGTATATTGAGCAAAGATTATTGTAGGGCAGACAAATGTGCTTAACCAGAACTGTCATCAGGCATTAGCAGATGCTATATTTGTAGTTCATGTAATCCAGATTGTAGTCTAAATCTTATTCTAAGGTAGTGAGCCTTCCGTGAGGGTTGGAGCCTTCTGGGTCATCTTATTTTGAGTAGTGAGCTCTAGGCAGTGTGCCTGAATGCATGTGCATTCCCCATTGTAATATTTACACATACTATTATAGAGTACCATCTTATTGTGGGTAGGTTCCCACCGAGGTTTTTCCCTTAGCCAGGTTTTCCATGTCAAAATATTGGTATTATGTGTGTTGATTCTATTATTTTAATCTTTATTCTTGCTACAGTTGTTTAGATATGAGATTGTGCTTAAATTGTTTAATTCGGTGAAAACTGATTCACCCCCCTTTCTCAATTTTCCTTCTTGGTTGCTACTAACAATTAGTATTAGAGTTAGATCCTCTGGAAGAAGCTTAACCGCTTGAGGAGATCTAGGATGGCAACTTATGTGTTCAAGAAGGAGAGTCCTAGATTTGATGGAAGAAATTACACTATGTGGAAGGACCAGATGGAAGTTCATTTGAAATGCCTTGGAGATGAGTATTGGAAGATTATAAAAAATGTTTACAATTTTCCTCAGAATGGACCAATTACTGTTGCTGAGATCAAGGATGTTGAACATAACATAAGAGCTAAGGAAGAATTGCTAAGTGCCTTGACTGATTCATAGATGACTAATGTGATGGGTTTGCAAACTGTACATGAGATTTGGAAGAAGCTAGAGACCTTGTATGAAGGAGATGTGCAAGTTAAAGTTGCTAAGCTGTAGAGTTTGAAAGGAAAGTATGAAGTATTGAAAATGGGAGAAGATGAAAATGTATCAACCTTTATGGCTAAGGTGAATGAGCTTGTCATGAATATCAGATGTGTCGATGGAACCCTTGAAGAAGATTAGATTGTTGCTAAGGTGCTGAGATCATTGACTCCTGCATATAAACATAAAGTAGCTGCTGTTGATGAGATCCGGAGATTGACTACTATGACTAGAGACTTGTTGGTTGGAAAGCTTACTGCATTTGAGTTGGGCAAGTTTGGAGAATCCCATGGGAAATCGGAGACTGCATTCAGAGCCTTTGTATCTGAGAAGTAGAATTATGATCCAAGAAAAAATTTGTGTTGGGTATCTAGATTTGAAAGAGAAAAGAGAGAGATGGAAGAACATGAAAGAGAATTGGATGAGCTTGAAGCCCTTATTGCTCGGAGATTGCCTAAAGGAGCTGATAAGTAATGATGGAAAGTTACCTTTGAAATGTTTCTCTTGTAATAAGATAGGACATTTTTCCTCTAGGTTCCCTGAGAGAATGTCTAGATATGGTAAGCACGATAAATTTGAAAGGCATGATAGATCTGCCAAGTATGATAGATACGAGAAGCACGATAAGAGTGATAAGCCCTATAAGCCCTACCAAAAGTACATAAATCAAAAGAGATGCTATTATGTTGATGATGAAGGTGTGATAGATGAGGAATCGGAGAATGGGAATTCAGAAGACAAATTTGTATTTATTGCTATTAAGGAAGATGATCCAGTATCAGTGAATCCTACAAGCTGCATTGTTGAGGAGAAAGCTTTAGCTGCTAAGATTGAAGAGAAAGATGAATGGGTGATTGACAGTGGTTGTTCACATCATATGACAGGTGATAAAAGCAAATTTGTGAGTATGGAAAGGTATGATGGTGGAATAGTGGTGGTATAGGTTCTATATATTTCAATGGTAAGCATAATACTAATGATGTCCTATATGTTGAAGGTTTGAAGCATAATATTTTGAGTGTTGGAAAAATGGTGACAAGGGATATGAGCTGCAATTCAAGAATGACAAATGCAAGATCTTAAATGCCTTCAGTATAGAGATTGCATCTGGAACTAAGACTAAAGGTAATATCTTTCACTTGAATGTTGGTGAGAAAAGTTGTTTGATTGCTTAGATTGATGAAAGTTGGTTGTGGCATAGGAGAATGTGTCATGTTAATTTTGATAGCATGATAAGGATAAGTTATACTCAAGTTGTTAGAGATTTGCCTAAGATTGTGAAGCTTGCTAATCCAGTATGTAAGGAATGTCAGATGGGAAAGCAAACAAGAACTTCATTTAAGAGTAAGTTGTATTCATCTAATGGATTTCTAGATCTTGTTCATATAGACTTATGTGATCCCACTTGAGTGAGAAGCATGCAGGGAGACAAATATTTCATGTTGTTGATTGATGACTACTCAAGAATGATGTGGGTTACCTTCTTAAAAGAGAAATCTAAAGCATTGGAGAAATTCAAGATATTCAAAGCTAGAGTGGAGACTGAGATAGGATTGAAGCTGAAGTGCTTGAGATTGGATAGAGGAGGATAATTTACATTAGGAGAGTTTGATACATTATGTGATAGGAATGAAATTCGATGACTGTTATGTGCTCCTGGAACCCCTTAGCAGAATGGATTTGTTGAAAGCAAAAACAAAACTATCTTAGATGTTGTGAGGACTATGCTGATTAAAGAAAACATTGCACATACCTTTTGGAGATAATCTTTTAGCACTATTGTTTACACATTCAATTGGGTGCATGTTAAAGGTGATTCTAGTAAGACTCCTTATGAGCTATGGTTTGTTCATGTTCCTATAGCTAGATATTTCAGATTTTTTGGAAGTAAATGTTATATCATGAGAGATGAGGATATAGGAAAGTTTGATGCAAGATGTGATGAAGGAATCTTCTTGGGATATTCTACTAAGAGCAAGGCCTACCAATGCTACAATAAGAGACTGAAGATGATAGTTGAAAGTGCAAATGTGAAGGTGGATGAATGTCTTGGAAAATAGATCAGAGCATATGATTTTGATGATTTTGATGTTGTTCCTAAGCCTGTGCAGATAGAGATCTTGAAGCAGATTGATCCGGTGGAGATAGTTAATCCAAATATTGCTGTTGTCAGTGAAGAAGTGCAAGAACCTGAAAAATTAGAACAATTGAAAGACTCCGAGGTATGTGAGATTGAATCATTCAGAAAATTAGATTATTAGTGACAAGAATAAAGGTGTGATGACTAGGAGAAGGATTGTTGCTGAAGAGATATCTTTGATTTCAAAGATTGAACCTAAGGATGTAGCAGAAGCATGTAAAAATGAAAATTGGATAAAAGCAATGGAAGAAGAGTTGAATTACATTGAAAAGAATAACACTTGGGAGCTTGTTCTAAGACCTAAAGATAAGAATGTGATTGGTACTAAATGGGTCTTCGAGAATAAACCAAATGAAGCCAGTGAAGTGGTTAGAAACAAAGCAAGATTGGTATGCAAAGGTTGTTCTTAGATGGATGGTATTGATTATGAGGAGAATTTTGCTCCTGTAGCTAGAATTGAAGTTGTTAGATTGTTACTTGCATATGCCTCTTATAAAAACTTTAAGGTATATCAAATGGATGTCAAGTCAGCATTTTTGAATAGTGATCTTGAAGAGGAAGTCAACATTGAGCAACCAGATGGATTTTCCTTTTCAGATGAAGGAGATATGGTGTGCAAATTGAAGAAAGCTTTGTATGGACTGAAGCAAGCCCCTAGAGCCTGGTATGCAAGATTGGATAAGTATTTGCTGAAGCTGGGATTCTGTAAAGGTACTACTGATAGTAATCTATAATTCAAAGTCGAGAATGATAACATCTTGATTGTTGAAGTCTTTGTTGATGATATCATTTTTGGCGGTGATGATGATTTGAGTATGAAGTTTGCTGATGATATGCAAAATGAATTTGAGATGTCTATGATAGATGAAATGAAATTCTTCTTAGCATTGCAGATTAATCGGACTGGTAAAGGTATTTTCATTTCTTAATCTAATTATGTGAAGGAACTATTGAAAATTTTTAGATTAACTGATTCTAAACCTATTGGAACTCCTATGGTGACTGGATGCAAGTTGTCTAAGAATGATGAATCTCAAAAAGTTAATCAAACCTTGTATAGATCTATGGTTGGTGGATTACTGTGCTAAACTCAAACTAGACCAAATATTATGCATGTTGTTTGTCTTTGTGCTAGATTTCAATCAGATCCTAAAGAGACTCATGTTACTATTGTAAAGAGGTTTTTTAGATACTCGAAGGGGACTATTGACTATGGTTTATGGTATCCGAAGAATGATAATTTTCTATTGTGTGCCTATATTGATTTTGATTGGGTTGGTGATGTTGATGACCGGAAGAGAACTACCAGTGGAGTATTCTTTTTGGGGAAGAAGTTGGTTTCCTAGTCTAGGAAGAAGCAAGATGTCGTATATTTCTCTACTGTTGAAGCTGAATATATTGTTGCTGCTAGCAATTGTACTCGGGTGGTTTGGACAAAGAAAATGTTGAAGGATGTCAGAGTGATTTATGATGAGCCTACTGTTATTTATTGTGATAATTCAAGTGCTATCAATATTTCAAAGAATCTGGTGTTGCATTCTAAAACAAAGCATGTGTCCATAAAATATCCTTTTTTAAAGGGAGAAAGCCAGTATTGAAGAAGTCATATTGGAATATGTATC
Organism: Cryptomeria japonica; assembly: GCF_030272615.1. Classification (NCBI taxonomy): domain Eukaryota; kingdom Viridiplantae; phylum Streptophyta; class Pinopsida; order Cupressales; family Cupressaceae; genus Cryptomeria; species Cryptomeria japonica. The sequence goes on along the minus strand of NC_081409.1, from coordinate 292,778,573 downwards.
TTCAAAGGATCAGATTGCAGATATTTACACTAAGCCTTTGTCTATAGATAAATTTGTCTATTTGAGAGACAAGTTAGGGGTCTCTGCCCTTCGTGTTGAGAACTAGATGCATGGAGTTGAATCAATCTGGTGGATTTCAGAGCCTTATCTCTTTGTCTAGGTTAATGAGTTGGTGCTACTACTCAGTCAAAGTAGTTTGTGGGTTAGATGATCAATGGATTGAGTTTATCCTAAGGGGGAGATTGTTCTTCTTAGAAGATGTGTTTTTGGAGAGAGCATGTTTTGTATTATGTCTTTGGCATTTCTTTCAAAGGGGGAGAGAGTCATGTGAAAAACTACTTTATCTTTGGAGCTTTGTGTGCATGATCTTAGGGGGAGTTTGTTGCAGATTGATGGTGTTGATCTATTACCTTTTCATTGATTATTTTTCACATTCATATGTTTCCATCAATGCCAAAGGCAGAGATTGTTGGATATTGTTGTTGCTAGGATATGTTGTTGTCATTGATGTCAACATATTCTTGTGTTTTGGTGTTGCAGAGAGTTGTTTGGTGTTTTGTTGATTGCATTGCATTGAATTGGTTTAGTAATGAAGTATCTTCAGTATCTCTACTTCATTCCTTATTGGTTTTAGTGATTCGTAAGATTTCTTAATCATATTATTTGATCTAGTTTGTAGTTTAGTATTTATGTTATATGGCTAGCGGAGTTTGGTATTTGATCTAGTGAGCTTTGGTATGATCATATCTTTGGTTGCAAATTTGGGAGAATGTTTTGGATGTTCATGTGTATCTTTATTTCAGATGGTTCATGATTTGGTGCTCTGCAAGCTATCTTTCTAGGCTGAATTGTTGTTGTTGAGTGTTCCTGTGAGTTAGTGTGTCGATCGATGAAGATTTGAATAAGTGGTGTTGGTAAAGCTACTGTAGATGGTTCTATTGTGCTTGTTAGTGATTCCTGATTGTGTAATTTTTGTCTTGGTGGTCTACATTGATTCTTGTGCACGTTCTTGGTGATTTTGTTGATTCGGTGATATTCTTTGTGTTATGTGGTATTCTTGATGGTATAGTGTGTTGCAGTTGATCTTGGTGTGATTTTTGGTGGTGATGCGAGTTTAGAGATTTAGTTTAGGTCCATGTTATGACATGCATATCATTATATTTTTCTTGTGGTTCATTTATGTATCGTGTGATGTAATTTTTTAATTGAGGTTTGAGGGTGTGGTTGACCTTGTAGTCAAGGTTGATGAATTATATAAATAGGTGGTATAGTCACGTGATTTAGGTGTCGATGTTGTGTCTGCATTATTAGAGAATGATGTATATGTGCTTAAGTGAATTTATCCTTCAATGTGGTATATTGAGCAGAGATTGTTGCAGGGCAGACAAATAAACTTAACCAGAACTATCATCAGGCATTATTAGATGTTATATTTACAGTTCATGTAATCTGGATTGTATTCTAAATCTTATTGTAAGGTAGTGAGCCTTCCATGAGGGTTGGTACCTTCTGGGTCATCTTATTTTGAGTAGTGAGCTCTAGGTAGTGTGGCTAAATGCATGTGCATTCCCCATTATAATATTTACACATACTACTACAAAGTATCATTTTATTGTGGGTAGGTTCCCACTGTGGTTTTTCCCTTAACTGGAGTTTCAACGTCAAAATCTTTGTGTTATGTGTGTTGATGATATTGTGCTAATATTTATTCTTGCTACAATTGTTTAGATATGAGATTGTACTTAAATTGTTTAATCTAGTGAAAAACTGATTCAACCCCCTCCCCCCTTAGTTTTTGGTTGTTGCTAACAGGATGGAGAGGTGGTAAAATAGATAATAGAGAGAGAGAGAGAGAATAATAAAGAGTGGGGGAGGGAGATAGAGAGGGATAAGGGAATAAAGGAAGGGAGAGACCTAGAGACACATGGGAGGGAGAAGATGAGAGATAGAAGAACAAAGAGAGGAGTAAGAGGGGATGGATGGAGAGGTAGACATGGAGGGAATAAGAGACCAAGGGAAGGAGAAGATAGTTAGGTGAGGGGAGAGAGAGAAGAGAAGGAGAGAGTTCATAAATGGATAGGAGGGGAGGGAGAGAACTAGAGAGGAGAAATATATAGGTGAGAGATCTAGAGGGTGAGAAAGAGGTGGGTAATGAGATAGGGAGAGAGAGGTAGTGAGGTAAATAGGGAGGGAGGGAGAGATCTAAATATGGGGGGAGAGAGGGTGGAAGGGATAGGTAGTGATCAAGAGAATAGAGAGGTAGGGGAGATAAATAATAAGAGAGGGAGAGAGAAGAAGAGAGAGGGAGTCGAGGATAGAGATAGGGGTAAGGAGGGAATGAAAGGTAGAGGTGGGATATACCTAGAGAGGGTAGAGAGAGGTAAGAAAGAAAAGAGAGGGAGAGAGATCTGTCTAGAGTTTGGGGAAGATAAAGAGAGTGAGATAGAGAGATAAAAAATATAATAGGAGTATGCTGATTACTGAAATTTGACATGTTGACTGTCTGAAAATTTATATGATCCTCTAAAACCTAGAATCTACGTTATAACTCTAGTAGAGCTTAAACCACTATCAAGCATCCTACAAATATATACATTAAATATAACTTAAAGTATAAGAAAAGAAAAGAAAATATTGAACTTAAAGTATAAGAAAGAAAAAAGACTTATATTTCATGTATATATTCTTCTTTAGGGATCGAGTATAGCCTCTATCCAAACTGAAACCTTTTCCCATTCACAACTTCTACAATTTTTCAATGCAAAACATTTAGCAAGCATCAAATTTGACACACACCAAATGTGAAAAATGTACTTTTTGAATTTGTCAAGAGCCATATTTGGTGCTCACCAATTTTTACATTGGAATACTCCAACCCTTTGGGTTGGATTATCCTTGGGCATCCAACCCAAAGAGTTGGACAACCATTTTAGGCTTGAGACATGTTTTTATTAAAAGATAAAATAAATTCACATATTTTTGGTTGTGCTATCCATTATGTTTGTACGTGTTTCAATGCAAATAAAAAATCATCACATTGGCTTTGAGCTTTCTCTTAGCTATCCAACCATGCAATTTGTTTCACATTTTGATTTTTTAAAAGATTTCCTTGTTAATTTCTTTTGTTAGTGTGTTTGGTAAAAAACCAACATGTGTTATTTTGGATATAGGTTTTTACATGTTCATCTAATTTTGAAACACTTACATTTTTAGAAACTAGACTCCATTCTACACACATTGAAAAAAAAAAATTGATTTTTGACTAGTTTTCAGTAATTTTAGGGGGGAGCACACTCAAATTTCTATTTTTCAGGATGTGTCCACTTCAAAAATTGGTAAAAAATCATATACTCATTAAAAAATTACCCAAAAAATCTGGCATAAACTAAAAGTTGTTAGATAATTTCTCACAAGAGGGATTTTAAAAATTCTAAAAAAAAGTTAACATTTTAAGGGGGCCACAACAGACAATATGTTATGTTTTTTGCATAAAAATAGGACCACTTTTTGTGGCCCCCCTTTTTGAAACCCTTAATCTCCACCATTTTCAAAACAAATTAGTAGTTTAGAAAGTATACTCAAAGAAATTTGACTCTTGTTCTTGTTGCATCTTCAAATTTGGAGTGTAACTATGTTCAATTTGTCATTGAAGTCTAGACTTTGTTGATATCAAAGAAAAATTGGCATCTTAAGACCCCCTTTTGGTACCACATCTTGGTGCACATGCCCATAAGTCACCATAATTTATTACTTTTATTTATGACTACTCATACCATTGTTGGGTTTGTTTTTTGAAGTCCAATGGTGAAGCCTTTGATACATTTAAGAGTTTCAAAGCCCTTGTGGAAAATGAAAAAGGTTGTAACCTCTAATGCTTAAGGTTTTAAGAGTTTTTGTGATTTTCATGGCATAAAAAAAAACCTTAATGTACTGCTTACACATCTCAACAAAATGGGGTAGTTGAGAGGAAAAAATGTATATTGGTGGAAAGGGCAAGGAGTACGTTACAAATTGTAGCATTGTAAATTGTACACCATTATTAGCGTGTCCACTTTCACACTCTCGTAGCACCTATTTTAATCTTTCCCTTTCCTCTCTGCATTATAGGATCTTTATTAATTTAAATTAATATTATGAGTCCTATTCCACTTTGTTACATCATCACACTCTTATTTGGGCCCTTAATTCTAGGCGTGCCCTTTATTATTTTATCTTAATTTAATACTAATCTTGTTGTAATTTCAATTCTCAAGTCATATTTCTCATATCTACACATCTTAGTTTTACCTACTGAGCTAGATTTAGCATTAGAATCATGATAGCTAGAATCAGTAGAAAATCATAAAAAAGTTGGTCGAACCAAGTAGTATACTACCTAGTCCCGAAATTTTTTCTCTGAATTTCGGGAGCTTAATTGGATAGTCTTGTATGATTGAAATCATGCTTGGTGTCAAATTTTACCAATTCTAAGTCAGCCTAAAGGTGATTTTAATTATGAAATACCTATATAAGTCATCCCTCTCAATTCATTTTCATAATCTAACAATGTGCTAACATTATCATCAATTCAAGAGCAATTATTCTTCCTTAAGATAAGATGTGACTCAAGGGGCAACAAACTAGATCAACGTATCTTGACATTATGTTTCAATTATGATTTCATGATAGATTTTATGTTGTTTATCATGTTTTTGCATCAATACATGTAGGACTTATCTAAGAACCTTGCATCACCTATTGAAGGTATAATCATTTACATTCAAGCATTTTTAGCCTTGCTTTCAAAAGAAAGCTTTTCCAATTCAGTTGAAGTTAAATTTCTATTTCAATTAGGGTTAATTCCAAACCTAGGGTTTGACCTAAGGCAAAACCCTATCCACAACTCTCTTTCTTTCCTTTTGTGTGTAGCTACAAGGATCTGACAAAGTTGGGAGACTTCAGGAAGCCTCTGGAAGCCATTATAGATCCTCTGCCATGGTTTGGACCTAATTTTCAAGGCCAAGGAGCCCAAAAATGCCATAGTCTTGGACCAAGATGCTCTATGCCCTGTTCCTCTTGGTTTGGCCTTAGATTTTATTGGTTAAACTCAAACAAACTAAGAATTAGGTTTTCAGTTTATAGTTTTTCACTATCTTTGAGACCAAAGCGTCAGACACTGTGGTCCTACAAAATCAGCCTCAAATTTCAGTCGTAGGTGGGCACCAAAATTCCCTTCTTAGATCTATTTTGGTTGTCTCAATTCAATTATATGATAGAGTGTTTCAGTAATTGTTTAGTCACTTATCTTTGTTTCTTCATTTCAATTCTACATTCTCTCATCCTTATCATATTCCTTTTCATAGTAGTAAAGGAATAGAAGCCCTAAAGATTATTCCTTGACTCTCTTTTAGTTAAACATAATCACTCCTTTAGGTTCTTTCATATTCCAATGTATGAACAAAAGTGGAGTTAGGTCCTAATACTACCCAATTCCATTTTCATCGTATACATTTTGGTGAACCCGACTATTCTTACTCTTGCATATTTCTGATTTTATGTTTTAGATCTAATTTTCAAATAAAGATACTTTCATTTCATAGCTTTATTTTAAAAAAAAATACAAAACAAAAAATCTTGTTTTATGTAATTTGTGTGTTTGCATGCTTTATTGCATTAGATCATTCATTACAATAGTTAGCATTTCTTATCAAAATGTCAAATTACTCTTTGCAAGACTATCATGCCTTTGATAATCTATTTTCTTATGATGACTATTTTTTTGAGGAAGTATATAGTAGTGAAGAACTTGAGAATGCTCTTGGTGGTTTCCTTTATCCCAAATCTTCTAAACCATCTTTTTGCCAAAGATTAATCAACATAATCTGGAAGCCATTTAGTGATGATGACCTTGAGATGCTGGATTAAACTCTTGATGAATTCATCCTTCCCTCTAAATATCCAAAAAATCACAAGGATATTATCATGCATGACAATCCACTTTATGAACCTTTACCTTCTATCAATACTATTTATGAAGAAGCTTTTGTGATAAAGGAAGTTGATGTGGTTGTCAATCCTCTTTATCAAGCTTTACCTTCTAGAGATGAGACCCTAATAACCATGATAATTCCTCTCCTATAACTTCTCTTGTTCACAAGTATAACTTTGTGCAAGAAGAGATTATTAACACAAATTTTACTCTTAAGAATGAAGTTTTGAAAATTGATGTCGATATTTCTCCTAAAAATGGCCTCTCCCTTGAGAGTATCTTAGAGCAAGAGGATGATATTATAAACACCTTTCTTAATGTCACTTTACCTTCTATAGATGGTACCTCTCCTAGAGAAGAAGTGTGGATGGACATTAATTTATCCTCTCCCAAATTTGGGCTTACCAATGAGGGCACATTAGTGCAAGAAGAGGTTACGAGCACTTCTTTCAAAGATCTCCCTCCTATGGATGAATCTTTGAAGAATGATCTTTATCCTAAAAAGTATCTCCCCCATAAGGATCATTTGGTCCAAGCGAATGATGTTGTAGCTACCTTTCCTAGTGATACCATACCCTCTTTTTATTTCAATGAATTTCCCACTAGAGATGAAACATTAATGAGTTATGTTTATCCTTCTCCTAAAGCTTGTATTACCCATAAAAATACCTTCTAGAGAAAGAGGATGAAATCATTAACAATTTCCTTGATGCCCTCACTTCTAAAATTGTATCCTTGGAGAACAAAGAACCTATTCAAATCAATACAATTCATGTTTCTAGTTATGAGAAGATTAAGCCCAACAAACCTCACAACATATTAAAAGTTGCAAGATACATATGTGAATTAGGTGCTATGAAAAGACAAGTAGAATAAAAATATGGTTCTGAAATACATAAAAAATTTAATACTTGTGTCAAAAATAAATATCCCAATTTTTTTCTCACTTCCCTTCCTTCCCTTCCCCATCCTAAGAATCATGTTGATAAGGAACCTAATCTTGTTGAAAAACTTGATGATATCTTATCTAAGATATCCCTTTGGGACTTGATTCAAGCTTCACCTTCACACCATAAGTTGATTCTGATAGACTTATAAAGCATTGAGAGGGGGGGGGTGTGGATCAGTGACACCAAAAATAATACTACTTTAAACACTGACTTGTAGATATACTTAACTAGTTTACTAAACACTATGCATACAATCCAAAATGATATTAAGGCATCCACAATAGGTAAAACATCCACCATAATACAAGTGTTTATACATGGAAAACCCAAATGGGAAAAACCATGGTGAGATGGGACTCACAAGTTAACTATCTGCAGTAATAGGTAATTGCCCGGTTAAGGTCTACAAAAGTGCTCTGCTAGGAGTGAATCCTGTTAAAGATCCCAAAGCTCTGTAAGGAGCTATACCCTATTAAAGGTAGTACCCTGTTAGGAGTAACCTCGATAGAGGATTTCTGAATCCAAACTAATGGATCAACTTGTTAAAGGATTTGTACAATGAAGCTTGTTAGAGCTTACCTCGTTAGGAGATTTGACTCTTGTAGTGATTAGAAAACAACAGGTGGTGTGATCTAGAAGTAGCACAACTTGCTTGAATAGATCCTCTTCTGCGCACTCAAAACTGCATAACCAACATACTCTGCAATGTCTCCAACAACTTAACACTTCTATCTTTGCATCAAATCATCTCATATCATATCATATCATATGTCCAAAATAGTTCGTCATAATGTCATTATATAGACATTTAGATTTCATGTCGGCCTTAGAAATCATATCACAATTTCCTAGGTGCAGTGTATCTAGACAATCAAACATAACTCATCACAAATTACTGCCAAAATTTGTCGATTAGGGTAACTCATCACAACCAATGATAACTAATCACACAATCAATGAATACCAGTTGGAACACCGATACTAGCTAGAGTTAACCATTTCAACATGTAAATTGATTGTCCTCCATTGCTTCTCTAATGATGTCTGTTGGATCTTCAAGTTGATGTCAAGTTATTTCCTGCATGTACCGGTTGTCTACATGTATCGGTTTGACACTCTCTAAACCATCATAAACAAAACTTCTAATACTGGTTGCAATACACATAACTTTAGAAGTAATACCAGTAGACAATGTGAACATATGTGTGTGTGTACATATTTCATCAATGACAACATATGAGGTCATTCATTACAATCATCATCAAGCCAAAAATCTCCCCCTTTGGCATTGATGGCAACACTTAGAAAATTTTATAACTATACAAATAAGTGTGCTTACAAAAATTGTACACAAATTTATCTACTCCCCGTTAAGAATACATAAAAAAATTTCACAACACATACATATTTCTATTCCCCCTTTGACAACAATGTCAAATTGAAAAGTTAAATACATATATATATAGCAAAATTTGCATCAAAAGTTTACATATACAAAAAAGTCTGTATTAAGGAGTGTTCACTTCAATTTTCAAGAAAATATCACTAAAAGTAATCTTCATTTGAGAAAAATCATTTTCCCATGTTTCTAGTAAAGTTTCAGTGATCTCAATGGTTGTCAAAATCTGTGCAGAAAACTCTTCCATTGCATCAAGTGTACTCATCTCTGGAGTCACCAAAACCACTTATGCATCCTTGTAAACTCATTGTAAGATGTCAACTTTTGGTCTCAATAAGTTCTTTAACTCCTTCAGCAATCAAAGTCTCTTTGCCTATTCAAAATCATAGACATCTAACCGGTTTTGCAAATCATCCACAGATTTGCCAAAAGCTAAGACTGAGTCCTGTAAAGGTATGTAGGCATTACATATCTTTGCTAGTTATGTATCTATTCACTTCTTAACAATATCAACATAAAAAAATGAAACATTAGATGTATATGCTAGAATTATGCCTCCTGACTCAATAGGTTTCCTCAAAATATCTTTATTCAAGGATAAAGCAATCTTCCCTGTATCAATATCTTTTAGTATTTGTTCACCTCTTTTTTTCCTGTAGTTTTTCTCAGCTATGGTCTAAGCTGCTTCCTCAAGGGACTTGATTTGGTTAGAAGCATTTGCAACCAACTATCTAAGCTTGTCAATAGGAGTTGACAAATTCCCTATAGCAGTCTCCGGTAGAAGACTTGACAAAATTTCCACTGCAGTTTGTATGGTTTCTGATTCCTTCCTCTGTTCCTTGGGCTGCTTCTTATGTGCTTTGGATTGCATCACATTTGCAATCTCCAACAATTCCAATGCACTCATTTTGTCAACATCTATAGGCCCTTTGATGCCAAATGAGTCATCATCATCATCATCATTATTTTGTTGCTTGACTAATGCTTTTTCAGGCTTAGCGGGTTTCTCCTTCTTAGTCTTCTCTTCCTCTTGTTCTTTCTCCTTTTTCTCTTCGAAGGATTTCTCAACAACTTTTTCTGCAGGTTTCTCTTGTGTAACTCATGAAACCGGTGGGAGTTGTGATGTCACTGGTTGATCATTTGTTGGTGGGGGTGGAATATCCACACTTGGTTGAGTTTCCAGTATCTCCACTGTATTAACCTATGAAACAGTAATTTCCGGTGGCTGCATATCTGGTGCAATAATGTTCCTAGATAGATCAATTGTATCTTGTATGTCATCAAAAAAGATCATTGATTGGGAAGTAGTGTCATCCTTCTTCTTGATAGGATAGACAACATCAGCTTGGACTATTTCTTTCTCATCCATTTTTGGTTGTACTTCAGGCTTTGTTTGCTCATCATCATAAAAATTTGAATGCTTATGCATCCGTTGAACATTTCAAGCTATCTGATGAGTCTCAACTTCAACAGATTGAGTTTTCCCATTCAATAACTTCAATCTTCCTACCTTAGAGATAAATTGTCCTTTGTAATTATCAAGGCAACCAATTCATCTCTAGATAATTCAGGAAAATATTGAATAAATACATTATCAATAATTTCTTGATCTTTGTCAGCAATAATTTGCCACTTATTTGCAAGAATAGAATTCAAAGAATCAGAAATATCATCTTTAAGATCCTAAGGTAATCAATTATATTGACATAAATAGTTGATTACCTATTGAACAATTTGTTCCTTCTGATCTTCATCAAATGAATCAATACATTTCTTGACATTACCAGATCTGTTTCTCTCCAATGTTTTCACTGTCTTCTCAAAATCAGTCATAGGCTTGTAAGATAGGACATTAATAGGAAGAGTTTCCTTTGGTACTTCTTTCACTGGTTTAGCTACTTTACCAGTTGCTTTCTTTTTCTTGGGTCCCTCCTCAGTGTCAGTATCATTACATTCTTCTTGAAGAATAAGTTGATGACCTCTCTTCTTTGTTGCAATATGCTTTGTAGCAGTTACTTTGGGTACCTGTTCCTTTTTTACTTGGACACTTCATGTCACTCTTGTATTGGCAGGTACAAAAGATGTTGAAGGTGCTTTCTCAACTTTCTTCTTCTTTCCTTTCACATTATTGGGTTGAGCACTACTAGTTTCAGCTTTTGCGGTTTGTTCCTCAACAATATCCAACCTTTTCTTCTTCTTGTCTACTGGAGATGCCAATAGGTTATTGTTCTTCTTTTCTTCTTCTTTGGATTTCATTACTATAGTTCTAGAGGATTTAATCTCATTTGTTTCAGTGAGTCTAATCGAAGAGGTAGTGTGGATGACCAAAACTCTACTTCCAATAATTTTTTTACTTTTGGTTTCAGTTTGATTTCTTGGAGTTCAAAGAAACAAATCATCATTTATGTTTCTTCTACGTAGGTTGAATATGTTGCAATAAATTCTATAGGTACTCAAGCATTGTAGCTAAGGAAAGTTCTTAATGAGATTGGGGAATAACAAGTTCAACCAACATTAATCGTTTATGATGATATGGGCACCATAAAGTTGGCCAAAAATCCTATGCATCATAGTAGAACTAAGCATTTTGATCTTAAGTATCATTTTATTAGAGATTTGGTGCACAAGAAAGAGGTATAACTTTAGTATATATCAAGACTATCAAACAACTTGTAGACGTTTTCACTAAGGTGATTGCAAAGGCTCAATTTTTTATGTTGTACAAGACTGTATTGTGAGTCCTCTATGCATCAAGGGGGAGTATGTTGGAAACTAATCCTTTAGTTTTGCCTACAAGAAATTGTCATCTTTCAATTTCTATTTTGCTTCTTAGTTTTTCAATTTAACATGTTTGCTATGGTGGAAGTAATCAGATCTTTATTAGCTAGTTTTTGCTTTAGGTTCATGTGAAGGCAATGTTGATGCCTAAAATTTCTTCTAGAACAACAGCCTTATGGGAATTTTACTGAATGAGGGATTTATTGCACTTCACTGAATGACCTCTAAGGTTTTAAAAGTCGACTCTTCATCTAAATAGGGAAAGGGAAGAGAGAAAATACTGCAATTAAATTGTTGGCATTATGTGAACCAGCATGAGCCTTATGTGAACTGGCATAAAGACATAATGATATTGTATGTTGTCATTGATGTCAATATGGGACATAGTGTGAACTGGCATATGTGTGAACCGGTATATGCCAAAGTGAAGCGGTATATTTGTTCAAGGTGAACTGGCATGTAGTGATGGGAACCGACACATGGAAGCACTGTATGACTACCGGTTGGTAGGTAGCTTCCACTTTGGGGTTTCTGGTTGGAGTACCTCAAGTTTGTGTGACTCAATTGGTGATCTTTGTGTGATGAGTTAGTAGTATGATGAAGGACAGACCATGTTTCCACGTAAGCTCTATGTGCGTGAAGGATCTTGCACGAAGATGACTATTCCTATCTACCTCGGGAATGTGCGAAGTCTGTCAAACGGTGATAAAGCGTGATGGGTTATCAGCTGCCATGAAAATGGTGGATAATGGATGATGGAGAATGTCTTGAGATTGATTCAAGACTGGTGCATTTAATGCAGTATGATCCAATGGTCAGGATCGAACCATTTGAATTGCTCAACCTAACAGGTTTAGGGTTTAGGGTTTTTGCTACCGACCTGTATGTTTCCTATAAGGTCGATGTTGGGTTTCTGTCTGAGGTTGTTGGCAAAAAGTTGTGAGTGTGTATCCAAGGAAAGTGATACGTGATTCTTGCCAGACCAAAGGAGAGAAGAGATACCTGCAAAGTGAATGTGCAGAAGGAAAAGAGGAGCCTAAACGGATCTGCATTAGCATTGAGTGTTGTTAACAGATCATTGTAATACCTATTGATCTCTAACCACTTCAATAGTTGTAAAATCCCCTAACAGGGTAGCCTTAACTGGCTTGATTCAAAATCCCTTAAATCAGGTGGTCTTAACTAGCTTGTTTCAAATCCCTTAATCGGGTAACTCGAGGCTAATGAGTTCTGAGAAGCTAGAGAAGCTTAGGAGATCCTTTCAGCTATTGAGTTCTTAAAATCCTCTAACAAGGTGACCCTACCAGGTTTAACCCTTAACCCAGTATCCCTTAACCCAGTATCCCTTAACAGGGTGATCCTTAACAGGATCGGTTCCTACCAGAACCTATTGTAATGTCCTTAACCGGACAAGGCTCCTAACAGAGCGGACTTCTAAAGAGTTCAAAAAGTAGCTTGTGGGTATTCATTCCCACCATGGTTTTTCCCAGTTGGGTTTCCACGTGAAAAATATGTGTGTCATGTGTAATGCTCTTGTCTTGTGATGCTCTGTTTTATCTGTTAAGCACATGAAGGTTCTATGTTTTATGCCTGTCTATAAAACATATTGAACTCACTATTGTGAAGATCTGATAGTTAGGTTTACTAGTTTATGCATGAGAATATAATGATATTGTGGTATTGAGCTAAGAGAAAAGCTTATTGAGTGACTGGTTAATGACTGATTGAGCTATACTGGATGTTACCGATTGCACTCTATTTTACTGGTATCCCTATTTATCAATCATTTGGAGTATTTGCTGTCAAACCAGTTTTGGACTATATTTGTGTTTGTATTGATTCACCCCCCCCCTCTCAGTAGCGGTTTGGTACTAGTGGTTCATCATTGAGATATCAATTGGTATCATAGCACTCCAGGTCCTCTGTGTTGTAAGCTTAACCACTTGAGGAAAAGATCCTAGCCAAATGATGAAGAGGGAAGGTCCAAAGTTCAACAGGGAAAACTTTGGTATATGGAAAGACGGGATGAAGATATTCATCAAAACAATGGGTGTTCAACACTGGAGTTATTTTGAAAATATATATGTTGTTCCAACCGGTACTCTCGCCGATGACCAAAAGAGAGAGATACAAGAAAATGGGCAAGTCATGGAAGCCCTCATCAGTAGCCTATCTGACATTGAATTTATTGATGTTCAAGACAAGGCTAATCCCAAAGAAGTATGGGATGCTCTTGAAAATATCTATGGTGGTGATAAGCATGTAAAACAGGCTAAGGAAGAGAGCTTGAGAGGAAAGTTTGAAGACATGCGGATGGTTGAAGGAGAGACCATTCAGCAGTATGGAATAAGAATCAAAACAGTTGTTGGAGAAATAAAGAGTGCAGGTGGCAAAATAGAAGATTCCACTGTGGTAAGTAAATTCCTGAGATCCCTGTTGCCGGTCTATGCAATAAGGGTTGTTGCTATTCAGGAGCTGAGATCAATAGACAAGTCTAAGGCATCCTTGGACTCCATCATAGCCAAGTTGACAACCTATGAGCTGAATAGTTTTGATGGTAGTGTTCAAAAGATAGAATCAGCTTTTAAAGCTTCTACTATACCATCCAGAAAAGGAAAAGAGGCTGGCACTAGTGGGGAACCTAATCAGAACAGAGAAATGAAGAATAAAGAATTTCTAATGGAGTTTGAAGCTCTTCTTGCCAGGAGATTTCCAAAAGGAACTGATAAATACAAAGGTAAGGTTCCTTTAAAATGTTTCTCCTGTAACCAGATAGGACATATTGCTATGAACTGTCCTAATAGTGACAACAAGGATAAACCAAAAAGGTTTAGGAAATTCAAAGGAGGAAACCGGAGAAGTTATTTTGTGGCAGTTGATGAAGGTGTCACAGATGAGGAATTAGAAGATGAAGAGAATGAAGACATTGTGTTCATTGCTGTAAAGGAAGATGTAGCAAACAAGAAGGCTCTTGTCTCCCGGTTTGATGATTCCAATGAGTGGATCATTGACAGTGACTGTTCCCACCATATGATTGGTGACCGGAGCAAGTTTCTATCCTTAGAAGAGTATGATGGTGGTGTGGTTCACTTTGGCAATGATGCACCATGCATGGTCAAAGGTAGAGGGTCCATCTCTTTGAATGGAAAGAGTAGTGCTAACAATGTGTACTGGGTTGATGGTCTCAGACACAACCTTCTAAGTGTTGCCCAGCTAAATGATAGTGGTCTCACTCTGCAATTCAAGAATGGAGTTTGCAGAATCAAAGGTAAAGATGGTAAATTGGTAGCCACCAGCATGCAGACTAAAGGTAACCTATTTCATCTGAATGCAAATATAAGTACATGTCTTATGGCTAAGCTTGATGATAGCTGGATATGGCATAGGAGGTTCTGCCATATGAACTTTGATAACATTGTGAAGGCTAGTAAGATCAAGGTAGTTAGAGGGTTGCCGGTGTTGAGAAAACTGGATAATACCTTGTGTAGAGAATGTCAATTGGGGAAAATGTCTTCCTCAACCTTTAAAGGTAAATCTTTTACTGCTGACAACTTGCTTGATCTTGTGCATACTGATTTATGTGGTCCTATGAAAACTAGAAGTGTGTAGGGTGATAGGTACTTCATGATTCTCACTGATGACTGCTCAAGATGATGTGGGTCACATTCTTGAAAGACAAGTCTAAAGCTTTTGGGAAATTCAAATCTTTCAGAGCATTAGTGGAGAAGGAAAGTGGTAAAAGGATCAAATGTCTCAGAACTGATCAAGGAGGGGAATTCACTTCCAGTGAATTCAACAAGTATTGTGAAGAATTTGGCATCAAGAGACAGCTGTCTGCCCCCCGGAATCCATAGCAGAATGGCCTAGCAGAGAGGAATAACCAAACTGTGGTTGAAGCAGCTAGAACTATGTTGATCCAAGGAAAGGTTGGTCACACCTTTTGGAGAGAAGCGGTGAGCACTGCAATTTACACTATGAACTGGGTACTCATCAAAAAGGGTAAGGACAAAACTCCTTATGAGTATTGGACCGGTAAGACACCTATGGTAAACTACTTTAAGGTATTTGGTAGCAAATGTTACATCAAGAGGAGTGAACATCAGGGCAAATTTGAAGCTAAATGTGATGAAGGAATATTTCTAGGATATTCCACCAAGAGTAAAGCTTTCAAGTACTACAACAATAGGACTCAGAGAATTATGGAAAGCATCAATGTAAGAGTTGATGAATCCTTTGAGAAGACTGAGAAAACCGGCAGTGAGCAAATTGTAAATGAACTGGTTGCAACCTTCTGGGAACTAGTTGTCAGTCAACCTAGTACCAGTAACAGTGTTCTTGAACCGGTGAATGTTGATACTAATGAAGATGAGGATGAAGAAGAAAAGCAAGAAGAACCAGTTAAGACCATTCCTTGGTATGTCAAGTTGAATCATGGTCCCAAGTAGATCATAGGCGATAAGGAGGCAGGAATCCTTACTAGAAGAAAGATCAGAGAAAACTCATGTATGATCTCTGAATTTGAGCCTAAGTCATTCAAAGAGGCTCATAAAGATGAAGACTGGATCAAGGCAATGGAAGAAGAACTTGACCAGATAGAGAAAAATGGTACATGGTCCTTGGTACCCAGACCAGAACATAAAAATGTCATTGGCACCAAATGGGTGTTCAGAAATAAGTTGAATGAGGATGGCACCATGATTAGGAATAAAGCCAGATTGGTATGCAAAGGATATGCTCAAGAAGAAGGTGAAGACTATGGGGAAACCTTTTCTCCTGTAGCTAGATTGGAAGGAGTTCGTATGCTTCTTGCATATGCAGCTTTTAAGAGGTTCAAGGTATATCAAATGGATGTAAAATCTGCATTCCTAAATGGTGTAATTGAAGAGGAGGTGTATATTGAGCAACCAAATGGGTTTTCCCTATTTGAAGACAGTGACATGGTATGTAGGCTACATAAAGCATTATATGGTCTAAAGCAAGCACCTAGGGCATGGTATGAGCACCTACATTCCCATCTTGTGAAGATTGGATTTGAAAGAACAAGTGAAGATAACAATATCTACTTGAAGTTTGAAGGAGATCAGATTCTAATCTGTGAAGTTTTTGTTGATGACATCATCTTTGGTGGAGACGACAAGATGAGTCATGAGTTTGCTGATGAGATGAAGAAAGAGTTTGAGATGTCACTCATAGGGGAGATTAAGTTCTTCATTGGACTGCAGATCTAGCAGATGAAAGATGGAATCTTCATCACTCAGTCCAAATATGTCAAAGAGGTGTTGAAGACTTTTGGCATGGAAGATAGCAAACCGGTTGGTACACCGATGGTGACCGGTTGTAAATTGACAAAGGAGGATGATTCTGCACCGGTTGATGAGAAGGAATACCGGTCAATGATTGGTAAGTTGCATTATGTAGTGCATAGAAGATCGGATATTGCACATGCAGTTGGCATTATTGCAAGGTTCCAGAAGAGTCCAAGAGAATCTCACTTGAGTGCAATCAAGCAGATTCTTAGGTATCTGAAGGGAACAATTGACTATGGATTGTGGTACCCATACAACAATAATTTCAATCTGAAAGTATTCATAGATGTTGATTTGGCCGGTAATGTGGATGACTAGAAGAGCACAACCGATGGTGCATTCTTTCTCGGTGGTAGACTAGTCTCATGGATGAGTAAAAAGCAGAGTTGCATCTCTCAGTCTACAGCAGAAGCGGAGTATGTTGCAACTTTCATGAACTGCACTCAGACAATCTGGATGAAGCATGTACTGGAAGGCTTCAAGATCCCTATATCTGAACCGGTAAGTATATTCTGTGATAACACAAATGCTATCAATATATCAAAGAATCTTATTTTACATTCTACAACCAAGCATTTTGCGCTTAAGTATCATTTCTTGAGGGAAAAGGTTCAGAATAAAGAGATTGCACTGGAGCATGTGTCCAGTAAGGAGCAGTTACCAGACATATTCACCAAGCCTCTCCCAAAGACAACATTTGTGCATTTGAGAGGTGAATTAGGGGTCTTGCCCCTTCAGGAGGTGAACTAAAAGTGAGTGTTCCACATCAGTCAGGTACTGAAAAGACAAATCTTTGGTTGATTGGTGTGTTTATGGATGCTACTCCTCAGGGGGAGCATCATGATGAAACAGTGATGATTGTAGCTCCACTTTGGCATTATTGTCAAAGGGGGAGAAGGAGTGAAGTGAAAAAGACATCTATAGCAAATGGGGAGAAGATGTGAAGCAGAGAAGATATCTTTTGTATATTGCCATCAATGTCAAAGGGGGAGATTGTTGGCATTATGTGAACCGGCATGAGCTTTATGTGAACTGGCATAAAGACATAATGATATTGTATGTTGTCATTGATGTCAATATGGGACATAGTGTGAACCGGCATATGTGTGAACCGGTATATGCCAAAGTGAAGCGGCATATTTGTTCAAGGTGAATCGGCATGTAGTTATGGGAACCGGCACATGGAAGCACTGTATGACTACCAGTTGGTAGGCAACTTCCACTTCGGGGTTTCCGATTGGAGTACCTCAAGTCTGTGTGACTCAATTGGTGATCTCTATGTGATGAGTTAGCAGTATGATGAAGGACAGATCGTGTTGCCACGTAAGCTCTATGTGCATGAAGGATCTTGCATGAAGATTACTATTTCTATCTACCTCGGGAATGTGCGAAGTTTGTCAAATGGTGATAAAGTGTGATGGGTTATCAACCGCCATGAAAACAGTGGATAATGGATGATGGAGAATGTCTTGAGATCGATTCAAGATTGGTGCATTTAATGCAGTATGATCCAATGGTCAGGATCGAACCATTTGAATTGCTCAACCTAACAGGTTTAGGGTTTAGGGTTTTTGCTACCGACCTGTATGTTTCCTATAAGGTCGATGTTGGGTTTCTGTCTGAGGTTGTTGGAAAAAAGTTGTGAGTGTGTATCCAAGGAAAGTGATACGTGATTCTTGCCAGACCGATGGAGAGAAGAGATACCTGCAAAGTGAATGTGCAGAAGGAAAAGAGGAGCCTAAACGGATCTGCATTAGCATTGAGTGTTGTTAACAGATCATTGTAATACCTATTGATCTCTAACCACTTCAACAGTTGTAAAATCCCCTAACAGGGTAGCCTTAACTAGCTTGATTCAAAATCTCTTAAATCAGATGGTCTTAACTAGCTTGTTTCAAATCCCTTAACCGGGTAGCTCGAGGCTAATGAGTTCTGAGAAGCCAGAGAAGCTTAGAAGATCCTTTCAGCTATTGAGTTCTTAAAATCCTCTAACAAGGTGACCCTACCAGGTTTAACCCTTAACCAGGTATCCCTTAACTGGGTGATCCTTAACAGGATCGGTTCCTACCAGAACCTATTGTAATGTCCTTAACCGGACAAGGCTCCTAATAGAGTGGACTTCTAAAGAGTTCAAAAAGCAGCTTGTGGGTATTCATTCCCACCGTGGTTTTTCCTAGTTGGGTTTCCACATGAAAAATATGTGTGTCATGTGTAATGCTCTTGTCTTGTGATGCTCTATTTTATCTGTTAAGCACATGAAGGTTCTATGTTTTATGCCTGTTTATAAAACATATTGAACTCACTATTGTGAAGATTTGATGGTTAGGTTTACTAGTTTATGCATGAGAATATAATGATACTGTGGTATTGAGCTAAGAGAAAAGCTTATTGAGTGACTGATTCATGACTGATTGATCTATACTGGATGTTACCGGTTGCACTCTATTTTACCGGTATCCCTATTTATCAGTCATTTGGAGTATTTGTTGCCAAACCGATTTTGGATTGTATTTGTGTTTGTAATGATTCACCCCCCCCCCCGCCTCTCAGTACAGGTTTGGTACTAGTGGTTCATCATTGAGATATCATAAACTAACTAAGGCGATACACCAAGGATTTATGATTTAAAATTTTGAGAGCACAAAAAATTATGCATCATATGCATAATTAAAAGGCTTGATAATGGTAATAACTAGAATAGATGCATTTCATGGATTCATTCTAAGCATATTATGATTTAAACACACCACTACTTAATAGAAAGAGTTTCAAACATGATTCTACCAAAAAAAGTTATATTTAAAATCTCAAAAGCTTCTACATATTGAAAATCCTTAATTTCTACTCCAAAAGACATAAAACATAATTTAGTCATAGATGTAAAATAACAAACACAAAGGCCAAGAATTGGCGCAGCCTAATCATTTATCTTGAATAAAACTAATATAATGCTAAAGTCTAAGTAGAGTCAAAAAATTGTTCTTTGAATGAACCCCCAAAAAGTGATATCAATTGCCTTTATATAGCTCTCTTTTGATGCAAATCGAGATACCAGAGGAAATAGAAAAAAAATTCCTCCTTATGGTCGCGTGGTTGATCATCACATTTTTCTTTATGAGCATCGCTCCTTCATTCCTCTTCATCATTATTGGCCCACTCATTTCAACAAATTGATTCTCTGTATCAGCCTACATAGTTCCCAAAATGGATGCATGTCATCAAATCATGCCTTTGGTTACATCTCGAGCTATCATGATATTCAAAATTCCACTTCGTCAATGTGTGGTTGATTTCTTGTCTGTAGGTACATGTGGTAGCCAGGCAAAATTTCTCATCACTTTTCATTCCTTTCCTTTTTAAAGGCTTGCAAGAAAGACACGTGGCGAGCTAGTGGGGATTTTCAACCTTTCTCACCTTCTCTTCTCAAGAAAACCCCGCAATCATGACACATGGCAGGCTGTATGTGAAAGATCCATTTTATTTAAAGGGGCCAAGAGAATGCGCTAGGAAGGGACAAATGATAGCTTAGTGGGACTTTGCGGGGGTGGAACAAAGGTTCTATGCTCAAAAGTCCACCCGACTAACAAGTGACAAAATAGGCGAGAAGCCTTCAAAAGCCGAGACACTAAAATACAACAAAAGAAAGGGCCCAAAAGGGAAGCTAAGGATTTTAATCCACAGGTAACAAAGTCATATTATTTATTTATGTTTCAATGTTACTACTTATATTATACAAAGTTGCTTTGCTTGTTGCTCTATTTTGTTGAATATAATGCAGTGTGCTTATTTTTTTTTGTGTAGACAAGGCTCTATTGTAGGCGCTCTTTAATTTTGTTTTGTTGTTAAATATATATCATCATCTTTTGGGACTATTTGCAATATTCATTAACCAAGTCCACACAATTAAATAGACTTTACATTTTACTAACAACCCTTTAAATCCTTTTGTAAATTTATTTAACTCCAACTTTTACAAAACTCTTGGTTTAATCGTTCTTGCAAATTCCTGATGATAATTTAATATTTCACAAAGAGAAAAACATTTAATTTAAAAACTCACCACATTATGTTAAACAGTGTCAAGAATGTCCCTATAAATGATTTCATTTCAAACCTTATGAATTTTTCAATTTAATTGTTTTCATGATTTTTCGTATTGCACAAACACTTCTAGGGCAAGTCTATTGAATAGATGTATAGTTTTTCTTTGAATTGACATGCAAGTCATAAGTTTAATGCATTTAACTTACACAAAATTGATTATATGAGACATTCGTAAGATAAACAATTATGACACTATCATGGTAAAAGTGTCATGGTAAAAGTGACATTGATACTTGCAAGCCTTTAATACTTTCTTATACGATGATTATGATGAAAGTATCTTGACTAAGTTATTTCCTCTCACCCTTAGAGATTATCTTATTCAATGGTTTTATTACGTGGATCTTGGCTCCATCCATATGATGATTAGCTATCTACAACTTTCCTTCACCACTTTTGAGTGAATATGAGCCTAAAACTATTCTTAGATTTATTTTTTGTGCACAAAGGTCCAATAAGTATATCATTATAATTTAATCTTTTTTTGTAAAAATGAAATATATGCACGATGATAAATTGTAAACTATCTTTGCTAAGAGATTATTAACAATACACATTTGAACAACTTTATACTTCTTTTGTGAACCTTCGTATACATTTATTTAACATTTTTTAATTATGATACATTTGTCTCATCATTATGATTTAATTCATTTAAATTAAATTATCTATAAATTTATGTTTTCTTCCATTTATTAAAATTATAAGGAAAAATATGCATCGGTAATAATATTGGTTATTGTCTTGTCTGAATCTTAGTTTGGTCTTTTAGTTGTCTTTTTGTGTCCGATTGGGCTTTTGTTGTCTCTTTGACTATTGTTTCTTATGCTTATCCTTGCAGCCCGTTTTGTTTTGGATCTTTCTATCTGATTCTATACCTCTTAGAATCATTTTGTAATGGGTTTCGGGGCCCCTTCAAAACCTGTTTTTGTCTTAATCCAAAATGATATTGATTATTGGAAAACAATAGATATCTTAAATGCATCAATTTAAATTTTTTTTTTTTTTTTTTTTGAGTTATTAGGTACTTGTCGTAGGCAATACTATTGCATTCACTGAAGCCCAATCAATCAATTAGTTTGCACCAATCAAAAGTGATTATTATTTTTGCTTTCAAAATAAACTTGGTTTTTGTAAAGTTGAGATTTATATATATATTTTTTGATAGGTAATAGGTCGTAGCCGCAATATTTCTATTAAATTTTAATAATTACACCTCGGTTCAATGTGGGCACTCATAGGAAAGAACTGAGGCAAGAAAACCTCCAGTCTTGCCCAAGGAATTTCTTCCTAGCATATAAGTTTACATTAGTAACACAAGCTCTATTTTTATAGTTAGGCTTGTCCAACTGATTACAAAAATACACAATACCTATTGTGTTAAATCTTTCACCAATGTTGTTGTGGTGGTATTAGTTATATGGCTTCAAGGTGGTGCCATGGTTCTTGCCTATTACACCTCTCCTGGGGTGCTTAGTTCCTTATGTATTTCCTCTTTTTCCTGATACCTCCTACACGTAGGAAAAACCAAAAGACCAAAACACATATCCTTCTATCGAATGCAATTTGTTAGAACCATATCCTCCTCAATACCCTGGGAATATGCAATTATATTATCATATATATGCTCAATGTGAAAGGATCAAACACCCCTAATCTCACAAATAAATACCAGTGAAACCTATTCAAATGTTGCAGAGAAATGCATTACTGATCAAACATAGGTCAGTCATAAATTTGTCTCCTTACATTCCCAGCAAACTGCACAAATCAATATTAATTACAGAGGGGAGGATACAGAGTCTTGTATCCTGAAATCAACCCAGCAGGATGCTTCCGATTTGCACTGAATCCAGGATAAAAGGACCTCATATATTCCCTTTAACGCCTGAGGCTATACCACATGCTTGTGTTTAAGGAAAGAAACATGAATTTTAGCTAACCTATTACTAACATATAGTATTCTATAGGAAAAGGAACACAGGAACCTTCAGAAATCATTTGCCTTAAATAACAACAGTCAGCATTCACATGCTCTATTGAGAGTTAATATAGTAGCCACCCCGAGCCCCCCAATAGGCCATATCTTGCATGGAGTATACTTGTCATATTTAACAGTCTCTAAATGACCCATCCTCATTTTTGATAGGGATTCTAGGCATGAAGATCTTAGGTAGCTGAAAATAGGGCCTTGGCTTGTCCTGTTCTGGCAGTTTTCTAACAAGTTGGCATATCTTTGAGTGATGAATATTTAATGCCTAGATTTAGTCTTATCTTATAATCTCTAGTGTTATCCTCCTTAACAGTGCGCTTCCAATAATGTTAATAACCATGAGGGGAGCAGTCAGCCATGATAGGCTACCACTGGATCAAATTAGACAAGAAGGCATCAAAATTGCCTTCAGCTGGGCACAAAGGGACAACAAAATTGATGATGTCAACATATATAGTTATGAATATATATAAATATATAAAATACACATTTGTGTATATATACCTTTATATACATATATACATATATATACATACATACATGTATATATGTATATATATGTATATATATGTATATATGTATATATATGTATATATGTATATATATGTATATATGTATATATATATGTATATATGTATATATATACATATATATACATATATACATATATGCATGTATGTATGTATATATATGTATATATATACATACATATATACATATATGTATGTATATATATACATACATATATACATATGTATATATATATGTATGTATATACATATGTATATATATACGTATGTATATATATCTATATATATGTATATATGTATATACATGTATATATATATTTTTATATTTTTATAAGTGAGCTAGTGTATACGGGGCACACCGCATGTAAATGTTACACAATATAGCTTGCCTGTTATGGGTGCCCCACTTTACTTGTTGAGTCCCCTACAGATGATTATCAGGAACCAACTTCCTTATTAAGTACTATATAGTTAAGCATTAAATTATTTTGATGCAAGGAATTATTTCCATAGAGAGGGTTAGCAAATTTACACTGAGTGTTATATCGTTAAGCATAAACTAGATATCGAAAAATTAGGGTTACGCTTGCCAAATGCACCATTACCACCTATTATAGGGCACAATAACATACACTTGCCTCAAACTATATTAAACTACAATAAACACTATATAACCTTATATATTAAACATACTTTAAATTCAGAGTTTACCCAGACCTTGCTCTAACTTCATTTGATTACATATGTATCTTATATAACAGTCTATTGGGAGGATCTTCTTCTAGCTATAATATGCCTCTATTTTAGTATAAAGAGAGTTTATAAACTATGCAGTGTTAACCATAAGCCCTAGCTATACTGTATATGACCAAAAAACTGTGAAAGAAAGAGGGCTCACCTCGAGTATATCATCTTTCTTTTGAAGATTCTGGGGAGTCGGATTCCCCTTCCAGCTTGATGCCCTATAGCTTGAGGTAGTCTTAAAACCATGACGCCTTCCTAGGTGTGCGGAGGTGGAACAAGTTAAGGAGAAATTCAATGCTTCTTTGTATGTCTTCCACCCTTGCGTTGAAGGCCTCATGCTCCTCAATAACCAGTATTGGCTTTCTAGGAACTAGATTGTTGTTTATAATCAAAATGTCATAGTGTGAAGGCCCGGGAATGGTCATCTCATCGCTAATATTGACCATAACCCTATCTAATTCAACCAGAATTGAAGCCTCGAAGATTACCTTGCATAGGCCCGCTGTAATGTCTCTATCCTTTTCAATAAACATCATGACTGCTAAGAACATGGTCGCAATGTCATTGTTGGCTCTAGTTCGGTCTTCATTAGTTAAGAATTCCTCACCAAGGATGTGTTCCACCGCATCCACCACCAACTCATGAGGGAATTTGATGATCCTTTTCAACCTATCCCTTGAAATTTCCCCAACGAAGGCCATTTGTCTTTTGAGGCTTTTTAGTCTTACCGGGGTATCCATGGTTTCTATCTAAGAAGTTGCTATCAGAGGGAATTAGATAGTTTAGAGAGAATCTATCGTGAGTGAAGCCAACTTTGTCTAGCTTTTTTAAGATAGAGGTGAACTTTCTAGATACCGCTATGATTAATGGGCATGCCTTTGATGTCGAATTGTAATTATTATTAAGACAAATCTTTCCCGTTAGCCAAAAAAGTGATCATATAAGTACATCTTCCCGTATCTTGGTAGAGTGTTGATAAGATCGGTTTCTTACTCCTTGTGATGTGAGGTCGGCATGGTAATTAAATGCCACCTCATCTTCCTCGAAACTATACTTTTGTGGGGAAGTAAATATTATCCATTAATGAGTATTATAGCATATGTTAAATTTAGATGCTATCTTTGTGTTATGTATAGAAGGGGCCTCATAGTTTCTTAACTACGAAATACTTCTTTTGGTAAGAATTATGATTTTATTTTAATTAAAGGGATTATTTTGTAGTTTCTATAACAGTTTTTAGGTTCTATTAGTTATCCCTTGCCACTATTGACTATTGAGAGGATCATCTTAGAGGTGAGTGGTCAGGCTTTATGTAGATACTAGGTTTACCATCAGCACCTTGGTTTGCAAGATGGTCCGCCCTGGAGTTACCTTCCCTATATATGTGATTGAAGGTTATTCCTTCAAAGGGTTGGACCATACTAAGAATGTTATTAGGATTGCATTGAGTTTCCAATTGGGCATATCCCCTTTCCTGAGGGCATTGATAATGATGGCAGAGTCTCCTTCTATGTTAATTTTGTTAACTTTCAAGATTTTACATAATTTAATTCCTTCCTCAAGATCTCTAAGTTCAGCTTCATTATTTGTGCTAATTCCCAAAGGATGAGCTAGAGCAACTATTTCTTCTCCCTTTGAGCTATGCATGTTGCATCTGATGCCCGCCACTCCTAGATTTCCTCTAGAGGCTCTATTGAAATTGAGTTTAACCCAACCCTCAGTTGGGGGCATCCACTTATAGTCTTTGCATTTTTGAATAGCTCTAATAGGGTCATCCCCAATAAATGGGGGAATCTTTAAGCTAGTCCATTTTAATCTCATTTTATCATCCCACTGTGACATTTCCATGTTTTTATGGTTTTTCATAGAATGACTATTGATCAGTTCTATTATGGCCGCCTCAACCTTGTTTGTGAGTTGTTGCCATTCCAACTTGTCATCTCTGAAAAAATCTCCTATTTCTTTCTTTCCAAATCTCCCAAACAAGCATTGAGGGAGTTACCACCCAAAGTCCATCATAAATGCTCCCTTTGTTCTTGATGGGCCATGCCTGAAACATAGCCATGACTGAGTCTGGAATGGGAGAGTACCAATTCAGTTGTTTTCTAAGCTAACTCCAGCAGTTATGAGAGTATTCATAAGTAAGAGATGATTGGTTGATTATTCTTCCTTCTCACAGAGCGGGCATGTGCTTTGGCCTTCATACCCCATGAATATGTCAGCAGTTAGGAATTTGTTATGTAATGCTAGCCAAGCATATAGCTCTGCTTTGGGAAGGCTTCTTGTGTCCCAGCAAAGTTTTAATGGAATGTCCTTAGTAGTATCAGGACCATGTTCTATAAGAATGTTGTATCCTTCTTTTGTGCTATACCTACCATTCTTAGTCCCTGCCCAGATTAATCCATCTTCATCCTTACCTAAAGAGATTATCCTGGACAATAGTATCTTTTCTAATTCTCTTAATTCATAGGCTGACAGACCCAAATTTCCAAATGATTTCCACCTCCAGACTTTTATACCCTCCACTGAATTTTCCTCAATATAATCAGCAACCTTATCTCCCCATAGTCTTTCCAAGATAACCTTAGAGGTGTCAAATTTGTTATCTTTGCCTATTGCAGGGCAACCTCCCCATGAGTCTAACCAAAATAGTGCTTTCTTGCCATTCCCTAGATTCCATGTTAGTTTTTTTTATACTCTTTCCATGCAGTTCATCATGAAATTCCATATTCTGGATCCCTTGGGGGCTGAAAGAACTCTAAAGATGTTGGTTGGATCGTTATTATGGAGATATTTATTGTATAGGATCCTGGCCCATTTTAAATGGGGATTTTTATGCATTCTCCATACCAAATTAGCCCCAAGGGCTTTGCTTTGTAGAATCATATCTTTTATCCCCAAACCCCCTTTCTCTTTAGGTTTGCAGATTTTTTCCCAGGCCATCAAAGGCTTTCTGAATTTCTCACTAGCTCCCTGCCAGAAGAAGGTTCTAATGTGTTTATTTATTTCATTCTTTTTTACTAAAGGGAGGTCTATACAAGAGAGTTTGTAAATGGGCATAGCCAATAGTATTGATTTTATCATAATGGTCTTGCCAGCTGAGGATAGCCATTTCCTGCTCCATGAGCTAATTCTATTTTTTATTTTTGATATAATTTGATCCCACAAATTTGAGGATCTCCAACCTTTGTCCAAGGGGATGCCCAGGTATTTGCATGGCATTATGCCTTTATTGAATTTTAAGGTTTTGCATATCTTGTCTACTAGTTTCTCTTCAGTATTGAAGAAGAAAATATTTGATTTTGTAGTGTTAATTTCTTGTCCTGACACCAATGAGTAGGTCTGTAGAATTTGTCTAATAGCATTGGCTTCTTGAACATCACTATGTTCGAAGAGCATAGTGTCATCCACAAATTCTTGATGTGTAGTTGCTTCCAGGTCACTGGTAATTTTAATTCCCTTAATAGATGATTGTTCTCTTGCAGTATTTAATAGTCTTCCGAGGGACTCAACCATTAGTATGAAGAGGAAGGGAGAGATTGGATCCCCTTGCCTTAGTCCCCTGGAGATATTGAAGAAACCAATAGGGGACCCATTGACAAGGATTGACATTCTTGGTGTTGATATACACTCATATATAAGATTGATCCATTGTCTAGCAAAGCCAAAAGCTTCAAGACATTTACATAAGAAGTGCCAGTCAACCTTATCATAGGCTTTTTTAATATCTAATTTGATGAGCATACTCAGGTCTTTATTAGTTTGAACTATATGTATCGCTTCTTGGGCAATAATGATTCCATCATAGATTGAGCATCTTGGAACAAAACCTGTTTGTTCCTCACTAATTAATAGAGGGAGTAGATTGTGAAGTCTATTTGCTATGGTTTTAGTTATAAGTTTGTATAATGTATTACATAGAGCAATAGGTCTGAATTCTTCAAAACTTTCAGCTTTGTCTTTTTTTGGTATCAAGGTTATGAATGTATTGTTTAATTCCTTAAGGATCTTCCCTGAATTCCTATTTCCTTCTAATGCCTCTGTGACTTCATCCCCGATGAAGTGCCAACATTTCTGATAAAAGGTGGTAGGGAATCCATTTGGCCCAGGGGCCTTGTCTGGATTCATTTGGAAAAGGGCTTTCTCAATTTCTATCTTAGAGAATTTAGTATTTTATGACTGGTTTTGATCCTTGTTTATTATCTTCGAAATACATTTGAGCACTTCATTCCGCGAGGATAATCTAGAGTCGTCATGATTGTTAAAGATGTTCATAAAGTATTCAATTGCTTCTGTACCTATGACTTCTGGATTACAGCTGAGAGCCCCAAACTTGGTTTTAATTTTAATAATTCTATTAACCTCTGCTTTGTTCTATTATGGAAGAACTTGGTGTTTTTGTCTCCAGACTCCAACCAATTTTCTCTAGACTTTTGTTTGCAAAAGATTTCTTCTCTGGCCAATGTTTCCTCATATTCTATTAATAAGGATTTTTTCTTCATGTAGAGGTTATTATCCATCCCAGATCTAATGACCTCTTCATTCACTTCTTTTAGAGCTTCCTCTATTTCTATTTTTTTCTTAAAGAGGTTCCCAAACTGATTTTTGTTCCAGGCTATTAGATTTTGTTTAACTGTTTTTAACTTAGTGATTAATTTGAAGGGTTTAGAGCCTATCACTCTAAATTTTGTCCACCATTTTTCTATTAATTTTAAGATGTTTTCATCTCTTAGCCACATTAATTTAAATCTAAAAGGGCTTTTAGAAGAGGGAATGGATTCAGAGATAAAAAGTTGGACCGGTAAATGGTCAGAACCGTAGAGAGGAAGGATTTTTTCTTCAAAGGTGTTTAAAATGTTGGCCAAATTTCCTCGCATGAAGAATCTATCCAACTTTTCTGCAATGTTACAAAAATCTTTCCTTCTATTGTTCCATGTGAAAGAGTTTGTTTCTGTTTTAATCTCCATGAGGTTACAATTGATTATCCAATCTCTGAGATCAATGGTGGCTTGGCTGACTTTTTTTATGCCACCCCATTTTTTCTGATGGATCAATAATTGTGTTGAAGTCATCTTCAATGATACATAACTGATATGGGATAGAGGTAAGAAATTGTTCTATCTCATCCCAGATTTTCTTTTTGTCTTTATTTTGAATAGGTCCATAGATATTGAATAAGACAAAATTTAAATTACTCTTAATATTATTAATCCTGCCACACAACCAATTAGGGGACTTATAAAGTAGGTTAAAGGTTATGATCCTGGGGTCCCATATTACTGTTATTCCTCCCGAAGCCCCCTTGGCTGGGGAGCTTTCCATTCTCCTTATTCCCAATTTTTTGTCAAATATTTCTAACTCATCTTTACTTAATTTGGATTCTTGTATCATTATTATATTTGGGTTAAATTTAGTTATGCAGTGTTTTAAAATACGCTGCTTGTTAGGGGTATTTAGGCCCCTAAAATTCCATGTAAAGTGTAATGCCCCGCCATGAACCCTAAAGGAAAACAACACAACTAGGCAACTAAAGGGTGAAATATTTTTTTTTTTAAAGATTAAGTGCATTAATTATAACAATAGCACATTTAATAACAAAGCGGAAGTCTAACACATGATTTCCTAAGGGTTACCAACGAAAATTAATTCACAGATTATATTAACACCATGGTTAATCCAATTGTCCATTCTAATTAGGTAAATTAAATGCTTGAGAATAAACCTACAAATACATCTAAATTCCACAATGAAAGAATTAAAGTATTCCAATGCATTTATTTATCCATAAACCATTTATACAAAAGGTCAAAGCAACTGAATTAACATACATTCCACCAATATAATATTACCATATCCATAAATACATGGCTTCCAAAAATACTACAGAATCCAAAAGTTACAATATCAATGTTACATAAAAGTTTGATACAATGATCACAAGGTCTCAACTGAAAAATGATCATGGACATGAGCTAGTACATGAACCACGAACCAAGAAACACCAACGAAGCCTTTCCTCGCCTGAAGATACAATCCAGAACATCCAATGGGAAGTGGCACTACCACCCGACCATGTGATCCTGAAATGGAACCACACCACTGTGCAAGGAGATAGTAGAAGACCCTCAAGCAAGAAAAATAAGACAAGTACGATAGAACTACATGACTCTGCAAACATCCATGTGACTCAAATCACAAACACTAGTGACTCTAAGGAGATAGTGTCATTGCATGGCTTAAGGTGGTTACTCTGGTAGGCCTCCATAGGTCTCAACCCCCATCCTAGGTTATCCTAGTAACCTCTCCTGAACCTCTGGCTCCATCTAAGCCTCATGCGGACCCTACCAATCCTTTCATGAAGACAAGGTGATAAGTTTTCCATTCCAGGCCTTCTCACCACATCTTGAGCCTATACAAGCACTCAACCATGTGAGGGGCACATTATCTTAATTAATATTTAATCTACCCAACCCCTAATCAATTATTAGGTTATCACTTCTTAACTAACTTTCGAGGGGTTATCCTACCATCCACTTCGAGCGTGGCCCTCGCTCGAAAGCCACTCTCTCTCATAGGACACTAACAGGAAAGGTCTCTCTATGAGAACTCCATGGCAAAACAGACAGCCATATCTAATCCTAATAAACCACGGGTGAAGGATGCACAAATAAATAACCCAGGATTGACCATATGGAATAAAACACACAATGGCTCATATCAACAAGGTTACATAACAACACCCGACCAAGGGGGTATAACAACATATGACATAACGACAACTCAACCAGAATTGCAACGAAATTAAGCTTGACTACAAATACCATTTACACAAGATCCTAATACAAGCAATCTTTTCTTTAAACAACCAAAAGCATAAAATACTTGCAATTAAAGATTTTCTAGAAAATAAGAAAATACAACTACATTAACACAAGGAAATCAATGTTGTCATTTGTCCAATAAAATTAAATAAAATCACATTAAAATTAACCCCCTAATTATGTGTTCATGATTAATTTACAAATAAACCCGATTAGATTATATCAATAATCTAAATTAAATTCTAAATTAAAAATTATATATAATAGTATAATATAATTACATAAATATATATATATATATATATATATATATATATATGCTTCGAATATAATATTATATAATTATATCACATTAAAATATATAATAAAAAGAAGATTTAATTTTGAAATAACTTTCATTTCCAATAATTATGAAATAACTTTATTTTCAAAATAACATAATTAAAACCACAGAAAATACTATATATATATATATATATATATATATATATATTATTTTACATATAAAAAATTAGATAAAACCGAATTAGAAATTTCGGTGGCAATTTAAAGGAACGTAGTTTATAAAGGCGAATTTAATAACGCCTAGTAGCTTTGCTACCATAGGGCAACACACTATCGTGCAGTAGCACTGCTACCAACTCCCCCCCCCCCCCCGGCCTGGTTTAAAATAATTTTTTTAATTTATATTTTATTTTATTTTATATTTTATATTTTTAATTTCAATAGAATGAAAACTATAATTCTCAATTTTCAATCAAATTTATTTCCCAAGAATTTAATTAATACAATTTTCCCCAAAAATAATTAAATAAAACAATTTCCCATAACTTTTAATAACCCAATAAATTTATTACTATTGTAACTAAATAATTACACGGAGATGTACAAATATTGACACAACAACCATAGCCAAATATCAAAACCAATACCAATCCATAGGACGTTTTCTCTGGCAAAACCCATTTCTCCCAAAACTTGCAATTTTCATGCACAGTAAAAAACTTGGCAAATTTTGCCAGAATAACTTTTCCAAAATCCTCACAAAATTTAATCTACAAACACCCATGAAATAACTTATTTCCATAAACTAAAATAAATTTCAGAAATGGACTTTAGCCAAGAACATGAAATAACCAGAAAGAGTTTTGGATTTGACAAATATTTTTAAAACTGTTATCATTCAGAAAGAGGGAAGAAATAAAATATTTTCTTTAAAAAACAACCAAAAGAGGTCACCCAACCTATATAGCTTTCCTGGAAGATTCACGTGGAAAAGCTCAGTCCTGTAGCGGTTTTCCAAGCCATTCCCTCTTCCAACAATCCTTTGATAATTTCTTCTTCAACTAAATATTGCTTCCAAAATAATTTTTCTTCACCAAATCTTTGCCTCCTTCCCGTGTACCAAAAGGAGAAAGATGTATTCCCCTTTTAACATAAAATTTTAGGTTGCACATATTTTTCCCAAAAAACCCTAATATTTAATTTTAGTAATAAAAGCAATTTTCTTTTCTTTTCTAATTCCTAACAAAAGGATAAATTAACATGCAATAAGTAAAAATCATTTTTTTCTTTTCTTTTCTCATGCAAATTAATTAATTTTCTAAACAAAGAAACTAAAGCAATACTTTAATTCTAATTTATTCTTTTATTCATTTATTTATTTAAAATTCTAGGAAACAATAAATGAAATTAATCTAATTTATTTTTCACTAAAATTTAACTAAGATATAATTCGAATACAATGCAACTTGCAATCTAATTTAATAATTTCTTTTAATTAATTAAATTTAAAATCTCAATGCATAAAATACATAATTCAAAAAATACCAACTATGAGATAACTCCATAAATTTAATTAATTAATTAAATCCACTAAACACACAAACTGAGCAAACCCCAAGCAAAGACTCATAAAAAGGTCAAACGACAAAATACGAAGGCCGAACAAACTGACGAGACGATCAACTGATGACACTCACAAGAGTGTAACTGTGTAAAATAGGGTCAACTACTACCTCCTCCACTTCCATCAAACAAATATAAGGCACGCTCAAACCTGTGAAGCCAGGTGGAGACAATACCCCGTACCTACCCGGTACTTGTACTTGCAATATCATGCATCACCGACCACACATGCATATATACAATATAGAAAACACGACATGCACACCGATGAAGGAGAGTCACGACATTCCCTGTCTCACCACAGTGAGTGAAGGAAAATTGTCCCCTTGCATCCAATACACTTGCAGACACACAACATATAATTTCACATTGCATAGATAAAATAAAGTGCTAGTACATAGCAATAATCCATAAAATTTCATAAATCACAATAACTAAAATACTACAAATAAATTATGTATCTCATATCCAGATAAAGCATGAAATAATGTCATATAAGTCTGAATAACACACCATGGTAATGTATCCATTAAAAGTAAACAATAATAAAATATGAGTCTAATAAGTTCAAACAAGGAGGGGTACTACATTCTCCCCCCCAAAACTAGGCTTACTCCAGGAAGCCTAAAACAAATAAGAATACATCTCTCTCATCTTCGCTACATCCTCCCAAATCGTCGAGGTCTCATCATTTGGGTCCCATAGGACCCTTACCTATTCGATGGTGTGACCCCTGAGGATCAAATCCCGACGCTGAAGAATGCGCACGGGCTCCATGGAAAGTTGCATGTCCTCGACCTGCAAAGAGTTCCAATCAAGAACATGTGTCACATTAGGATGATAAGGTTGAAGAACTGAAATATGAAAGACATCATGGATGCGGGATAGACTCGGTGGCAAGGCAAGATAGTAGGCAACAAGTCTTATCCTCTCAAGGGTCTCAAAAGGGCCAACAAACCGAGGCACCAACTTAGAACCCTTTCCATAACGGATCAAACTCTTATGCAGATGCACTCTCAAAAACACACAGTCACCAACAGAAAATTGACTATCTACCCTATGAGCATACTTCTTCTGCCTATCCTGTGCAGCTACCAAATGCTCACGAATCTGCTCAACCTGTTGCTCCATCTCTGGAAGAATATCCGGTCCTACGAGAACCCTATCCTCTAGCCGATCCCAACTCAAAGGAGTGCGGCAAGGATGACCATACAATGCGTGAAAGGGGGACATACCTATGGAGCTATGATATCCATTGTTATAAGCAAACTCCACTAGATAGATATAATCCTCTCAGCGCGACTGTTGGTCCATAACATACATGCGAAGCATGTCCTCCAAAACCCGATTCACTCACTCAGTCTGACCATCTGTCTCTAGGTGATACGCTAAAACTAAAACCACTTTCAATTGGGCTCGGGGAGGCGTTTACCATATCCTCAAATGGTATTTTTTTATCTTTTTGTGTTGTTTAGGGCTGGGAAGGGTCGGACATGGTAAGATTACTTCAATTTGTTCCACCTTGCCCTTATATATCTATGGTCTTACCACATACATCAATGGTTAGTTATTATTTTAATAGGTTCCAAGCTTAATTCCTTTATATGCAGTATAGCCATTATTCTGGTTGTAGCAGAGTCTCTATAATTTTCTTCAAAACCTTCGAAACCTCCTAGTGAATCCCCTATTCTAATCAAGCAGTTCTCATTAAGAAGTTCTATCGGGAGATTTGGCAGTTCTAGCCATCTGGGAACTAAGCAATTCTCAAACATTTTAGGGGAGAAATTTTGCCTCCATTTAAAAAAAGAAAAACAGTAACCTTTAAAGAAACAGGGTTGATTGTTAAGTATATTTTCCCTTAGTTTTGATGAATTGCAAAGAATAAACAAATAATTGTCCTCTAAGGTTGTGATACTTACCTATCCCTTGGTGGCCAAAACCGGCCATTGGATGATTTCCGAGGTGGAGGCGCCATATCCGCACCATTTTCCAAACAGCCCCCGCCTCATATATTCTTCCCAAAGGTTGTTTGTGTATTGATTGTTGATAATAATTATTTTTTGGTCTGATTTGGAATAACTTTTTGCTTGTTGCTCCTCTCTGTATTTCAATCTTTTATTTTTCAGGATGTTAACCCGAGGAGGGTTCATAGGGTGCTTTGACAAAGGCTCAACCCTAATCCATTTTTTGCCTAATTTTGTCAAATTCGCTCCAGTGGCGACAAAATTTCCAGGAGGCGATGACTTTTGTGGAGGTCACCTATTGACCATCCCCATTCCTGCATTGTAATGGATTTTATGAGTTGTTCTAGGGTTCCATTGTTTCCCATACCATCCAGAGACTCCCACGGCAGATGCAGGGTTTATTTTTTGAAATTTCGTGGTCTCAATATTGATTGGAGGACCCCTACGAACCCTAGCCACCTCCTTTCATCTTTGATTCAAAGAAGTCGGGATAGAATTTGCTCCCATAGTGCAGGTATTTAAGGCCTCGAATCTATTTGCAGACCCCACCTTATTACTGTGGGCGAATTTTTGAGGTTGTCCTGCTTGCCATGGTGAGCGCTTAGCGATTCCATGAATTTTCTACTGCCTTGTTCCGTTCAAATTTGCAGTTTTATTTTTCTATAATCCACTTTTCGTGGATCCGAAATTTTGTAGAGCCATTAATAACATAATTTAAGAGGTTATACACTTGTACTATGAGATTTATATTTTTAAATTTAAGATATTGTAGAAATTATTTAGCTACATTATGATTGGTTTTTAAAAAATGGTGTAATAGGAGCAAATTTTTAGGAATGGTAGATTTTTTAGTTTCTTTGGATTTCTTTGTATTTTACAAAAAGAAACATCTATTTTAAATATATATTTTTTTTTTATTATTTATAATATTGTAAATAAAGCATTTTATCTAAATAGATATATCAATTTTAATATCCTTTTTTATGTCAAAATATAGATAATAAAATCAATTATAGGGATTTGATTTAGTTTAAATTAACTTAAATTAAATGAATAATTAAATACAAATACGTCTATTTAATAAAAACTTAATTATTATATATATTCTTTATAATTGTATTTTATATATCTCTTTGAAATGATTCTATTTTTTAATACTTTTTGAAAATCATTATTTTTTTAATCATTTTTTTAATTGATAATTATATGTTAAAAAAGAAATATCTATTTTTTATTTTTTATTTTTTTATTATTTATAATATTTTAAATAAAATATTTTTTCTACATAGATATATAAATTTTAATAATTCTTTTTTATCTCAAAATATCGATAATAAAAAAAAAAAATAGGAATTTGATTTAGTTTAAAATAAATTAAATACAAATATTTCTATTAAAAAAATAAACCTGATTATTATATGTATTCTTGATAATTATATTTTATATATCTCTTTGAAATAATTTAATTTTTTAATACTTTTTGAAAATCATAAATTTTTTAATCATTTTTTGGTCAATAATTATATGTATTTATTCATATTAAAAAACAAAGTACATAAGTCGTAGTATCATCTATCCCACATCACAAAAAAACATTGCCAAACTTTGCTCCAAAAAATGTCCATAGTCTAACAAAACATCAACCAAAGCCCTACCCCTGCCTACCAATATTCTGCCCTATACACCCATTTATACAATTTAACAATTTAAAACATATAACAATCGATCAAGTAACTACATAAATAGGATTTAAATAAAAAATAGTGTTTTTCTTTTTATTTCTTCCTCGCTGCTTTCAAAGGCCCATTAACCCACCGATCTTTCATCTTGAATCTTACTTTTGGTTCTTTCTCTGACCCCACCTTCCTCTTTCCTTTGGCTCACTCTCATTCATTCGCCCATAGGTTATGAATCAACAAATCCCAATTGATATTATGCTTTTGCATGACGCTCATCTTTGTTCGTCCCCTATGCTCAGTGAATAAACGATATCAGTTGTTGAGGAGTCTCCTCATCTATGCCCTTTCCCACCTCTACAGGCATAAATCCTGCCCCCAAAATTGTCCTTTTCAACATTGAATGCAAACCATACAACCAATCATTTTCCACACAACCCTTCAACACCCATTCAACATCTTCTTTTTGTCCAACCTCCAACCCCCATGCTACCTCCATTGACACAATGTCTATAAATGTCCTATACCCATGTTTAGTAATAAAAAAACTCTTCACCTAAAAGGATTTCCATGATTTGAATGAAAATATCTTCATCAAATTTGAAAAGTATTTTCATTCTTTTCTTAGTGACTTTTCCCATAAATGCTAATTGTTGTCTTGGCATAATCAAGGAAAAGGTGGCCTCCATATTAAAATGCAAGATGCCACTTTTCCTCAATTGTGAGCACCAAGTGCTACCCATGTCACATCACCTGACCATCACACCCTTTCATTAATAGCTTCTAAAAATAGTGGCGTAGTATTCTAACTCAGAGACTGAGCTCAAAATTACAAAAATCTTCCATCGTACTTTTTGGCCCATCATCAAGAGTCATTGCCCATTTGAACAACATATCTCTATGTCATTCCTTGATCTCATCACATGCCCAACTTCAAATTCCTCAAAAAAAATTAATAAATGCTTGGCAATGGTTATATATATATTTCACCCTTTTTATTGCATTAATAATAATAATCAAGGAATATCCTTCAAGCTGTATTTTTAAGAAGCCCAATTTTTTCCCACTTTCAACACTTCAATAGTTGCCCGAGCCTCATCTTCATTGTTCGTTACCTCTACAATTTTTGAAGCTTCAATTGTTACAATATTACCCTCCCAATCTCGTTGGGTTACCCTTTGAGGGCCCATCAAAGTTAATTTTATACCATCCTTCCCTCGGCTTGGACCATTCCACCACCTTCACCTTCTCGAATTTCAAATTAGCCCGAGCAAGCCCATTAATATGCCAATATTTTAATTATTTTAATTACCCTCCCAATCTCGTTCCACAAATCTAGCTCTTGACAGTCTTGGGTTATCCTTTGAGGGCCCATCAAAGTTAATTTTATACCATCCTTCCCTCGGCTTGGACCACTCCACCACCTTCACCTTTTCGAATTTCAAATTAACCCGAGCAAGCCCATTAATAGGCCAATATTTTAATTATTTTAATGTATACAAAATAATTTAATTAATTTTAATCATAAATTTAAATATTTTTCATTACATTAAATAAATGTCTATTTTCACTTTTATAATTATTATTAGTTATTTTATTAAGACCAATTATAATTAATATTACACAAATATTATTAAAATAGTATAATATTACACTAAAAATCAATAATTAAGTTTGAGATTAATTTTATTATTATATAATAATTATATAGATTTTTTTAAATTAAATTAGGATTATGCTCTTAAGAAAAATATATATTTTAACCCTAAAATTCATGTTATATTATAATTATTTATATTAATTTATTAAAGTAAGAGTTATAGTTAATATTAGGGTAAGTGCACCAAGATGGTGTGCAAAAAGGGGGTATAAGTGGACACTTTTTTTTTTTTTTGCTAAAATCAGGTAAACCTGAACTTGGAGGAGAAAGTTGAGAGCCATCCACTCAAGATATGAAGATACTCAAAGAATAAATATTGTAGTACTCTGAATCTAGTTTCCAAACTACTAAATGTTTTCAAAATTGGATAATATTAAGGGGGTCAAATCCTTCACGCACGAAAAATAGACCCTATTTCTTTTTCTAAAAAACATAACATAGTGTCTGACGTGCGCATCAAAAACGTCATAGTTAGATTTAGTATTTTGACAAATCCTTTGGCAGAAAGATAGGTAAGAGTGAGTAGTAGAAGTTGTGTATTTTTTTGTAATTTTTTGTTGAGTATTTCTTTTTTTTATGATTTTTCCAATCTAGCACATCCTGAAAAATTAGGTACATGTTCGTGTGCGAAGCATAACTTGCACCAAAACAATAAAAAATGCAATATTTTTTTTAAATTGTAAAGAATCAAGTGCACTACAATTTTATATATATATATATATATATATATATATATATATATATATATATATATATATATATATATATATATATATATATATATATATATATATATATAATTTAGATAAGTATATCAAAAGTTATTAAAAAAATGGTACACGTATGTCTCTAAGAACTATGTAGACACTGGTAAAAGAAATTCAATAATAATTTTATTGTTGTTCAAATTTTAAAAAAAATATATGGTTAGAAAGCTCAGAAGATGGGTGAAAATATGGTGGCAATTCTAGTAATACCCACTTGATGAAGTGTAAACCTGATGATGACAAAGTCGAGAAACCAAGTTCATAAAACAAAACACGTCAAAAAGGAGGGAAATGGAGGGAAATCAAACTTCCAAACCACAACTTTGTCATCCAAGCCTATTCACAAGCCTAAACAGATGAGCGTGTATGGGGTTTCTTTTGAATAAGAACCATATACAAGGTTTTTTAATAAGAAGCACGTACGCAGTTCTAAGGAGATAATACCGCATACGCGGTTCTTCCTATGATACTATACCATTAAGAAATTAATGTGTATGTTTAAAATGTGTGTGTGTGCATACATATATGCATATGTATAATATGTAGATATTGTATGTATATATAATATGTGCATATATATACACACATATGTATGTATATGTATATAATATGTGTATGACGTATGTAAACATATATGTATGTTTATAATATATACATGTATAATATATATAATATGTATGTGTGTATTATCTTTTGATATTTTATGTGTATGTACATGTACATGTAAATTTATATATATTGTCTTTTGATATTTTATTGTACATTGTATTCCTACCCCCTCTCTCTCTCTCATAATACCTAATGACATCATGTAGGGTCCCTTAGCACACATATGAACCCTTAAGACCATATGATGTTCTAACACATGTGCGGCCCCATTATGACCCTACATGACCCCCAATGATGCCATATGACCCCTTCAGACCATGTATGATATCTTAAGGGGTCATATGGTGTCTTAAGGGGTCATACAGTGTTGTAACACGTGTGGCTCAATTAGGACTCCACATGACCCTTAACGACATCATGTGACATCTCTTCCTCTCCCCCCATCTCCCTCACTCCATTTTTTATTCCTCTCTCTCTCTCCCTCCCTCCTTCACTCCCTTCCTCTCCCATCTCTCTCTCTCTCTCTCTCTCTCTCTCCCTCTCTCTCTCTCTCTCTCTCTCCCCCTTAGGACCCCACATAACACCACATGACCCTTTAGGAGCATATGATGTCCTAAGGGGTCAAGATGGCAAGATGGCATTATGGTGTCGTAAGGTGGCAAGATGAACCTTTATTACAATATAAAAAGTAGTACCAATACTTCTTACAAGAATAACAAACTAGCATGCTCCCCCTCTCTCCCTTTCTCCATACCCCATCCCTCTCTCACTCTCTCTTATCACCCACTTTTCTTGTGTAGAGAAAATTCAAAAACACTTTCAAGCTTTCTCCTCCTACCTCCTCCATTATCACTTCTACTCTTCCATTCTCCATGAAACCTGCAACCTGAAACACAATACTTTCTCCTCCCACCTCTTTCATCACTATATTTTGTTTACCCATCTCATTATATACCACTTGGAACATAGTAATCTTATCTCCCACCTCCTTTATCACAATCACTCCTTTCTTTTGAACCATCAAATCCCCTTCAAACATGGCCCGAAAAACATCTGACCTATTCACCTGCCAATATATTATAAAATAAAAGACAATGGAATGTCCTTAATCTAAGCTCCTCTCTCTCTCTCTCCCCACCTTAGGACCCCACATAACACCTAATGACATCATGTGACCCCTTAGCACACCACATGACCCTCTAGGAGCATATGATGTCCTAAGGGGTCATATGGTGTCCTAAGGTGGAAAGATGAACCATTATTACAATATAAAAAGTAGTACCAATACTGCTTACAAAAATAACAAACCAGCATGATCCCCCTCTCTCCCTTCCTTCATACCACATCCATACACAAATTCAACTTGGTAAACAACTTCTTTATCTGAAAATTGGCTACAAGCCTCGCAAGTTATTTATAATTGGCAAAAATTTCATTATCACCCACTTTTCTTGTGTAGAGAAAATTAAAAAACACTTTCAATCTTTCTTCTCCTACCTCCTCCACTATCACTTCTACTCTTCTGTTCTCCATGAAACCTACAACCTATAACACAATACTTTCTCCTCCCACCTCTTTCATCACTATATTATGTTTACTCATCTCGTTATATACCACTTGGAACATAATAATATTATCTCTCTCTCTCTCTCTCTCTCTCTCTCTCTCTCTCTCTCTCTCTCTCTCTCTCTCCCACCCCTCTCTCTCTCTCCCTCTCCCTCTATCATCCTCCCTTCCTCCCTTTTCCTTCACATTTTCTTTACTGGAAGTAACACGTATGGGGTACTAGGAATATGGATGTTGGTTTGCTAAGCATTTTTAGGGACTAAAAGCACATACGGGGACATATTTTTAGTTGCCCAACAACCTCAATGGACTTAAAAGAATTTTTTGAGGTCGTTGAAGGCCCCACTACAATTGTTACTATGCTTATCTTACAGTTTTATATGTAGAAGTAAGTGGAATTTTTTTTTTGCATGATTTCAAATGATTGAATTGTTGTTCTTATTAGTTTGATCAATGTTATTGTGATTGTTTAATAGTTTTGATTTAAGAACTTTTGTTTACATATATATGTTATTTAATAGTTGTGATTGTTCAATTTTATGGTTATTTGATTGTTTAAGAACTTTTGTTTACATATATATGTAAAATGATTCTATTTAGGACAAGCGAGGAATGGTGCAACAACAAGAGTTTGATAAGGAAAGACAAAGGCAACGTATGAAGAAATTACGTGACATAAGAGCAATGTGACAAGAAGGTATGTCATCCTCAACATCTCAATTCAATTTACCAAACGAACATAATGCAATCGAAGAAGAGATCACAATGAATAATCAAACAAATGATAAAGGTGCACCAACAACATTTGATTTACCATATGAACCTAATGGACGCAATGATGAACATACACCGTCTCTATTTGATGTG
The DNA here is from genome assembly GCF_030272615.1 of Cryptomeria japonica. NCBI lineage: Eukaryota > Viridiplantae > Streptophyta > Pinopsida > Cupressales > Cupressaceae > Cryptomeria > Cryptomeria japonica. The sequence goes on along the minus strand of NC_081409.1, from coordinate 292,736,963 downwards.
ATGAATGTACCTAATTGTTAGTTAACATATTATGCTTCTTTGATTTTTATTCAATTAAACTCCATGCCCTCGTGAAGTCACAATTGTAAACTAACAAATTGGGAAAACACAATTGTTCTTTTCCCTCTAAATTTTAAAACAGGTACAACTCCCTTATATAATATTCAATGAATTATTCAATATAAATTTGTGCCCACTTTTATCTAGAAAGTAGTAAGGCAATACATTCATTCATAAACATGCAATGAACATAACATATGTAAATATTTCCGTTGATTATAAAAACACAGTTTCACAGATTTCAGACTTCACATAAACAAGGAATTGGCAAATCAGTATTGCTAGATAATGTTCTTTCTTAGATAAATCATTCACATAAACAGATATGATTTAGTGATAATTAAACCCACAAAGAGGCAAATTCTCAAGATTCAACACACAGATTCAAGTCTTTCAGCCAATATCTATTTTCTTCATTCATTCAAAGATAAATAACGATTCAACATGATTTTCTTTCTGAAAGAACATACAACCAACAGTAATAAACCCAAAACCTTCTAGATTTCTCCAAAAATCCGAACCCTTCTTCAGTTTCAAAACATTCCTTAAGTAACATCCATTATTTCTTTTACCCTTACGGAGTAATTTTCTATGGTAAACAATTACCAACATAAATGATTTGAAAACATAATTGTAAAATAACAGAAAAATTCTTTTGAGCGAGATAAAAGAGGACATGTCCTCAAAAATGAAAACAAATCCTAACTAGGCGTTGGAGATTTTTGAGTTGCACCATCCTCAGCATTCACATTCAGTGTCACCTTCCATTCCTTGTACACTGAGACGAACTCCTGTAAAGATGGAACACTGGGAATTTTAACAGATGTCATCCTTTGTTTCCATGCCTCTATCTATAGCCAGATCTTCTTGATTTTATCCACATAGTTAGGTAAATGATCTGCATAAATGTATAATACAGCTTCAACTCTGGCAACCTTTGTGAAATCAGTTGTCGCGGGTGTTGCATCCTTCTTAACTTCATTCATAGCATCACAGAAAAGTTTTACAACCACATTCATGCTCTTTTCTACTTGACCATCACCCCAGACATAAGTGGTATGAATATGTCTTAATTTAGTTGCCAAATTATGACATATTCCCTTTATTTCTTTCTCCCACTTGATGAATTCCATACATCATGTCTTGAGTGTTGCATTCCTCCTATCAATATTATGCTTACCAGTGAACATGAGTGATTCATCAACTATTTTTAGTGGTTTTTCAGTCAGAAACTTAGCCACTCCGTACCTTTGAATTTCATAAATCTGTAAAGAGGCAGACGTCCATTTGGTTTCTTCACTCTCCCAAATTTTAACTTGTGACTGAATGTCTGCTATTAACAATGAGGTTTCATCAAACACTTTTCTGGATTCTTGAATAAATTTGCAACTATCATTAATGACTCCATTCACCCAATCGTCAAAAATAGTTGCGATGGCCTTTCCCCTTTGGATCTGACTCAATAACTTTTGACTAGTAGGTGATGTGGGATCAAAAGATTGGGAAGCTTGAGCTAATGGCTTAGGAGATGAAGATACATGCCGATTGCATCAATGTAATCCACCAACACTCTGACCATCTATTTCAGCTCCTTCTTATCCTTCCCATCCTTTTGTGATCTGGTTAGCATGCGTTTTGCATAAACTTCAAAGTGATGGTTATCTGTATCCCTGTCAGCAACTCCAAGCTCAAATTTTTCCATGTGATAACTATCGGTAGAGAGCTCAGATGCTTCTCCGTCAACCTTTGGCTTCACAACCTCTGCCATCCATTTACCTATTTTATCATCAATCCCTAACCTTGTCATTGCCTTTGCCTTATTTGGCTGAGGCGTTTTCGTCACATACTTACTCACAACATTGTTGATTGGAAAAGCAATGGGAACACTATTTTTCCTTTTATTTACATAAGATACTATCCATTGGGGAGAGCTAACAACATAATCCTTTAGGATTAAAGACTTCTCCTGAGTCTGTTCTTTAAAACCAAGAGAAGTGTCAAGGTTTTCAGCAAAATCCAGATCAATAGTATCCTCGAAGTGATCCATCTTTGACAAGTTACTTTCTTCTAGCAACTTATCCTTCTCACCTCCTTCGCTCGGGTCTAGATCAATAAAGTGTTATGCAACCTGCAGTTTGCTCCTACCAGTTTTGGCCCTTGATCTAGTCACATGAATAGAAATAGGTGATCTGATAGCCTCTTTAGTTGTAGAGGTGGGTTTCTTATGGTGAGAAGATTTCTTGGTTTTTGTTTATGTTCCTTGTGTCAACAAATTCCTGAAATCCCTATGCTTGCAGAAAAAGTTTACCTCTTGCCACCTCCAGTGCCTTATCAAAAACTGACTGAGCTATTGGTAAAATCATCACTTATAACAGTGCCATATATCAAATTTAAATTCACTAAGAAACAAATCTACCTCACACATGTCATAGATTTTGATATGACAAGCATTAATGCAATCTCTTAACTTCTGTCACCTCACTCATTCCACTCATTGTAACTATTTTGGCGCATGTCATTAATTTAACTTTCCATGATTACAAACATCCAATCATGTGCCTTGGGAAAGTTGGCACCAGCTGTTATCTTTGAAAGAAGAGTCCTAGGCGTTCAAAATGAGTCATAACATTCCCTTCTTGAACCCCACGAACCCATTGAACACAAAGGTTCAAGTCAGTTCACACATGTTTAAGCATGTTTATGTATTTATCAAGAAAGACTCCCAACTATATTGAAAATAAATGATAAATAACCGACTTGAACAAAAACAAAAAGTACAAGGCAGTTCATGCTAGTTCAACTAGGTTAACATATGTTCAATAAGGTACACATTTTACAATCTGCTGACCTTACATTTAAAGACAAGGATACAAATTACCATAGAACTAACTTACCTAAAATGAACCTTGATCATGACATGAACTAGAACACAAAAATTGAAAGATGATGACAAAACCTAGGATATAGGAAAACTCTTGCCAACACTAATGCACACAATGCACCGATGTTAACACCTCCTAGAAGATGCACCAACAACATTTAATTTACCATATGAACCTAATGCAATGAATGTATCTAATGCATGCAATGATGAACATACACCGTCTCTATTTGATGCAATGAATGTACCTAATGCACACAATGCACCAATGTTAACACCTCCTAGAATCATTCGTAGGAAACCAAAGTATCTAATTGACATCGATGAGAATATTTTGAATCCAATGCCTGATAAAATGAATGAATGAACTTGTAGGAGAATGGTTAAAAGAATATGGCAAAACATTTTTGAAAACTTAAATCAAACTTCAAGATGCCAATTAATTGTTGAAATGATTAAAATTTTGAATTTTAGAGAGAATGAAAATTCTAGGCCTAAGATCATCTGAAAGTAATAGCAAAAGAACTATTGTGAGAAAACTATTTGATGCATATAAAGCTATTGGTTCAAAATCACGTACTAAAGATTCTAATGTTACTAGATGTGTTATTACATCAACCATAATGAGCAAGAAAATAAAAAAAGATCGTTTGATAAGAAAAACAAGTCATTAAACATAAGTAGAACAAAATTACATAAAGCATTAGATAGGTGGGAGAAAATAGAGGATCCTAACAATAATTGTCTTTGGGAGTTCTCGGATAGACTACCACGCAAAGACAAGGTTGTTGTTGATGCACTAAGAACATTAATTGAAACTTTTTGGCACGACAACACAAGGGTTTTGCCTAACCAAAGAGATGGAGTTAGAAGGTGAATTGGATCTAGAAATGATGAGCCACATGCCAAACACTATTTGGATATGACTCAAACAAAATTTAATGAAAGATTCCTTCAAAATTTTCCTCAAATAAGAATTAGTCAAAGATTTTTTGAAATGGAAAAACCTTTTTTTATGTTAAGATCAATCATATATGCACCACGTGTTTTTTTAGGATGCATATTGAATTTTCCATGCACTATGATATTTATCATCAAATATGTTATACTTTCCACACTAACGATATTTTGCAGGAATGCAATATACAACCACCTCCTAAGTCACCAAGAGAATTTATTTCAAGTGTGTTATGTAAAAGAGATGATGGTTGCCATTATTATAAGATGATGTCTTTGAAAGGTTCTTGTGCTACATGTGGTGTTTTGAAACATTTGCCAAGATGTCTGAAATTTGGATAGCCCACATGAAATCGGTAAGAAACTAGTATCTTTTGGAAAGTACAAGACAATGACATATGAGGTTAAAGATGGAAAAGAATTGAAGAGATGTGAGTTAGTGCAAAACGATATATGCATAGCTGATTTTATGAGAATGTTTAAAGAGAAACTAGTTTATGAGTACATAATGCATACACATGGAGCTCGGTGGTTAGATGAGAAATTCAAGTTATGCAAGGACACATTTCCTCTTGGTGCCATTGTCTCTATAGTTGATTTTGCTGAAAATTATACACTACGACCTCAAAATGAAGTTTAATCTATGTATTACCATTCTACACAAGTTTTTATTTTTGTACACATAGCATTCATGCATGCAGATGATAACATAGAGGAGGATAGAAAGGTTGTAAGAGAGTATCACTTCTACATAAGTGACAATCGTACACATTTGTTAGAGTTTGTGCAAGGATGCTTTAAAGTTTTCTATGATAGTTTAAAGGAAAGGAACATACAATACAAGCAACACATAATATGTCAAATAATTGCACCTTGCAATTCAAAAATGCAAGGATGTTCTATTGGTTGAGTAGGATGCATATGACAAGTGATGTACAACATTTTTGGAATTTCATTGAGGCTAGACATGGAAAGGGAGAGCATGATGGTGCAGGAGTATGCATAAAAAGAGCCATAGCTAGAGAAGAATTGAAGTACGAAGGTGGTGCTGAGTTGATAGATGTAACAACAATTGTGCAATGGTGTAACTCTACAATGCAACCAGGTAATGTAGGTACCAATGGTTCATCAATATTTTTGTTTGATCACTGACTATCAAGATTGTTGTATAGTTGCAAGATCCAATGACATGCACTCATTTCAAAGTTCAAATGCAAGTTCACTAGTAATTTATACTAGATAGATTGTATGTTTTTGCTCTTCATGTATGTATTTTTTGTGGGAATAATGTGAATCACAAGAGTGGGTTGACAAATGGTCTTGTAGACCATTACTTCCCATTGATACCTATCAAATTCCCAAAGCTCTGCAATTGAACCAAATGGAAGCATCAGTTGATTTTGATCATGTATCCGACCTAGTGGAACCAGGTGATTTTTTGGGTAAATTTTATTGCAAGAATTTTTTTTGGCTCATTTTGTTACATCAAACATTATTTTTAGTATTAATTATAATTCTATAATATGTAGGTCATGTGTACGCAGTTGTTGCAGAAGAGAACAATGAAGAAGGAACGTATTACTTTTTGTAGCATTGTATTTAGCCAAAGAGAAAATTGACAACCACAATCATTGATGGAGAGGGTATTGAGTATCCAGTAAGGTCTGTTGTCATGATAGGCACATGGCTTAGGAGATACCCTATCAAGAATTTTGATGTTTGGTTGTTCTGTTAGAGTAATTGGGTCTTTACTTGATTAATTAAACATTATTTGTTTAATTCTTTACGTTCCCAATTATCATTTTACACTTAAGCTAACATTAGGTGCATGTTAATTAATTATTTTATTAATCATTACGTGCAAGCCTACGGTTTTCCCTTTTTAGGGTTTCTTGACCTATTAGAGGTTAATTTTTCTTTTCATTGTATTATCTTTTCACAATACTTTTTTGGTAAATTGGAGCTCTCATCTTTTGAGAATAGTTTTCTGTGTTTTGTATGTTCTTCAGATTTTGCTTCATTGCTTCTCCTTGTAACAGGTTATTCGGCTTGCAGAAGATCTTTAGGCTACTGTGGGGTTGTATCTCTCAACTCCTATATGGTATCAGAGCTCAGATGTGCTGCTACCTATTCCTGTTTTTTGAGAATTTTGCATTTCAAGTAGATATGGGGTTTTAGGCATTTTTTGTGTGCTTAGGGTTAAGGTTTTTTTTCTGAACACTTTGGGCCTAAACGGACCTCACTATTGTGCTCAGAAGGCCCAAAAACCCCTATAGTCATATAAAATTTGTCCATTTTTTTACTCCTAAGCATCTGGGTGATTTTTTTCTCCCCACCAGGCCGTACGACTCTGGCACACAAATCGAGAAAAAATTGCCTTTTTATGGCATGCAAGCCGAATTTTTGAATTTTTTAAAAAATTTGCACAAAATTTTTTTTAAAAACCAGTAGAAAGGAGGGCAAATAAAAATTTGTGTTTCATTTTATGGGCACCGGACCTGACTGTCCGGCATCGTACGGTGCCTGCAGGCCAGTCAGGTCGGCCCCACCGGCCCCGTCGGCCCTCCGGTCACCCCAGCCTCGCCGGCTGCAGCTTTTGACCCCTGCCTCTGGCTCCAGCAGCCCCCTCCGCTCAGCCCAGCACCGCCGCCTCTCTGCTCCGCTGCCCCCTCCACCCGGCCCGAACCACACGTCCGCCCAGATCACCACTAGCTCTCCTTCTCTAGTCCTTTTGAGAGGGAGTTGGTTTTTTGGGCCTAGATCGCGCATCTGGAGTCAAATTTTGGAAAACAAATAGGTGTCAAAAAGGTGATTCTGAGACAAACCTTGTGGTGGTGGATTTTTTTCCTGAATCTGCTGATTGACTATATTTTTTATCAGTCAAAGTTGGGCTTCCTTTTTTGCACTTCTAGAGCCATAGAATGGGCAAACGGACTCCATTTTTTGAAAACAAATAGGCGTTGGAAAGCTCTCAATATGCTCTATTCAGATTTGTGATCTTTTTTCTTAGAATTTTCACCAGGTACATTAGATATCAGTTTGAAGTTTTTTTTCTTATGCACTACTTCCTTCTCAGCTGTTTGTATTAGGGCTTGGGTTTATCTATTGTGGGGGGGTGTTTTTTTCTTGCTTTCTGTCATTTATATCAAAAATCAAGAACAATGAAACTCTCAAAACAAACAAACCCTTCTGCATCTTCTATCTATTCTGAAAGATCACATAATAAAAACAATCAACAAGCAGGTGCAAGTGCAGAGTTTTTTTTTGTTCTCATGGTAGATCCTTCAGTTGAGTTGTTGACTTCACATAACTATCACACCTGGAAGCCCCACATCACAAGGCTTCTCAGGGCATGAGGGTTGTGGGATTCTTTGGATGAGGTTCAGCCTGTACTGCAACGTCCTTATGAGATTCTTATGCACAGGAACAAGCTGGATGAGGCCATGGGTTTGATCTCTTTGCATGTCTTCGACAGTCTTCTGTTTCACCTTGATGAGTTGCTTACTCCTAGGGATGTGTGGTTGAAGTTTGATTCTCTCTTCGGGAGGGTCAATGAGATTCGGGCATTACAGAATGAGGCAGAGTTGACTTCTTTGTCACCTGATTCCTTTCCCACTATTGGGGATTTTTTGAACAAATTCAAGACTACTAGATCTGTTCTTCAAGGATGTGGAAAGAACAAGACTGATACAGAGTGCATTCGTTTGATTCTTTCAAAGCTTCAGGGTCACTTTCAGTTTTTTGCCTCTGCTTTCTACTCCACCATGGATGGCTTGGGTACTCGTTTCAACATGCCTACCTTTGATGTCTTTTGTGAGTGATTGTCTCGTGAGCAGTCTCATCTTTCTCAGCTGGATATGCTCTCAGGCTCCAAGAACAAAGCATTAGTTGTTCAGTCCTCTAAGGAGAAGGAGAAACAGAAGCAGAAACCAAAGCCGAAGAAGCCTTCTGCAGGTAGTGAGAATTCCTCCAAGCTTGCTCCTAAGTTTGATTCAAAACCATTTCCTCCTAAACAAGGGAAATCTTCACAGTCTAGTGAGTCTTCCTCAAAGACTAAGAAGAAATTATCAGACACTTGCAGTTTTTGTGGCAAGGAAGGACATCTAGTTCCAAGGTGTTAGAAATGATTAGAGGCTTTAGAGGAAGCCATGCAGCAGCATCACATTTCCTCACCTCAAGCATCTTCTCCTTCCACGGGGAAAGGTCATTCTCTCACTGCTAGAGCTTCGACCTATGGGTCCACATGGATTCTAGATTCTAGTGCTTCTCACCATATGACACACACTCAGCAGTTGGTTACTTCTGTTGCCTCTTGTGGTATTTCATAGATTGTAGTGGGTGACTCAGTTCAGCTTTCCATCTTGGGTTCAGGTTCTGTCTCTTTGGATGGGGGTACTCTTCAGGATGTTTTGTTTGTCCCTGACATCTCGATGAACCTCCTATCCATTTATCAGATTTGCCACTCTGGCTCTGGTAAGACAGTTGATTTCTCACCACATGATGTGGTTATTCGGGACCTCCATGACTCTGATTTGGTTGTGGCTACTGGTAGTGTGGATTCTGCATCTCATCTCTACAGATTTGATGAATTTGAGCCCTCTTCGAGTACAGGTTCATCTCTCATAGCACATGCAGATTTAGTGAGTAAGCTTTGGCATGAGCGATTGGGCCATGTCAATTACATATATCTTCAGTAGATGAGTACACAAGCACTCGTTCTTGGGCTCCTACAGATTTCTTGCACTGATGGTGTTTGTCATGGTTGTGTGCTTGGCGAGCATCATAGAGATCCCTTTCTGAAGGGGAGAGCCTCTCATGCTTTGGCACCCTTGGAGTTGATTCACAGTGACCTCCTATCATTTCCCACTCCTTTTTCAGGGGCCAAGTATGTACTCACGTTTATTGATGACTTCTCCAGATGCACATGGGTGTACTTTCTTAAGTACAAGTCTGATGTCTTTGATTCATTTCAAATCTTCAAGACATATGTAGAGAAGTAGTATGGTTGTTCTATTCAGCGGTATCGTACAGATAATGGGGGGGAGTATGTGAATCAGGCTTTCAAAATTTTTTGCACTGAGCATGGTTTGCAGCATCAGTTTACTGTTCCCTACACCCCTCAGTAGAATGGTGTCACTGAACGCAAGAACAAAATTTTACGGGAGATGGCGAATTGTATGATTCAGTCCAGGTCCATGGATTCATCTTTTTGGGCTGAGGCAGTCAATTATGCCAACTTTATTCAGAATCAGATGCCTCACAAGGCTATTCAACATATGACTCCTAAGGAGGCTTGGTCTCATGTCAAGCCTGATGTTTCCTTTTTCAGAGTTTTGGCAGTGAGGCATGGGCTTTTATTCCTGATGCTTAGAGGCATGCCATGGAGCAGAAGAGCCGACAACTCATTTTTGTTGGCTACTATGAGGATGTTAAGGCATATAGGTTGTTTGATCCTGATTCCAGAGAGGTCCTATTTCAATGGGATGTTCAGTTTGATGAGCGTCTTCCCATAGTGGATACCCCGACTCCAGTGTCTACTCCTATGCCTCCTCCGGCCTCTGCACCCCTTCAGGATATTTTTGAGGATGATTCTAATGATGGTGTTGCTGATCCACCATCCCCACCTCTACCATCCCCACCTCCCCCTGCTCCACCTCAGATGCCCAAGTGGGCTCACCTTACTGTTGAGGCGGCAGGTCCTATGGCTGGTGATCCTTCAGATACTCGTCACACTCGTTCTCATACAGTGGATTCCAGTCTTTTGAGTCATGCTATTTCAGATGATCCTCAAAAGTTTTCAAAGGCGACAGGTCACCCTGAGTGGGATTGTGCTATGGAGGAGGAGTATTCTTCTTTGATGAGGAATCATACTTGGGATCTTTGTCCTCTTCCTAAGGGTAGAAAGATGGTTAGGTGTTGCTGGTTGTATCGCACTAAATATGTTTTTGATGGTTCCATTGATAAGTACAAATCATGTCTTGTTGTGAAGGGGTTTTCACAGGTTGAGGGTATTGACTACTCTGAGACATTTGCCCCTGTTGCCAAGATGAATTCCATTCGCTTTATACTATCTCTTGCAGCTTCTCGGCGTTGGCCTGTTTTTCAGATGGATGTGAAGAGTGCCTTCTTGCACGGGGATCTACAGGAGGAAATCTACATGGAATGGCCTCAGGGATTTATGCAGGATAGTTCTTTGGTTTGCAGACTTCGACGTTCATTGTATGGTCTCAAACAGGCCCCTCGGGCTTGGTATGAGAAGATGGACTCTTTCTTGCTCTCCATTGGGTTCTCCCGCAGTCATTCTAATCACACAGTGTACATTCCGCTTCTTGAGGGTGACATACTAATTCTTGTGCTATATGTTGATGATCTTCTCATCATGGGTAGCTCATCCTCTATGATTTAGCATATTCAACGTGCCTTGATGGATCAGTTTGAGATGATAGATCTCGGTATTTTGCACTATTTCCTTGGTCTTCAAGTGATTCAGTCTTCTGATGGGATCTCTCTCTACTAGCAGAAGTATGCTCTTGACATGCTTCAGCGCTTTGGCATGCTTGATTGCAAGCCTGCTCCCACTCCATTTCAGTCAGGGGTTGTTTTGACTACAGCTTGTCCCACTCCTTCAGTTGATTCTACACTTTACAGGCAGTTGGTTGGCAGTTTGTTGTACCTAACTCACACCCATCCTGATATTTCCTTTGCAGTTGGTCTTGTCTCTCGATTCTCCCATGATCCTCATGAGATTCATTGGCAAGCTACCAAATGTATTTTGAGGTACATTCAGGGCACTAGTTCTCATGGCATTCACTACACATTAGGGAACCCTCACATTGTTGGCTACACTGACTCAGATTGGGTTGGTGATGTCACTGATCGGAAGTCTACTTTTGGCTTTGTTTCTTGTCTTGGCTCTGGTCTTATCACAAGGTCTTGCAAGAAGTAGACTGCTCATGCATTATCATCTATAGAGGCTGAGTACTGAGCTACTGTGCTCGCTAGTTAGGAGATCTTATGGCTTCGACAGTTGATGACTGAGTTTGGTTTTCCTCTTGATAGTCCCACTGTTCTTTGGTGTGACAATTAGAGTGCTATTCATATTTCCCATAGCATAGTAGAGCATCAACGGATGAAGCACATTGAGCTTCACATGCATTTCATCCGTCAATTGACTTAGGATGGTGTTCTCATTTCGGAGTACATTCCCACTTTCGAGCAGGTTGCAGACATCTTCACGAAACCTTTTACATCGCTGCGCTATCTTCAGTTGCGCTCTATGCTTGGGGTGAAGGAAGTTGTCCTTGGGGGGTCTTTATGAGGCCTTCCTTCCTTCCTTCTTCTTTCAGCATGTTCTTTTATCTCTTTTTGGAGAGGAGTTTTTTCCCACTGGTTTTTCTCCTTTGTCTCCATTTTATAGAGATTTGAGTGTATTTGGGTACTAGATCAGGCTTTGTTGTCAGGACCCATCTTTCATGCTTTCAGTAGTTGTTCTAGGATTTAGCTTCTCCCTAATTCTAGCTTAAGGGGGGGTGTTAGAGTAATTGGGTCTTTACTTGATTAATTAAACATTATTTGTTTAATTCTTTAAGTTCCCAATTATCATTTTACACTTAAGCTAACATTAGGTGCATATTAATTAATTATTATGTGCAAGCCTAGGGTTTTCCCTTTTTAGGGTTTCTTGACCTATTAGAGGTTAATTTTTCTTTTCATTGTATTATTTTTTCACAATAACTTTTTGGTAAATTGGAGCTCTCATCTTTTGAGAATAGTTTTCTATGTTTTGTATGTTCTTCAGATTTTGCTTCATTGCTTCTCCTTGTAACAGGTTATTCGGCTTGCAAAAGATCTTTAGGCTACTGTGGGGTTGTATTTCTCAACTCCTATATGTTTGAAGACTTTGAAACACATAGACATATTCTTCATTTCTCCAACCTTGTTGTTGCAACAAATATTCATTTGATTAAGTATTGTGGTAGACCTCATAACAAGATTTTATGGAAAGTTCGTGAATCTAACCACAAGGCAATACTTGACACAATACGGGCTAGAGTCGATCCAGAGGCTCACTTGATTGATTCTATGGTTCAGGGTAGAATGATTTTGAGAATTTTGTATATATCATCAGCGAATTATTCTATATTCATTTTTTGTATATATAAATGCCCATGAGCTGATTTGTACATATTTAGGGGCATAATTTTGTATATTTAAATGGCCATGAACTGATTTGTACGTATTTAGATGCCAAATTTTTTATATTTAAATGGCGATGAGATGGTTCAAACATATTTAAATGACAAATTTTGTATATTTAAATGGCGATGAGCTGATTTGCACATATTTAAAAGCCAAATTTTGTATATTTAAATGGCGATGAGTTGATTCGCACATAGTTAAATGCCAAATTTTGTATAAAAGCCCATGAGATGATTTATAAAACATTTTTTGAATATATGTGACTATGTTTTGTGACTATTTTTTGAATATATGTGAATATATGTGACTATGTTTTGAATATCTTAAGTGTTTTGAGTTTATGTGATGTGATAAGCTGGGTTGGTTTTGGCATTGAGATAACCCACGTTTGGAAGTGGGAGTTTTGGCTTTTCCTATGGTGGGTTTGCAGTTAGAGAGCTTGGAAAGGGAGACTTTTAAAGGTGTATGGGCCACGGCTCTAGGATTAGCCCTAAAGCTTGTGAATACACATCAGCTACTGACACCATTTGCATGAATTTCTCCTATTGGGGATTTAGGGAGGAGAGAAAAAATTAGGCATTTGCATTGTTTGAAGCAGGCGAGAAGAGAAAAAGGCCTCTTTTTGGCTCGAATGAGAGAAAACACCCTTTGGAGAGATAGAGTGAGAATGGAGAGAGCTAGAAATTTGTTGCTTGCCTTCCTTCTCCCTCTTTCTCTCTATTCCATTTCGCCCTCATATTAGAATAGTTTGTTAGGAATGGGCTTGTAGAGGGCGCCATGATAGCAATAGGATTAGAAATCGCTAACAAGCATTTTGGGATGACCAGGAAGATAACTAAGATAGGGCATTTTAGACGAGCCCCACGTGACCCTATAGGTTAAAAAAGGATCGATCATATGCATCCTGGATTGCGAGAAACAGTCCATCAAAGTTTGACAATTTTTTGGACATAGGGCACTTGAGAGATCACACTGGTAGGGTATGGCTCTCGACGTTTAGGCACCTTGGGAGGTACAATAGGAACATGCCTAGAATAAACCTACCCACCCAAATGCACTCGTGATGTTGGTTTATTCCCATGATGAATGAAATCAAATCTAGACTATCTTGCAACTTTGCACTACATGTCACTGACGATTTTTGCAGCAGGTGAAAAAATGCTACCATTTGAAAATGGCTCTAATTTGTTAGAAACATAGATCATTGTAGATGAGCCTCACATGACCCTATAGGTTCAAACAGATCGATCATATGCATCCTGGATTGCGAGAAACATTCCATCAAAGTTTGATAATTTTTTGGACTCAAGGCACTTGAGAGATCACCTCGGTAGGGTATGGCTCTCAACATTTAGGCACTTTGGGAGGCACAAGAGGAGCATTCCTAGCGTAAAAATGCCCACCCAGAAATTCTTGTGATGTTGGTTTGTTCCCACAACGAATGAAATCAAATCTAGCCTATCTTGTAACTTTGCACTGCATGCCACTAACGATTTTTGCAGTAGGTGAAAAAATGCTACCATTTGAAAATATTTTTGAGTCATCAAAAAATGAGATAGGTCATTGTAGATGAGCCTCACGTGAACCTGTGGGTTCAAACAGATCGATCATATGCATCTTGGATTGTGAGAAACAGTCTATCAAAGTTTGACAATTTTTTGGACTTAGGGCACTTGAGAGATCGCGTCGGTAGGGTATGGCTCTCAATGTTTGGGTGCCTTGGGAGGCACAACAGGAGAATGCCTAGCCTAAACCTTCCCACCTAGATGCACTCGTGATGTTGGTTTTTTCCCACAACGAACGAAATCAAATCTATCCTATCTTGCAACTTTGCACTACATGCCACTAACGATTTTTGCAACAAGTGAAGAAATGCTACCATTTGAAAATGGCTTAGAGTCGTCTAAAACTGAGATAGGTCATTGTAGACGAGCCTAACATAACCCTATAGGTTCAAATAGATCAATTATATGCAACCTGTAGCGTCGTAAATTATACGCACTTGCTAGGGTGGTACAATTTCACACCTAGTTTAGCACCCGCCTTGGGGCATTTTGCATTTTGCATTGCATTTTCCCTTTAGCACTTAATTAATTAAATTAATTAGGTCTAAGGTTCTATTTTATCTCCCATATCATAAAGTTGGGCCCTTTTCATTAAAGTGTGCCCCTTTCATTTTATTCCTCTAATACATCATTTAATCAAAAACCCTAATTAGGTCCTCTGCTGCTCTACCAAGAAATGAGAATGTTGTAAATGTAAATGTTTGTAATGTAAACAAGTACTGATACCTTGTTGTAAGAATGTTTGTATTCTTACATGCGAAGGTGTAATGTATGTAGTATGTTGTAAGTGATCTCCTCTTCAATGGTTGAATCCTTGTCTTGAATGCAACACTTAGCCTTGAATGGAGAATTAGAATGCTCAATTGCTTGAAGGAATGCTTGAATGCTTGAATGCTTGAATGTTTGATTCCAGTGAAACTATCAGGGCACCTGATGGTCCTTTATATATAGTTGCAAAAGTCAAGAATACACCTTGTCGTGGAGTGCTTATTGATCCTTCTTGTATGGTTAATATCATTACTGAAGAATTTCTTTTTACTTTGCAATTGAATCAAGTGATCTATGATGAAACAAATGTGGTTGTGAAACTATTTGATGCATTTTCTTCTCCTCCAATTGGTTCTATTACATTACCTATTGAGGTCCATAACAAATCCCTTGATGTGGACTTTGCTATTATTCCATCATCCGAACAATTTCAAACATTCAAGCATTCAAGCATTCCTTCAAGCAATTAATCATTCCAAGTCTCCATTCAAGGCTAAGTGTTGCATTCAAGACAAGTATAAAAACTGCATTTCCTCTCTCATTTTGAAAAAAGATGAAAAAAAGGCGGAAACGATATTCAAACATTCAAGCATTCAAGCATTCAAGCATTTCCTTCAAGCAATTGAGCATTCTAAATCTCCATTCAAGGCTAAGTGTTGCATTCAAGACAAGGATTCAACCATTGAAGAGGAGATCACTTACAACATACTACATACATTACACCTTCGCATGTAAGAATACAAACATTCTTACAACAAGGTATTAGTACTTGTTTACATTACAAACATTTACATTTACATTTACAGCATTCTCATTTCTTGGTTAATTCCAAAATCAGGGTTTGACCTAAAGGCAAACCCCTCATCCCTAACCCCCCAATCGTCCTCTCTTTTCTGTGTGTAGGTTGCAGGTACGCAGCTGTAATTGAAGATCTGGAATCCTTGTGCAGAGACGAACAGATCCACATTCGTTTCGCGGATTTTTCGAAGGACCGTGTACACGTCGGGCGCCATCGTCCTGTCAACTTTCGCTCAAATTTGCAGAACAGCACCGTCTCGACATTTCACTACTAATTCTAGGTTCGCAGCTTCATCCCATATCCCTATCTCTGTTTATAAGCGAATCTTTCCTACTTTACATGCATTCCTAGTTCAATCATTCTTTCCACATTTCTTTACAAAACAGGGTATCCTTGATGTCTTAACCTTGAAACTCATATAGAATCCAATCTTGCATTGCGTGGGATTGGATCTTGTGGGTTTCAACCCCTCTTTTGAATGTAAAGTCTCTCCTAAGTGAAAACCATCAACCCTAGTGACTCCCCCTTCTCTCTCCTTGGAGTTGGGGAGGGGAGAACGACTAGGGTTCGATTTTTCCGCTTTACAAGAAGGATCAATAAGCACCCCACGACAAGGTGTATTCTTGACGTGTGAAACTGCTCCTGAAACTGCTGTCTTGCAACCTGAAAAGCTGTCAAAAATGCTGAAACTTGTTGTCTGACAGAAGGACCAGGGCACCCAGCGCCCCTGTCCTGGTCTTTTTCTCTAAAATTTGGTGTGAAGTTCTGTCTCGGCCTGCTTCTCCCGGATCTACAACTTGCAGCGTCGTCCGAATTCTGAAACCTACACTTATATCTGAAAAGGTGTGGTGGGCGGTTATATAGGGTTTTGCCTTAGTCAAACCCCCGCTTTGGTGATTTCCACCTCCACGAATAGCCAAGTTGTATTGTAAAAGTAGTGTGTGTGCAGACCTTGTGTGTGTGCAAGATCCTAAAATGAAAGTAAACAAGCTAGAGCAACCTAGAAAGTAAACCCTAATTGCTTGTAAATGATAATGTAAATGCTCCAAATCAAAATGAAAAGTGATCTAAAGCATGAATACAAATGATATAATGAGGTTTATGCAAAGACATGAAAACAACATGAAATCATACCCAACCCCAAGGGAGGGGTACAAGCCAATCTTCAGTCGGTAATCCCCTATTGCTCTTCAATGTCTTCAAAGCCCTAAATGGATGAATGAAATTGATGAATGCTTGATGGATGGATGTTGAATGTTGTTGAAGTCTTCAAAGATCTGCTCTTTTGCTGCATAGAAGGCCCTTGAAAACCAAAAGTGACAATTCCTATCCAAACATCTCGAAATCACCTGTAACTTCGGGATTCTCTCTAAAATCATCATATCTGACGGCCCTGAAAATTTGGTGAAAAGTTGTCAGGACCGTGGCGCCCGGAGTGCACACGGTCCCGGACATTTTTCACGAAATTTTAGGAGCGCGATCCAATCATAAAATAAAGCTTAACCCCAAGAAATTGGTGGGAGATTCAATCTCTAGGTCGGCCAAAAGTTGAAAAACTAATGGAGAATCATTTGGTAAGGAATTATCTTAGACAAATATAACATCTTCTAGAATAAGACAAAGAAGAGAATAAGAATGCAATACTTCCTTCTTTTGCGAGCTGAAAGTGATTCTTAATGAAGGATGACGCTCTTTTTAACCCAATTGGGAGAGTGAATTCATTATGGATGTATTTTACCAAGTGCAAAAGAGGTTGTAGTTAAGGACTTACACCTCTTGTAAGAGAGAATCCTTGAACAAACAACAACAAATGCATACAAGGAATAACATCAAGTAATAAAGTTCACACCATCCACGAAATAGGAAAAAGTGGATCCTTAGAAAAAAAATAAGGAAAGATCATTGCCTCCCAAGGATAAGGACAATGAGAAGAACTTACACAATCTTCTAAGGAGAGATTTAGACATAAGCAAATTGCAAGACATTAGTGTATGTAAAATGCTCCTCACAAGAAGTGGGTAGGATAAGAAAGAGAACACACATATTCTCCCATATCTAGGAAAAGAGGATTCTAAAGAAAAGATGATCAATATTTCCACATTATTACCCCATAGGAACAAGAGATAACATAGAAAAATTAGGCTATTATGTTGCTTCAAAAATATGATTGCACTTGAAATTGTACCATCATGAATGACAATGAGCCCCCAGTAAATGAGCTACCAATGTCACATAATGATGAGCAACATAATAGCCATTAATGTTATTTAAAGACATGATAGATTGAATGAGGTATTTGAATATGACATGCTAAATGCTCAACTATAAGTGAGATCAAAAACATGTATAAAATGATAAAAATTGAAGAAGAAAAGTCACAAGAAATCTTAGAAGAGGGATGAGTGTAATTTATTAGAGCCTTATCCCTGGGGGAAAGGACTTTATGATGAATAGGAGATAAAGATTCATAATTGGATTTAGAAATTTGAGGGGAGTCACAAAGAGATTTGTTCATCGCCAAGATTTCCTTATGGGGGGAATGAGAGTTGATAGAAGTAGAAGATGATTTAGTTGGAGTGAGATCATCATCACTACTAAATATAGCATTCACATTGAGAGATGGTCTTTTAGATGCTTTGGTGGGCTTAGAAAGATTATATCCAAGTCCAAATGAATATTCATGCATGTTATGTTCTAAAGGAACTTTAATTCCTTGTTCATTTGCGCCACAACCATTTCCACTATAGCCACTCTTAGCCAAAATATGGAAACCACGACCATAACGATTAGCCATTTCAGAAAGAAAAGGTGGTTTTTCATAAGACAAAGAATCAAATCCTTTAGAATTAGAGGTGTGAGGAGAAGAAGTTTGAGAAGCGGCCACAAAATTATTGCTCATAGGTTCAGGTAAGACTAATTGATCTCTAGTTTCTTCCTTCTTTTTAACTTTAAACTCTCTATGAGGAACCCTATACTCACCTACAAGGGTGGGGTTAAAATCAAGAGATCCCCAATCGTCTTCTGCGAGAACCTTCTCAGGATCAAAAGCCTTTTCATGTGTAGATTCAAATTGAGAAGAATCTTCTTCAGAAACTTCAAACTCATCCAAAGAATTTTGATTATCAGAGGGTGATGATTCATCTATAGGTATCTTGTTTAACAAGTCATCACTAGAAGAGGAAGGCTTAGAAGAACTCCCTTTGGAAGTAGATGTTTGCAAACAAGCTTGAAAATTAGTATCACCTATCAAGGTATATGTCTTATTATTATAAATAAATTTAACTTGTCTATGCAATGTAGAGGGGACAGCTTGCATACTGTGAATCCAAGGTCTCCCTAATAACAAGTTGTATGTTAGATTTCCTGACATAACATGGATAGGAGTAAGCAAAGTAACAGGTCCCACTGTGATGGGTAAGGTGATAATACCTAATGAAGACTTAGCCACATTATCAAAGCCTCGAATGGGACGAGAGTCAGGCTCAATAAGGGATGTATCCACATTCATCTTATGCAAGAGATTAATGCTACACACATTAAGACCAGAGCCATTATCTACTAGTGTTCGTCTTATAGCAGTGTCATTTATGATAACCACAATCATCAAGGGATCATATTGATGTTGAATTTCACTAATAGGCAACTCATCTTGAGTAAACACAATATGAGCCTTAGGATTCATCATAGAGTTAACCAAAGACACTATATTACTAGATGGTGGAGGAACATTCAAATCTTTCAAGGCATCTTGTAACATTCCGTGATGAGCAAAAGAAGTTTGAATCAAATCCCAAAGGGATATCTTAGCAGGGGTAGCTTTAAGTTGTTCTATGAGATCGTATTCCTTGCCAATAATTTGTGAAATATGTGGAGCTTGCAGAAGAATTGGTTGGGAAAGAGGAAGTGAAGTTGGGATAACTGGAGGAGGATTAGGTTGCCTATTATTTCCAGTATTATAGGTATGAGCAACCGCATTATAACTCTCTCTAGTTAGTTGCTTAGCATACTCATAATGGCTCTTAGTAGAATAACCTCCTTGCACAGTAATAATAGGTTTCTTAGGAGTGCAAAAAGAATCATTAGCATAACCACCTTGGACCACTAAGATAGGCTTATTTAAAGGTTGAGAATTTTGAAAAGGACAAGAACCTTGGACAGTGAAGAGAGGTTTGTTAGGTGTTTCATTCACATGTATCAAATTGATTGAGGATGGTTTAGAGGAATGAACAAAAGTGTTGGAAGAATTGTTGATAGTCTTCTCTTGCACTAAAATCTCATCACAAATTAAATCAATTTTAGGAGAGAGACAAGGGGTAGGAATTGATGTTCTAGTAGGTAGAGTAATACTAGGAAGGGTTATATCATCCTCTATCATCAAAGGATCTACATGGGGATAAACTCTCTAGGAGAAGGATCAACATTACTCTCTAAAGTCTCACTTTTGAGAGGGAGATCTTTGAAAGAGATGTTAACCATCTGGCTTTGAACTAGGGTATCCTTACGAGTAGAACCAAGTTGAGGAGAGGGAGATGCTTTATTTTTAGAGGGAGAATAATTGAGATTCAAGGAAGGTGAGAAACTATCATGGGAGTTTTCAATCTTGATTTCATTCCCTTTGGCTAGGGGTAGAGAATAATCTATACCTTCTTCTAATGGTTCATCCCAAATAGTGAGGTTGTTGAAAGGAATGTTTGAAGTATTGTTAATGTTGGGAGAGGAGATAACATTGTTTATTAATTCCTCATCCTTAGGAGGGAGAGCATCAATAGATGTGTTAAACTCATCCTCTTTCCTCAAAATATGTTCAATATGATCTTTAGGGTAGAGAGAGTTAAGGAAATTTCTTATTATTTCATCTTCTTTCTCTAAGGGATGCTTATGGGTAAGACAAACTTTAGGAGATGGGTAAGCATTTATACTTATTTCATCATCTCTAATGGGAATTTTGTTGGAAAAGGAAATTCCATCACTAGGAAATGTAGGGATAATGTCATCTTCTTGCACAAAAGGATCCTCATGAAGGGAGTGTTTTTTAGGAGGAACATGAACATATTTCTCCAAAGATTCATGCTTAGGAAGGAAATCTTTGAAAGAAGTGTTCATAACCTCTTGTTGCACTAACATGCCCCCATTGGAAGGACCAACTTTAGGAGAAAATAAGTCAATGTCCATCAATACCTTTTCACTTAGAGAGGCATAATGTAGGGAAGGTGAACTAACATTAAGAAAGGTGTTTATGATATCATTCTCTTCCTCTAGGATAGCTAAATAGGAAGGGCACATTTTAGGAGAATTGTCAAGATCACTCTTAAAGTCTTCATACTTAGAGCATGGGAGAGTCTCAAAGGGATTGGTAGCAACTCTTTTAGGCACTAAAATGTTGTTATAGATGGGGGGAGGTTCTTTAGGAGAAAAAAAAATTGAAACAAGGGAAGCTAACCCATTATCACATCTATGAAACGAATGCATCATGACAACAATTTTCCTCTTTCAAATGATAACACATGCAAAATAGAAGGAAATGTTTAATTTTAACCAATGCAAGCACTTAGAATGTAGATATAGAAAATGAAATTTATGATTCAAATGAGTTCCTTCCTTAATCAGATTTGAAATTATTGATCCCAATTAAGTTATCCACAAGTTCAACTTTGAATTGAAAAAATTTCCTCTAAATTTTTGAATCTTGCAAGAAATTAAAACTTGTAAATACAAATTTGAATTTGAAATAGCATAAACACTCAAATTTGAAAACATAAATCAGAATTAGAGAATATTGGAGTTCACGTTGGGTTCACCAAAATGTGTGGGGGAAAAAGTGACACTAAGCAAACATGCCCTAATCTCACTTTCAATCACACATTTGTGGAATACGAAAGAGCCTAGAGGTATCACACAATTGGCTACTTCTTTTTGTGGAAGAGAGAGCCACGGGCTACCTATTAGGATTTCTATTCCTTTGTTGTAATTGAAAGATAAAATGATGCAAGTTCAACTACTAGCCCTAGAGTGCAAGTATGAACTAACAACAAGATTGCAGAATTGAACTTAAACAATGGAAAGTTGTAAACACAAGGACAAGACAAGAATGTAAATGCATACTCGGTGTTAAAATCTGAGTGAAAATGTTCAGGATGGGGGCGCGGGTGCCACTGTCCTGATTCTGCTCCTGAAACTGCTGTTTTTGCAACCTGAAAAGCTGTCAGAAAGTTGCTGAAAGTTGCTATCTGACAAAAGGACCAGGGCGCCCAGCGCCCCTATCCTAGCAGGACCAGGGCGCCCCACGCCCCTATCCTGGTCTTTTTCTCTGCAATTTGGTGTGAAGTTCTATCTCGGTCTGCTTCTTTCGGATCTGCAACTTGCGGCGTCGTCCGAATTCTGAAACCTGCACTTATATCTAAAAAGGTGTGGTGGGCGGCTATATAGGGTTTTGCCTTAGTCAAACCGCCACTTTGGTGATTTCCACCTCCATGAATAGCCAAGTTGTATTGTAAAAGTAGTGTGTGTGCAGACCTTGTGTGTGTGCAAGATCCTAAAATGCAAGTAAGCAAATTAGAGCAACCTAGAAAGTAAACCCTTATTGCTTGTAAATGATAATGTAAATGCTCCAAATCAAGATGTAAAGAGATCTAAAGCATGAATACAAGTGATATAATGAGGCTTATGCAAAGACATGAAAACAACATGAAATCATACCCAACCCCAAGGGAGGGGTACAAGCCAATCTTCAGTCGGTGATCCCCTATTGCTCTTCAATGTCTTCAAAGCCCTAAATGGATGAATGAAATTGATGAATGCTTGATGGATGGATGTTTAATGTTGTTGAAGTCTTCAAAGATCTTCTCTTTCGCTGCCTAGAAGGTCCTTGAAAACCAAAAATTTGGATCCTTTCAAATGAAGAAAGAGAGCTCTTATATATGAAACCCTAGGTCTTAATTTCAACTTTTGGCTGACCTAGAGATTGAATCTCCCGCCAATTTCTTGGTGTTAAGCTTTATTTTATGATTGGATCGTGCTCCTAAAATTTTGGGAAAAATGTCCGGGACCATGTGCATGCCGGGCGCCATGGTCCCAACAACTTTTCACCAAATTTTCAGGGCCGTCGGATATGATGATTTTAGAGAGAATGCCAAAGTTACAGGTGATTTCAAGATGTTTTGACCCCCGAAATCAAGCCCCCAAGTTCAAAATAGGACCTAATTAGGGTTTTTGATTAAATGATGTATTGGAAGAATAAAAGGAAAGGGGCACACTTTAATGAAAAGGGCCCAACTTTATGATATAGGAGATGATAAAATAGGACCTTAGACCTAATTAATTTAATTAATTAAGTGCTAAAGGGGAAGTGCAATGCAAAATGCAAAATGCGCCAAGGCGGGTGCTAAACTAGGTGTGAAATTGTACCACCCTAGTAAACATGCCCTAATCTCACTTTCAATCACACATATAACATAAGAGCAGATCTTTATTTCCTGATTTTGGCTGATTTTATCAATTTTAACACCTTCAAAATTAAAGTCAAAGTTGGTCTAGCGATTGCTTGGATTGAGGCTTCTAATCATTTAAAAATTGTTGAAATTGAAATTTGTATCAAAATTGTGTTTCTTACAGTCCTAAATCTGAAAAGTGTGTTAGCATTCATTCGAAATTTCAGTGTTTTATTCAAATTTTTACAATTTGTGACTTTCGAAATTAAGTGTTTAATTGCAGCAACCTTGATTTCCACTTTCAAATTTGAATTTTGCATGAAATTGAGTCAACTTTTAAATTTCAAAGCCTGCATTGCTTTCAATATTCCCTCTAAAATCATAAAATTCAAAAATTCAGTTTCCCCCTCTTTTTCAAAATTCAAATTTTACATTTTTCAACAATCTTGGTAGGGTTCAATTTTGAGATTGCAACTTTAATTTGGCCTATCTACAAATCGTAAAATCACTCAATTTTTTCAGATTAGCTTTAAAATCATCATAGCTTTCATCCCTGAAAAATTTGAAAAAAGTTGCGAGGACCGTGTGCACTCCGTTCGCCACGGTCCCGGACATTTTTTTGAAATTTCGGGAGATTGTCCTGATTGCATTTAACAGCTTAAATCTAGGAGATTGGCTGATTTTATTGAAATTTGCTACTTCTAAAATTCAAAATCTCTCTCTCTCTCTAGTGCATGAGTTTTACAACAATAAGCCCTACTTACACTGTTCCCGTTAGGTGAAGCCTTAGAATTAAGTCTTTCCAAGGTGTAATTACCAAGGAGATGGAACCTAATTTGAATGGCCTTTTTAACGAGGACATGGGTAATTTCTCTAATCCTCTCAATGATGAAGAAGCTCTCCATGAGGTTTCTGTAGAACAACTTTCAAAATTGGATAACCAATTTGATGATTTTGGACAATGGATGTCTCAAGAATACCCTGATAGTGAAGCTCTTTCATTAATTGAGGGTCTAAAACGTATGGTTCAAAGTGATAAGAATGGAATTGATATTTTGTGTGGTATTGCACACATTGTGGATTCGAATGTGATTCCGATGAAGAGTTGTGCCGAAACCTTAGGTTATACACAACCTCCTACTCAAGTTAATCATTCTATTCCTTTGACGACTTCTATTGCTAGTATACCTACTTTTACATCAAACATAATGACTACTTCAATACAAGACATTCCACCTATGATCACCAGTCATGGAGGCAATCCTTCTTCTTCAATCAACCCTCTTCCTTCATTCAATCCGACTTCTTCATTCATTCCTTCAATGAGTGTCCCTATTATATCACCACAAATGAACATGACGCAAAGGGGCAATTCGTTTAATCATTCCATTCCTCCTTGTAGTGTTCCTCCTGTCCAATCATCTCCTATGACTAACTATCATAGTGTCCCACCACCTTACTCTTTACCTTCTTTCAATAACATAACACCTCCATCACAATCTAACACATCTAATATGAACTCTTCGACTGAAGCGACCATTAACAATCTTGCACAAACTGTCTCTTCTTTACAGCAACAAATTGCCTCTATGAATCAATCTAAGTTTAGTGTGCCCACATTTGATGTTGCGAGCCCACTTTCTCTTGACATTGTTCGAGCTATCCCCCCTAAACATGTTGAAATTCCGCATTTGGAGCTTTATAATGGTAAGGGTGATCCTCTAACACATGTTAAGACATTTCAAACAATATGTACTGATTTTGCTTATGACCAAAGGTTGCTTGCAAAACTGTTTACTAGAACTTTAAGAGATAAAGCCCTACAATGGTATTGCTCGTTGCCTTCTTATTCTATTTCTTCTTTCGAACAACTTGCAAATGCTTTCATTCAACAATTTCAAAACAATATAAGTCCTAAGGTTACTTTGATTGATTTAATGCATTGTAAACAAGGTGTTAAAGAAAAAGTGACTGATTTCATTGGTAGATATAAGCATTTGTATGCTCAAATTTCTTTTCCAGTGCCTGAAAATGAACTTGTCAATTAGGATTTCTATTCCTTTGTTGAAAATGATAGATAGAATGATGCAAGTTCAACTATTAACCCTAAAGTGTAAGTATGAACTAGTAACAAGATTGCATAATTTATATTAAACAATGGAAAGCTGTAAACACAAGGACAAGATAAGAATGTAAATGCATACCCAGTGTTAAAATATGAATGAAAATGTTTGGGACGGGGGCACGGGTGCCACTGTCCTGATTCTGCCCCTAAAACTGCTCCGGAAACTGCTGTTTTGCAACCTGGAAAGCTGTCAAAAATGCTGAAAACTGCTGTCTGACAGAAGGACCAGGGCACCCAGCGCCCCTGTCCCAGGGACCAGGGTGCCCAATGCCCTTGTCCTGGTAGGACCAGGGCACTCCACGCCCCTGTCCTGGTCTTTTTCTCTGAAACTTGGTGTGGAGTGATGTCTCGGCCTGCTTCCGTCGGATCTGCAACTTGTGGCGTCGTCTGAATCTAAAACCTGCACTTATATCTGAAAAGATGTTTTGGGTGGCTATATAGGGTTTTGCCTTAGTCAAACCCCTACTTTGGTGATTTCCACCTCCATGAATAGCCAAGTTGTATTGTAAAAGTAGTGTGTGCAGACCTTGTGTGTGTGCAAGATCCTAAAATGCAAGTAAGCAAACTAGAGCAACCTAGAAAGTAAACCCTAATTGCTTGCAAATGATAATGTAAATGCTCTAAATCAAGATGAAAAGTGATCTAAAGCATGAATACAAATGATATAATGAGGCTTATGCAAAGACATGAAAACAACATGAAATCATACCCAACCCCAAGGGAGGGGTACAAGCCAATCTTCAGTCGGTGATCCCTTATTGTTCTTCAATGCCTTCAAAGCCCTAAATGGATGAATGAAATTGATAGATGCTTGATGGATGGATGTTGAATGTTGTTGAAGTCTTCAAAGATCTGCTCTTTCACTACATAGAAGGCCCTTGAAACCAAAAATCTGGATCCTTTCTAATGAAGAAAGAGAGCTCTTATGTATGAAACCCTAGGTCTTAATTTCAACTTTTGGCCGACCTAGAGATTGAATCTCCTGCCAATTTCTTGGGGTTAAGCTTTATTTTATGATTGGATCGTGCTCCTAAAATTTTGGGAAAAATGTCCGGGACCATATGCACGCCAGGCGCCATGGTCCCGACAACTTTTCACCAAATTTTCAAGGCCGTCGGATATGATGATTTTAGAGAGAATCCCGAAGTTACAGGTGATTTCGAGATGTTTTGACCCCCGAAATCAAGCCCCCAAGTTCAAAATAGGACCTAAAGTTACTTTGATTGATTTCATATTTTAACACTGGGTATGCATTTACATTCTTGTCTTGTCCTTGTGTTTATAGCTTTCCATTATTTAAGTTCAATTCTGCAATCTTGTTATTAGTTCATACTTGCACTTTGGGGTTAAGAATTGAACTTGCATCATTCTATCTATCATTTGCAACAAAGGAATAGAAATCCTAATAGGTAGCCTGTGGCTCTCTCGTCCACAAAAAGAAGTAGCCAATTGTGTGATACCTCTAGGCTCTTTCGTATTCCACAAGTGTGTGATTGAAAGTGAGATTAGGACATGTTTGCTTAGTGTCACTTTTTCCCCCACACATTTTGGTGAACCCGACGTGAATTCCAATAATCTCTAAATCTGATTTATGTTTTCAAATTTGAGTGTTTATGCTATTTCAAATTCAAATTTGTATTTACAAGTTTTAATTTCTTGCAAGATTCAAAAAAAATCTAGAGGAAATTTTTGCTAAAACCCTAATTTTTCAATTCAAAGTTGAACTTGTGGATAGCTTAATTGGGATCAATAATTTCAAATCTGATTTATGAACTCATTTGAATCAGAAATTTCATTTTCTAAATCTACATTCTAAGTGCTTGCATTGGTTAAAATTAAACATTTCCTTCTATTTTTCATGTGTTATCATTTGAAAGAGGAAAATTGTTGTCATGATGCATTCATTTCATAGATGTGATAATGGGTTAGCTTCCCTTGTTTCAATTTTTCCTTCTCCTAAAGAACCTCCTCCCATCTATAACAACATTTTAGTGCTTAAAAGAGTTGCTACCAATCCCTTTGAGACTCTCCCATGCTCTAAGAATGAAGACTTTAAGAGTGATCTTGACAATTCTCCTAAAATGTGCCCTTCCTATTTAGCTATCCTAGAGGAAGAGAATGATATCATAAGCACCTTTCTTAATGTTACTTCACCTTCCCTACATGATGCCTCTCTAAGTGAAAAGGTATTGATGGACATTGACTTATTTTCTCCTAAAGTTGGTCCTTCCAATGGGGGCATGTTAGTGCAACAAGAGGTTATGAACACTTCTTTCAAAGATCTCCTTCCTAAGTATGAATCTTTGGAGAAATATGTTCATGTTCCTCCTAAAAAACACTCCCTTCATGAGGATCCTTTTGTGCAAGAAGATGACATTATCCCTACATCTCCTAGTGATGGCATTTCTTTTTCCAACAAAATTCCCACTAGAGATGATGAATTAATAATAAATGCTTACCCTTCTCCTAAAGTTTGTCTTACCCATAAGCATCCCTTAGAGAAAGAAGATGAAATAATAAGCAATTTCCTTAATTCTCTCTCCCCTAAAGATCATATTGAACATATTTTGAGGAAAGAGGATGAGTTTAACACATCTATTGATGCTCTCCCTCCTAAGGATGAGGAATTAATAAACAATGTTATCTCCTCTCCCGAAATTGACAATACTTCAAACATTCCTTTCAACAACTTCACTATTTGGGATGAACCATTAGCAGAAGGTGTAGATTATTCTCTACCCCATGAGAGAACCCTAGCCAAAGGGGATGAAATCAAGATTGAAAACTCCCTTGATAGTTTCTCACCTTCCTTGAATCTCAATTATTCTCCCTCTCCTCAACTTGGTTCTACTCATAAGGAAACCCTAGTTCAAAGCAAGATGGTTAACATCTCTTCCAAAGATCTCTTCCTAGTATTACTCTGCCTACTAGAACATCAATGCCTACCCCTTGTCTCTCTCCTAAAATTGATTTAATCTGTGATGAGATTTTAGTGCAAGAGAAGACTATCAATAATTCTTCCAACACTTTTGTTCATTCCTCTAAACCATCCTCAATCAATTTGATACATGTGAATGAAACACCTAACAAACCTCTCTTCACTGTCCAAGGTGCTTGTCCTTCTCAAAATTCTCAACCTTTAAATAAGCCTATCTTAGTGGTTCAAGGTGGTTATGCTAATGATTCTTTTTGCACTCCTAAGAAACCTATTATTACTGTGCAAGGAGGTTATTCTACTAAGAGCCCTTATGAGTATGCTAAGCAATTAACTAGAGAGAGTTATCATGCGGTTGCCCATACCTATAACACAAGAAACAATAGGCAACCTAATCCTCCTCCAGTTATCCCAACTTCACTTCCTCCTTCCCAACCTATTCTTCCTCAAGCTCCTCATATTTCACAAGTTCTTGGTAAGGAATATGATCTCATAGAACAACTTAAAGCTACCCCTGCTAAGATATCCCTTTGGGATTTGATCCAAACTTCTTCCGCTCATCATGGAATGTTACAAGATGCCTTGAAAGATTTGAATGTTCCTCCACCTAATACATCTAGTAATATAGTGTCTTTGGTTAACTCTGTGATGAATCCTAAAGCTCAAATTGTGTTTACTCAAGATGAGTTGCCTACTAGCAAAATTCAACATCAATATGATCCCTTGATGATTGTGGTTATCATAAAGGACGCTGTTATAAGACAAACACTGGTAGATAATGGTTCTGGCCTTAATGTGCGTAGCATTAATCTATTGCATAAGATGAATGTGGATACATCCCTTATTGAGCCTGACCCTCATCCCATTCAAGGCTTTGATAATGTGGCTAAGTCTTCATTAGGTATTATCACCTTATCCATCACAATGGGACCTGTTACTTTGCCTACTCCTATCCATGTTATGTCGGGAAATCTAACATACAACTTGTTATTAGGGAGACCTTGGAATCATAGTATGCAAGCTGTCCCCTCTACATTGCATAGACAAGTTAAATTTATTTATAACAATAAGACATATAACTTGATAAGTGATACTAATCTTCAGGCTTGTTTGCAAACATCTACTTCCAAAGGGAGTTCTTCTAAATCTTCCTCTTCTAATGATGACTCTTTAAACAAGATACCTATGGATGAATCATCACCCTCTGATAATCAAAATTCTTTGGATGAGTCTAAAGTTCCTGAAGAAGATTTTTCTCAACTTCAATCTACACATGAAAAGGCTTTTGATTTTGAGAAGGTTCTCGCAGAAGACGATTGGGGATCTCTTGATTTCAATCCCACCTTTGTAGGTGAGTATAGGGTTCCTCCTAGAGAGCTTAAAGTTAAGGAAGAAACTAGAGATCAATCAGTCCTACCTGAACCTATGAGCAATAATTTTGTGGCCGCTTCTCAAACTTCTTCTCCTCACACCTCTAATTTTGAAGAATTTGATTCTTTGTCTTATGAAAAACCACCTTTTCTTTCTGAAATGGCTAATCGTTATGGTCGTGGTTTCCATATTTTTGCTAAGAGTGGCTATAGTGGAAATGGTTGTGGCGCAAATGAACAAGGAATTAAAGTTCCTTTAGAACATAACATGCATGAATATTCATTTGGACTTGGATATAATCTTTCTAAGCCCACCAAAGCATCTAAAAGACCATCTCTCAGTGTGAATGCTATATTTAGTGGTGATGATGATCTCACTTCAACTAAATCATCTTCTACTTCTATCAACTCTCATTCCCCCCATAAGGAAATCTTGGGGATGAACAAATCTCTTTATGAATCCCCTCAAGTTTCTAAATCCACTTATGAATCTTTATCTCCTATTCATCAGAAAGTCATTTCCTCCAGGGATAAGGCTCTAATAAATTACACTCATCCCTCTTCTAAGATTTCTTGTGACTTTTCTTCTTCAATTTTTATCACTTTATACATGTTTTTGATCTCACTTATAGTTGAGCATTTAGCATGTCATATTCAAATACCTCATTCAATCTATCATGTCTTTAAATAACATTAATGGCTATTATGTTGCTCATCATTATGTGACATTGGTAGCTCATTTACTGGGGGCTCATTGTCATTCATGATGGTACAATTTCAAGTGCAATCATATTTTTGAAGCAACATAATAGCCTAATTTTTCTATGTTATCTCTTGTTCCTATGGGGTAATAGTGTGGAAATATTGATCATCTTTATAGGAGGCTAGACGAAATCGTTCTGCACGTAAACGCCGACGAAAGTGTCATCTTAGAGCTCAGGCAACTACTTCTCAAACTTTGCAATCCCCAAAAACACCTTCAGCCAATATTATTCCATTTTCTCCTCAGCCGACGATTGAGCCAAAATCTCCTAAACATAAGATGCATGATGGTCTTGATCCTGTGCGAGTTAAAGATCCTATTTTTATAAATCTTGATGATGATATAGATGAAAATGTTATTCATGATGAAAATGTTACTCCTGTTCATTCTGATAGTGAATATGAACATGTTGATGTTGATAATTATCTATCTAATGAATTTTCTAAAGCACTTATCCTAGCTCCTAGACAAGAACAACGTGGCTTGGAACATGAACATAGCCCTTGTTTGGATCTTGTGATAGCTCCATCTGCTGTGTTGGATGTTCCTCCCTTAGCGTGTTTCCTACCTTCCCGAAATATTGATCAGCAAGATCGGGGGTAGATGACGTGCTAGACTAGTTTCATTAGCATAGCAGATTCTCTCCTCCTCTCTTTCTTTTGTTACTTCTTCTATGTGTTATTCTCATTCTTCTATTTGTTGTCCTTAGTGTTGTCTACTTGAGGACGATGCAAAACATTGAGATCTCTTTTGGTCTCTCTCATGTTGACTCAAAAGACACATGTGTTCCCTTCTTCTAGGTGACTTTCCTTGATTGGGGAATGAAGAACAATTATGCATACATACATATGATATACATGAATTATCATACAGCATACTGACCCCGAGGAAAGCGAAGTCACCTTGTGCTTTATGTTTTGTGTCTATTATCCTTGGGCTTATCTCACACTTGGGGGCTAAATCCTTGCGATAACGTGCTCCTTTCTCATTTCTTATATCACTACCTTAAAGCAATCACCCCCGGTGAGGCATGTGTGTTCGCTTTAACATAGGGGGGCATACATCCCGTTCATATCTTTTCAAGATACTTGAAATTTTTTGACAAATTTAGCTTTGCCTTGAAAATTTTTGATATCTTTCTTGCATGACTCATAGTGAGGGATCCTTACTACTGACAGTCATGGTTCTCCCTCGTGATCTTCCCTTTTACTTTGTCAATCGAATTCGTAAGATCCTTAGTCCACTGGGGGCTTGGTGTATCTTGCCTCCTTGACGTGGTAAAAGTTTTTCAATGTTGTTTCCTTGTACTTTACCAGAAGTATGAGCGTACGCTTATACTCCCGCTAAAGTGGGGGCTAAATGTAGCATCCTAAAATTGTGACACTTGCAATTTTGACCGCATTTGGGTCTTCACAATGGCGATGCAAGACGAAACCTGAATGGAGACCCCGAAACTTGTTCATGACATCAAAAACTGCATTTTTCAGCACCCTGGCCTGATCCTCCTTGCACCCTGCTGCCCCTGGAGGTGGGACCATGGCGGCCGGCACCCTGGTCCTTGAGGACTAGGGTGCCCAGCGCCCTGGTCCCCGAGGACCATGGTGCCCAGTGCCCTGGTCCCCCAGGACCATGGTGCCCAGCGCCCTGGTCCCTGGCCCTATTTTGGGCCTGATCTCTTTTGGGGCTTCGGGTCTTTAAGTTTGCAAATTGGAAAATAATATTTCCTAGTCGGCCTAAGGTCGGGAAAATCAGTCGTTCAACCCTAATTGACAAGTATAAAATTGCATTTCCTCTCTCATTTTGAGAAGATGAAAAAAAAAGCGAAAACGATATTCAAACATTCAAGCATTCAAGCATTCAAGCATTCCTTCAAGCAATTGAGCATTCTAAATCTCCATTCAAGGCTAAGTGTTGCATTCAAGACAATGATTCAACCATTGAAGAGGAGATCACTTACAACATACTACATACATTACACCTTCGCATGTAAGAATACAAACATTCTTACAACAAGGTATCAGTACTTGTTTACATTACAAACATTTACATTTACAGCATTCTCATTTCTTGGTTAATTCCAAAACCGGGGTTTGACCTAAAGGCAAACCCCTCATCCCTAACCCCCCAATCATCCTCTCTTTTCTGTTTGTAGGTTGCAGGTACGCGGCTGTAATTGAAGATCTAGAATCCTTGTGCAGAGAAGAACAGATCCCCCTTCGTTTCGCGGATTTTTTAGAGGACCGTGTGCATGCCGGGCACCATCGTCCCGTCAACTTTTGCTCAAATTTGCAGAACAGCACCGTCTCAACATTTTACTGCTAATTCCAGGTCTGCAGCTTCATACCATATCCCTATCTCTATTTATAAGCGAATCTTTCCTACTTTACATGCATTCCTAGTTCAATCTTTCTATCTACATTCTTTACAAAACAGGGTAGCCTTGATGTCTTAACCCTTGAAACTCATATAGAATCCAATCTTGCATTGCGTGGGATTGGATCTTGTGGGTTTCAACCCCTCTTTTGAATGTAAAGTCTCTCCTAAGTGAAAACCATCAACCCTAGTGCCTCTCCCTTCTCTCTCCTTGAAGTTGGGGAGGGGAGAACAACTAGGGTTTGATTTTTCCGCTTTACATTTAGCCCCCACTTTACCGGAAGTATGAGCGTACGCTTATACTCCCGCTAAAGTGTGGGCTAATGTAGCATCCTAAAATTGGGACACTTGCAATTTCGACCGCATTTAGGTCTTCACGATGGCAATGCAACACGAAACCTGAATGGAGACCCTGAAACTTGTTCATGACATCAAAAACTGCATTTTTCAAGCACCCTGGCCTGATCCTCCTTGCACCCTGTTGTCCCTGGAGGTGGGACCAAGGCGCCCAGCACCCTGGTCCTTTAGGACTAGGGCACCTAGCACCCTGGTCCCCCAAGACCATGGCACCCAGCGCCCTGGTCCCTGGCCCTATTTTGGGCCCGGTCTCTTATGGGGCTTCGGGTCTTTAAGTTTGCAAATTGGAAAATAATGTTTCCTGGTCGGCCTAAGGTCGGGAAAATTAGTCTATCAACCCTAATTGACAAGTATATAAACTACATTTCCTCTCCCATTTGAGGAGGTGGAAAAAAGAGGAAAACATATGTGTGCAAAAGGCGGAAGCAATATTCAAACATCTAAACATTCAAGCATTCAAGCATTCCTTCAAACAATTGAGCATTCTAAGTCTCCATTCAAGGCTAGGTGTTGCATTCAAGACAAGGATTCAACCATTGAAGAGGAAATCACATACATACAACATACTACATATATTACACCTTCGCATGTAAGAATACAAACATTCTTACAACAAGGTATCAGTACTTGTTTACATTACAAACATTTACATTTACAACATTCTCATTTCTTGGTTAATTCCAAAACTGGGGTTTGACCTAAAGGCAAACCCCTCATCCCTAACCCCCCAATCATCCTCTCTTTTCTATGTGTAGGTTGAAGGTACGTGGCTGTAATTGAAGATCTGGAATCCTTGTGCAGAGACGAACAGATCCCCCTTCATTTCGCAGATTTTTCAGAGGACCGTGTGCACGCCGAGCGCCATCGTCCCGTCAACTTTCACTCAAATTTGCAGAACAGCACCGTCTCGACATTTTACTACTAATTCCAGGTCCGCAGCTTCATCCCATATCCCTATCTTTGTTTATAAGCAAATCTTTCCTACTTTACATGCATTCCTAGTTCAATCTTTCTATCAACATTCTTTACAAAAGAGGGTATTCTTGATGTCTTAACCCTTGAAACTCATATAGAATCCAATCTTGCATTGCGTGGGATTGGATCTTGTGGGTTTCAACCCCTCTTTTGAATGTAAAGTCTCCCCTAAGTGAAAACCATCGACCCTAGTGACTCCCCCTTCTCTCTCCTTGGAGTTGGGGAGGGGAGAACGACTAGGGTTCAATTTTTCCGCTTTACATTTTGGTGAACCCGACGTGAACATCCTCATTCTGATTATTCATGGTTAGATCTAAAAATTTTGTCTCCTTAATTACATTTCCATGTTTGATCTTTTGCAAATTTTAGAGGTTGATTGCATAAAAACCCTAAAATTTTCTTTTTAGTAATTGAACTTGTGAAGTGTTTAATTGTTAATGCTTGTTTCAGATCTACCCTTCTATTGCAAATTGTCAAATCATATTTGTGCTTTAATTTTGAAAATTAAGTGGTTAAATGTCAAAACCCTAATTTTTAAGACCTTCTTGATTCAACCTTTGACTGATAATTTCACTAACCAAAACACCTCCAAATCGGCTGTAACTTTGGATTCCGCAACAAAATCACAATATCTCTCATCCCTGAAAATTTTGAAAAAAGTTGCGAGGACCGTGTGCACCCCGAGCGCCATTGTCCCTGACATTTTTTCTAAAATTTCGGGAGCTAGATCTTACTGTATTTTTCTGCTAAAATCCAGAATTTTGGATGATTTTATCAATTTTAACACTTTCAAAATTAAAGTCAAAGTTGGTCTAGCAATTGCTTGGATTGAGGCTTCTAATCATTCAAAAATTGTTGAAATTAAAATTCATATCAAAATTGTGTTTCTTACAGTCCTAAATCTGAAAACTGTGTTAGCATTCATTCGAAATTTCAGTGCTTTATTCAAATTTTTGCAGTTTGTGACTTTTGAAATTAAGTGTTTAATTGCAACAACCTTGATTTCCACTTTCAAATTCGAATTTTGCATGAAATCGAGTCAACTTTTAAATTTCAAAACTTGCATTGCTTTTGGTATTCCCTCTAAAATCATAAAATTCAAAATTTCAGTTTCCCCCTCTTTTTCAAAATTCAAATTTTACATTTTTCAACAATCTTGGTAGGGTTCAATTTTGAGATTGCAACTTTAATTTGGCCTATCTACAGATCGTAAAATCACTCAATTTTTTCAGATTGGCTTTAAAATCATCATAACTTTCATCCCTGAAAATTTCAAAAAAAGTTGCGAGGACCGTGTGCACTCCGTTCGCCACGGTCCCGGACATATTTTCTGAAATTTTGGGAGATTGTCCTGATTGCATTTAACACCTTAAATCTAGGAGATTGGCTGATTTTATTGAAATTTGCTACCTCTAAAATTCAAAATCTTCTCTCTTTCTTTAGTGCATGAGTTTTACAACAATAAGCCCTACTTACACTATTCCCGTTAGACGAAGCCTTAGAATTAAGTCTTTCCAAGGTTTAATTACTGAGGAGATGGAACCTAATTTGAAAGGCCTTTTTAATGAGGACATGGGTAATTCCTCTAATCCTCTTAATGATGAAGAAGATCTCCATGAGGTTTCTGTAGAACAACTTTCGAAATTGGATAACCAATTTGATGATTTTCGACAATGGATGTCTCAAGAATACCCCGATAGTGAAGCTCTTTCATTAATTGAGGGTCTAAAACGTATGGTTCAAAGTGATAAGAATGGAATTGATATTTTGCATGGTATTGCACACATTGTGGATTCGAATGTGATGCCTATGAAGAGTTGTGCTGAAACTTTAGGTTATACACAACCTCCTACTCAGGTTAATCATTCTATTCCTTTGACAACTCCTATTGCTAGTATACCTACTTTTACATCAAACATAATGACTACTTCAATACAAGACATTCCACCTATGATCACCAGTCATGGGGGCAATCCTTCTTCTTCAATCAACCCTCTTCCTTCATTCAATCCAACTTCTTCATTCATTCCTTCAATGAGTGTCCTTATTATATCTCCACAAATGAACATGACGCAAGGGGGCAATTCATTTAACCCTTCCATTCCTCCTTGTAGTGTTCCTCCTTTCCAATCATCTCCTATGACTTACTATCATAGTGTCCCACCACCTTACTCTCTACCTTCTTTCAATAACATAACACCTCCATCACAATCTAACACGTCTAATATGAACTCTTCGACTGAAGCGACCATTAACAATCTTGCACAAACTGTCTCTTCTTTACAGCAACAAATTGCCTCTATGAATCAATCTAAGTTTAGTGTGCCCACATTTGATGTTGCGAGCCCACTTTCTCTTGACATTGTTCGAGCTATCCCCCCTAAACATGTTGAAATTCTGCATTTGGAGCTTTATAATGGTAAGGGTGATCCTCTAACACATGTTAAGACCTTTCAAACAATATGTACTGATTTTGCTTATGACCAAAGGTTGCTTGCAAAATTGTTTACTAGAACATTAAGAGATAAAGCCCTACAATGGTATTGCTCGTTGCCTTCCTATTTTATTACTTCTTTCGAACAACTTGCAAATGCTTTTATTCAACAATTTCAAAACAATATAAGTCCTAAAGTTACTTTAATTGATTTAATGCATTGTAAACAATGTGTTAAAGAAAAAGTGACTGATTTCATTGGTAGATATAAGCATTTGTATGCTCAAATTTCTTTTCCAGTGCTTGACAATGATATTCAAAGAATCTTTATTTCTTATTTACAAAAAGATATTAGAGAAAAACTTCTATTTTCTGAGTTTACTTCTTTCCAACAGTTGTGTGCAACTCTTCACAATTATCAACTGACTGTGAGTCAAATGGAAAAAGCAAGTCCTATGGCTCCGAGTGATAAGGGTGATAGTAGTCGACAAAAATTTGGGAAGTTTAAACCGAACAGAGAGTCCATTAAATTCAATGAAAACATCATCAACAACAATGTGAATGCGGCATCAGGTGTGCCTCCTATTTCTAAGTTTTTCAAGAAAGAAAGAAAGTTCACTCCTTTGAATGAATCATTGCATAGTATTATGAATAAGTTATTGGAACAAAATGTGCTTACTCTTCCTCCTATAAAGAAAATAGATCCTACAAAGATTAATTCACCCTATTTTGATAACAAATTTTTTTGTCAATTTCATCGTCATCCTGGGCATCATACTGAAAAATGTTTTGCTTTAAAGGGTAAAATTCAAGATTTGATTGATAATAATACTATCTTTGTTTCTGGAGTGAATGATAAAGGCAACACATCTATAGCTCCTCCTAACCAAAATCTTTAGATTTTTACTGATCCATTGCCTTCTCATACCTCTAATGCGATTGATACTAATGATTCCTCTGTCTCACCTGATGATCTTGTGTCTATGACTCCGAATGTAATTAACTTTGTAGAGCAGCAGAAAATCCCTAAAGAACCTTCCATCACCTTTGATTCCAGTGAAACTATCAGGGCACCTGATGGTCCTTTATATATAGTTGTAAAAGTCAAGAATACACCTTGCCGTGGAGTGCTTATTGATCCTTCTTGTATGGTTAATATCATTACTGAAGAATTTCTTTTTACTTTGCAATTGAATCAAGTGATCTATGATGAAACAAATGTGGTTGTGAAACTATTTGATGCATTTTCTTCTCCTGCAATTGGTTCTATTACATTACCTATTGAGGTCCATAACAAATCCCTTGATGTGGACTTTGCTATTATTCCATCATCCGAACAATTTCGTGTGAAGCTAGGCTATCCTTGGCTATCTTCCATGAAAGCTATTTCTTCTCCTATTCACAAGTGTTTTGAAATTTCCCCATAATGGTGAAGTTGTTACTCTCAATCATAGTCTCTTTAAACCAGCTGAAAGAACTTCTAGCGTTCCTATTGATTACTTTTGGCCTAAACAATTCCAATCTCTTCCTCCGCAAAGTGATCATCTTTTCAAATCTTATCAAAAGTGGAAAAAAGATATGATCCTATCTCTAAGTGAACCTAGAACACCCAAACTTGACATTCCTATCGTTCTTGAGAAGGAAGTTCTTCCTTTGAAAGATAAAACTAATGTCTTTCCTCAAGAAGATTCCCAACCCATTCCTATGAATGTGACTATGCCTATATCTAATAAACTTCCTAAAAGTAGACCTATACCTCCTCGTCATGATGGACTTGGTCTCCTTCCTAAACCGAATATTCCTCCTTTATATGGAGCAGTTCCTCCTCCTTCCTCTTATGGAGAGAAGAGACCTTCCTCTTCTCCTATTATTCAACCTAAGAGACCACAACCTAAACACCCAAGTGATAAGGATGAGAACATTCCTCCTCCTCAATCTTCGCAACTTCCTACTAAGACTAGACGAAATCGTTCTGCACGTGAACGCCGATGAAAGCGTCGTCTTAGAGCTCAGGCAGCTGCTTCTCAAACTTTGCAATCCCCAAAAACACCTTTAGCCAATATTATTCCATTTTCTCCTCAGCCGACGATTGAGCCGAAATCTCCTAAACATCAGGTGCATGATGGTCTTGATCCTGTGCGAGTTAAAGATCCTATTTTTATAAATCTTGATGATGATATAGATGAAAATGTTATTCATGATGAAAATGTTACTCCTGTTCATTCTAATAGTGAATATGAACATGTTGATGTTGATAATTATCTATCTAATGAATTTTCTAAAGCACTTATCCTAGCTCCTAGACAAGAACAACGTGGCTCGGAACATGAACATAGCCCTTGTTTGGATCTTGTGATAGCTCCATCTGCTGTGTTGGATGTTCCTCCTTTAGCGTGTTTCCTACCTTCCCAAAATATTGATTAGCAAGATCAGGGGGTAGATGACGTGCTAGACTAGTTTCATTAGCATAGCAGATTCTCTCCTCCTCTCTTTCTTTTGTTACTTCTTCTATGTGTTATTCTCATTCTTCTATTTGTTGTCCTTAGTGTTGTCTACTTGAGGACGATGCAAAACATTGAGATCTCTTTTGGTCTCTCTCATGTTGACTCAAAAGACACATGTGTTCCCTTCTTCTAGGTGACTTTCCTTGATTGGGGAATGAAGAACAATTATGCATACATACATATGATATACATGAATTATCATACAGCATACTAACCTCGAGGAAAGCGAAGACACCTTGTGCTTTGTGTTTTGTGTCTATTATCCTTGGGCTTATCTCACACTTGGGGGCTAAATCCTTGCAATAACGTGCTCCTTTCTCATTTCTTATATGTATCACTACCTTAAAGAAATCACCCCCGGTGAGGTGTGTGCGATCGCTTTAACGTAGGGGGGCATACATCCCGTTTATATCTTTTCAAGATACTTGAAAATTTTTGACAAATTTAGCTTTGCCTTGAAAATTTTTGATATCTTTCTTGCATGACTCATAGTGAGGGATCCTTACTACTGATAGTCATGGTTCTCCCTTTTGATCTTCCCTTTTACTTTGTCAATCGAAGTCATAAGATCCTTAGTCCACTGGGGGCTTGGTGTATCTTGCCTCCTTGGCGTGGTAAAAGTTTTTCAATGTTGTTTCCTTGTACTTTACTGGAAGTATGAGCGTACGCTTATACTCCCGCTAAAGTGGGGGCTAAATGTAGGGTCCTAAAATTGTGACACTTGCAATTTCGACCGCATTTGGGTCTTCACGATGGCGATGCAACACAAAACCTGAATGGAGACCCCGAAACTTGTTCATGACATCAAAAACTGCATTTTTCAGCACCCTGGCCTGATCCTCCTTGCACCCTGCTGCCCCTGGAGGTGGGACCATGACACCCAGCGACCTGGGTAAGACTCATCCTCTTTCCTCAAAATATGTTCAATGTGATCTTTAGGGGAGAGAGAATTAAGGAAATTGCTTATTATTTCATCTTCTTTCTCTAAGGGATGCTTATGGGTAAGACACACTTTAGGAGAAGGGTAAGCATCTATCATTAATTCATCATCTCTAGTGGGAATTTTGTTGGAAAAGGAAATTCCATCACTAGAAAATGTAGGGATAATGTCATCTTCTTTCACAAAAGGATCCTCATGAAGGGAGTGTTTTTTAGGAGGAACATGAACATATTTCTCCGAAGATTCATGCTTAGGAAGGAGATCTTTGAAAGAAGTGTTCATAACCTCTTGTTGCACTAACATGCCCCCATTGGAAGGAGCAACTTTAGGAGAAAATAAGTCAATATCCATCAATGCCTTTTCACTTAGAGAGGCATCATGTAGGGAAGGTGAAGTAACATTAAGAAAGGTGTTTATTATATCATTCTCTTCCTCTAGGATAGCTAAATAGGAAGGGCACATTTTAGGAGAATTGTCAAGATCGCTCTTAAAGTCTTCATCCTTAGAGCATGGGAGAGTCTCAAAGGGATTGGTAGCAACTCTTTTAGGCACTAAAATGTTGTTATAGATGTGGAGAGGTTCTTTAGGAGAAGGAAAAATTGAAGCAAGGGAAGCTAACCCATTATCACATCTATGAAATGAATGCATCATGACAACAATTTTCCTCTTTCAAATGATAACACATAGAAGGAAATGTTTAATTTTAACCAATGCAAGCACTTAGAATGTAGATTTAGAAAATAAAATTTGAGATTCAAATGAGTTCCTAAATCAGATTTGAAATTATTGATCCCAATTAAGCTATCCACAAGTTCAACTTTGAATTGAAAAATTAGGGTTTTAGCAAAAATTTCCTCTAGATTTTTGAATCTTGCAAGAAATTAAAACTTGTAAATACAAATTTGAATTTGAAATAGCATAAACACTCAAATTTGAAAACATAAATCAGAATTAGAGAAGATTGGAATTCACGTCGGGTTCACCAAAATGTGTGGGGGAAAAAGTCACACTAAGCAAACATGC
Organism: Cryptomeria japonica; assembly: GCF_030272615.1. NCBI lineage: Eukaryota > Viridiplantae > Streptophyta > Pinopsida > Cupressales > Cupressaceae > Cryptomeria > Cryptomeria japonica. Next base: position 292,696,508 of record NC_081409.1, on the reverse strand, counting down.
CCTAATCTCACTTTCAATCACACATTTGTGGAATACGAAAGAGCCTAAAGGTATCACACAATTGGCTACTTCTTTTTGTGGAAGAGAGAGCCATGGGCTACCTATTAGTATTTCTATTCCTTTGTTGTAACTGAAAGATAAAATGATGCAAGTTCAATCCCAAACCCCAAAGTGCAAGTATGAACTAATAACAAGATTTGCAGAATTGAACTTAAATAATGGAAAGCTGTAAACACAAGGACAAGATAAGAATGCAGATGTGTACCTGGAGTTAAAATCTGAGTGAAAATGTTCGAGACGAGGGCGCGAGCGCCACTGTCCTGATTCTGCACCTGAAACTGCTTCGGAAACTACTGTTTTGCAACCTAGAAAGCTGTCAAAAATGCTGAAAACTGTTGTCTGTCAGGGGGACCAGGGCACCCAGTGCCCCTGTCCTGGCAAGACCAGGGCGCCCCACGCCCCTGTCCTAGTCTTTTGCTCTGAAACTTGGTGTGGAGTGCTGTCTCGGCCTGCTTTTCCCAGATCTGCAACTTGCGGCGTCGTCCGAATTCCGAAACCTGCACTTATATCTGAAAAGGTGTGGTGGGCGGCTATATAGGGTTTTGCCTTAGTCAAACCCCCGCTTTGGTGATTTCCACCTCCATGAATAGCCAAGTTGTTTTGTAAAAGTAATGTGTGTGCAGACCTTGTGTGTGTGCAAGATCCTAAAATGCAAGTAAGCAAACTAGAGCAACCTAGAAAGTAAACCCTAATTGCTTGTAAATGATAATGTAAATGCTCCAAATCAAGATGCAAAGTGATCTAAAGCATGAATACAAATGATATAATGAGGCTTATGCAAAGACATGAAAACAACATGAAATCATACCCAACCCCAAGGGAGGGGTACAAGCCAATCTTCAGTCTGTAATCCCCTATTGCTCTTTAATGTCTTCAAAGCCCTAAATGTATGAATGAAATTGATGAATGCTTGATGGATGGATGTTGAATGTTGTTGAAGTCTTCAAAGATTTGCTCTTTCGCTGCCTAGAAGGTCCTTGAAAACCAAAAATTCGGATCCTTTCAAATGAAGAAAGAGAGCTCTTATATATGAAACCCTAGGTCTTAATTTCAACTTTTGGCCGACCTAGAGATTGAATCTCCCGCCAATTTCTTGGGGTTAAGCTTTATTTTATGATTGGATCGCCCTCCTAAAATTTCGGGAAAAATGTCCGGGACCGTGTGCACTCCGGGCGCCATGGTCTCAACAACTTTTCACCAAATTTTCAAGGCCATCGGATATGATGATTTTAGAGCGAATCCCGAAGTTACAGCTGATTTCGAGATGTTTTGACCCCCGAAATCAAGCCCCCAAGTTCAAAATAGGACCTAATCAGGGTTTTTGATTAAATGATGTATTGGAAGAATAAAATGAAAGGGGCACACTTTAATGAAAAGGGCCCAACTTTATGATGTGGGAGATGATAAAATAGAACCTTAGACCTAATTAATTTAATTAATTAAGTGCTAAAGGGGAAATGCAATGCAAAATGCAAAATGTGCCAAGGCGGGTCCTAAACTAGGTGTGAAATTGTACCACCCTAGCAAGTGCGTACAATTTACGATGCTACATTCAAAAGAGGGGTTGAAACCCACAAGATCCAATCCCACGCAATGCAAGATTTGATTCTATATGAGTTTCAAGGGTTAAGAGATCAAGGATACCCTCTTTTGTAAAGAATGTAGATAGAAAGATTGAACTAGGAATGCATGTAAAGTAGGAAAGATTCGCTTATAAACAGAGATAGGGACATGGGACGAAGTTGTGGACCTGGAATTAGCAGTAAAATGTCGAGACGGTGTTGTTCTGCAAATTTGAGCGAAAGTTGACAGGACGATGGCACCCGGCGTGCACACGGTCCTCCAAAAAATCCGCGAAATGAAGGTGGATCTGTTCGTCTCTGCACAAGGATTCCAGATCTTCAATTACAGCCGCGTACCTGCAACCTACACACAGAAAAGAGAGGACAATTGGGGGGTTAGGGATGAGGGGTTTGCCTTTAGGTCAAACCCCAGTTTTGGAATTAACCAAGAAATGAGAATGCTGTAAATGTAAATGTTTGTAATGTAAACAAGTACTGATACCTTGTTGTAAGAATGTTTGTATTCTTACATGCGAAGGTGTAATGTATGTAGTATGTTGTAAGTGATCTCCTCTTCAATGGTTGAATCCTTGTCTTGAATGCAACACTTAGCCTTGAATGGAGACTTAGAATGATTAATTGTTTGAAGGAATGCTTGAATGCTTGAATGCTTGAATGTTCAAATATCGCTTCCGCCTTTTTTTCCATCTTTTTCAAAATGAGAGAGGAAATGCAATTTTTATACTTGTCAATTAGGGTTGAAAGATTGATTTTCCCAACCTTAGGCCGACCAGGAAATATTATTTTCCAATTTGCAAACTTAAAGACCCGAAGCCCCAAAAGAGACCGGGCCCAAAATAGGGCCAGGGACCAGGTCACTGGGCGCCATGGTCCTGGGGGACCAGGGCGCTGGGCGCCATGGTCCCACCTCCAGGGGCAGGAGGGTGCAAGGAGGATCAGACCAGGGTGCTAAAAAATGCAGTTTTTGATGTCATGAACAAGTTTCGGGGTCTCCATTCAGGTTTCGTGTTGCATCGCCATCGTGAAGACCCAAATGCGGTCGAAATTGCAAGTTTCACAATTTTAGGACGCTACATTTAGACCCCACTTTAGCGGGAGTATAAGCGTACGCTCATACTTCCGGTAAAGTACAAGGAAACAACATTGAAAAACTTTTACCACGTCAAGGAGGCAAGATACACCAAGCCCCCAGTGGACTAAGGATCTTACGACTTCGATTGACAAAGTAAAAGGGAAGATCACGAGGGAGAACCATGACTGTCAGTAGTAAGGATTCCTCACTATGAGTCATGCAAGAAAGATATCAAAAATTTTCAAGGCAAAGCTAAATTTGTCAAAAAATTTCAAGTATCTTGAAAAGATATGAACGGGATGTATGCCCCCCTACGTTAAAGCGATCGCACATGCCTCATCGGGGGTGATTTCTTTAAGGTAGTGATATATATAAGAAATGAGAAAGGAGCACGTTATCGCAAGGATTTAGCCCCCAAGTGTGAGATAAGCCCAAGGATAATAGACACAAAACACAAAGCACAAGGTGACTTCGCTTTCCTCGGGGTCAGTATGTTGTATGATAATTCATGTATATCATATGTATGTATGCATAATTGTTCTTCATTCCCCAATCAAAGAAAGTCACCTAGAAGAAGGGAACACATGTGTCTTTTGAGTCAACATGAGAGAGACCAAAAGAGATCTCAGTGTTTTGCATCATCCTCAAGTAGACAACACTAAGGACAACAAATAGAAGAATGAGAATAACACATAGAAGAAGTAACAAAAGAAAGAGAGGAGGAGAGAATCTGCTATGCTAATGAAACCAGTCTAGCACGTCATCTACCCCCCGATCTTGCTGATCAATATTTCAGGAAGGTAGGAAACACGCTAAAGGAGGAACATCCAACACAGCAGATGGAGCTATCACAAGATCCAAACAAGGGCTATGTTTATGTTCCGAGCCACGTTGTTCTTGTCTAGGAGCTAGGATAAGTGCTTTAGAAAATTCATTAGATAGATAATTATCAACATCAACATGTTCATATTCACTATCAGAATGAACAGGAGTAACATTTTCATCATGAATAACATTTTCATCTATATCATCATAAAGATTTATAAAAATAGGATCTTTAACTCGCACAGGATCAAGACCATCATGCATCTTATGTTTAGGAGATTTCCGCTCAATCGTCGGCTGAGGCGAAAATGGAATAATACTAGCTGAAGGTGTTTTTGGGGATTGCAAAGTTTGAGAAGTAGCTGCCTGAGCTCTAAGATGACGCTTTCGTTGGCGTTCACGTGCAGAACGATTTCATCTAGTCTTAGTAGGAAGTTGCGAAGATTGAGGAGGAGGAATGTTCTCATCCTTATCACTTGGGTGTTTAGGTTGTGGTCTCTTAGGTTGAATAATAGGAGAAGAGGAAGGTCTCTTCTCTCCATAAGAGGAAGGAGGAGGAACTGCTCCATATAAAGGAGGAATATTCGGTTTAGGAAGGAGACCAAGTCCATCATGACGAGGAGGTATAGGTCTACTTTTAGGAAGTTTATTAGATATAGGCATAGTCACATTCATAGGAATGGGTTGGGAATCTTTTTGAGGAAAGACATTAGTTTTATCTTTCAAAGGAAGAACTTCCTTCTCAAGAACGATAGGAATGTCAAGTTTGGGTGTTCTAGGTTCACTTAGAGATAGGATCATATCTTTTTTCCACTTTTGATAAGATTTGAAAAGATGATCACTTCGCGGAGGAAGAGATTGGAATTGTTTAGGCCAAAAGTAATCAATAGGAACGCTAGAAGTTCTTTTAGCTGGTTTAAAGAGACTATGATTGATAGTAACAACTTCACCATTATGGGGAAATTTCAAACACTTGTGAATAGGAGAAGCAATAGCTTTCATGGAAGATAGCCAAGGATAGCCTAGCTTCACACGAAATTGTTCGGATGATGGAATAATAGCAAAGTCCACATCAAGGGATTTGTTATGGACCTCAATAGGTAATGTAATAGAACCAATTGCAGGAGAAGAAAATGCATCAAATAGTTTCACAACCACATTTGTTTCATCATAGATCACTTGATTCAATTGCAAAGTAAAAAGAAATTCTTCAGTAATGATATTAACCATACAAGAAGGATCAATAAGCACTCCACGGCAAGGTGTATTCTTGACTTTTGCGACTATATATAAAGGACCATCAGGTGCCCTGATAGTTTCACTGGAATCAAAGGTGATGGAAGGTTCTTTAGGGATTTTCTTCTACTCTACAAAGTTAATCACATTCGGAGTCATAGACACAAGATCATCAGGTGAGACAGAGGAATCAGTAGTATCAATCGCATTAGAGGTATGAGAAGGTAATGGATCGGTAAAAATCTAAAGATTTTGGTTAGGAGGAGCTACAGATGTGTTGCCTTTATCATTCACTCCAGAAACAGAAATAGTATTATTATCAATCAAATCTTGAATTTTACCTTTTAAAGCAAAACATTTTTCAGTATCATGCCCAGGATGACGATGAAGTTGACAAAAAGATTTGTTATCAAAATAGGGTGAATTAATCTTTGTAGGATCTATTTTCCTTATAGGAGGAAGAGTAAGCACATTTTGTTCCAATAACTTATTCATAATACTATGCAATGATTCATTCAAAGGAGTAAACTTTCTTTCTTTCTTGAAAAACTTAGAAATAGGAGGCACACCTGATGCCACATTCACATTGTTGTTGATGATGTTTTCATTGAATTTAATGGACTCTCTGTTTGGTTTAAACTTCCCAAATGGTTGTTGACTACTATCACCCTTATCACTCGGAGCCATAGGATTTGCTTGTTCCATTTGACTCATAGTCAGTTGATAATTGTGAAGAGTTGCGCACAACTGTTGGAAAGAAGTAAACCCAGAAAATAGAAGTTTTTCTCTAATGTCTTTTTGTTAATTAGAAATAAAGATTCTTTGAATATCATTGTCAGGCACTGGAAAAGAAATTTGAGCATACAAATGCTTATATCTACCAATGAAATCAGTCACTTTTTCTTTAACACCTTGTTTACAATGCATTAAATCAATCAAAGTAACTTTAGGACTTATATTGTTTTGAAATTGTTGAATAAAAGCATTTGCAAGTTGTTCGAAAGAAGTAATAGAATAAGAAGGCAACGAGCAATACCATTGTAGGGCTTTATCTCTTAATGTTCTAGTAAACAGTTTTGCAAGCAACCTTTGGTCATAAGCAAAATCAGTGCATATTGTTTGAAAGGTCTTAACATGTGTTAGAGGATCACCCTTACCATTATAAAGCTCCAAATGCGGAATTTCAACATGTTTAGGGGGAATAGCTCGAAAAATGTCAAGAGAAGGTGGGCTCGCAACATCAAATGTGGGCACACTAAACTTAGATTGATTCATAGAGGCAATTTGTTGCTGTAAAGAAGAGACAGTTTGTGCAAGATTGTTAATGGTCGCTTCAGTCGAAGAGTTCATATTAGACGTGTTAGATTGTGATGGAGGTGTTATGTTATTGAAAGAAGGTAAAGAGTAAGGTGGTGGGACACTATGATAGTTAGTCATAGGAGATAATTGGACAGGAGGAATGGAATGCTTAAACGAATTGCCCCCTTGCGTCATGTTCATTTGTGGTGATATAATAGGGACACTCATTGAAGGAATGAGTGAAGAAGTCGGATTGAATGAAGGAAGAGGGTTGATTGAAGAAGAGGGATTGCCCCCATGACTGGTGATCATAGGAGGAATGTCTTGTATTGAAGTAGTCATTATGTTTGATGTAAAAGTAGGTATACTAGCAATAGGAGTTGTCAAAGGAATAGAATGATTAACTTGAGTAGGAGGTTGTGTATAGCCTAAGGTTTCGGCACAACTCTTCATAGGCATCACATTCGAATCCACAATGTGTGCAATACCACCCAAAATATCAATTCCATTCTTATCACTTTGAACCATATGTTTTAGACCCTCAATTAATGAGAGAGCTTCACTATCAGGGTATTCTTGAGACATCCATTGTCGAAAATCATCAAATTGGTTATCCAATTTTGAAAGTTGTTCTACAGAAACCTCATGGAGAGCTTCTTCATCATTAAGAGGATTAGAGGAATTACCCATTTCCTCATTAAAAAGGCCATTCAAATTATGTTCCATCTCCTCGGTAATTACACCTTGGAAAGACTTAATTCTAAGGCTCCGTCTAACGGGAATAGTGTAAGTAGGGCTTATTGTTGTAAAACTCATGCACTAGAGAGAGAGAGAGATTTTGAATTTTAGAGGCAGCAAATTTCAATAAAATCAGCCAGTCTCCTAGATTTAAGCTATTAAATGCAATCAGGACAATCTCTCGAAATTTCAGAAAAAAATGTCTGGGACCGTGGCGAACGGAGTGCACACGGTCCTCGCAACTTTTTTCGAAATTTTCAGGGATGAAAGTTATGATGATTTTAAAGCTAATCTGAAAAAATTGAGTGATTTTACGATCTGTAGATAGGCCAAATTAAAGTTGCAATCTCAAAATTGAACCCTACCCAGATTGTTGAAAAAATGCAAAATTTGAATTTTGAAAAAGAGAGGGAAACTAAAATTTTGAATTTTATGATTTTAGAGGGAATGCTGAAAGCAATGCAAGTTTCGAAATTTAAAAGTTGACTCAATTTCATGCAAAATTCGAATTTGAAAGTGGAAATCAGAGTTGTTGCAATTAAACACTTAATTTCAAAAGTCACAAATTGTAAAGATTTGAATAAAACACTGAAATTTCGAATGAATGCTAACACACTTTTCAGATTTAGGACTATAAGAAACACAATTTTGACACAAATTTCAATTTCAACAATTTTTGAATGATTAGAAGCCTCAATCCAAGCAATCGCTAGACCAACTTTGACTTTAATTTTGAAGGTGTTAAAATTGATAAAATCAGCCAAAATTCTGGATTTTAGCAGAAAAATACAGTAAGATCTAGCTCCCAAAATTTTGGAAAAAATGTCGGGGACGATGGTGCTCGGGGTGCACACGGTCCTCGCAACTTTTTTCCAAATTTTCAGGGATGAAAGATATTGTGATTTTATTGCGGAATCCAAAGTTACAGCCGATTTGGAAGTGTTTTGATTAGTGAAATTATCAGTCAAAGGTTGAATCAAAAAGGTTTTAAAAATTAGGGTTTTGACATTTAACCACTTAATTTTTAGAATTAAAGCACAAATATGAATTGACAATTTGTAATAGAAGGGTAGATCTGAAACAAGCATTAACAATTAAACATTTCCCAAGTTTAATTACTGAAAAGAAAATTTTAGGGTTTTTATGCAATCAACCTCTAAAATTTGCAAAAGATCAAACATGGAAATTTAGGAAAGCAAAATTTTCAGATCTGACCATGAATAATTAGAATGACGATGTTCACGTCGGGTTCACCAAAATGTAAAGCGGAAAAATCGAACCCTAGTTGTTCTCCCCTCCCCAACTCCAAGGAGAGAGAAGGGAGAGTCACTAGGGTTGATGGTTTTCACTTAGGGGAGACTTTACATTCAAAAGAGGGGTTGAAACCCACAAGATCCAATCCCACGCAATGCAAGATTAGATTCTATATGAGTTTCAAGGGGTAAGATAGCAAGGATACCCTCTTTTGTAAAGAATGTAGATAGAAAGATTGAACTAGGAATGCATGTAAAGTAGGAAAGATTCGCTTATAAATAGAGATAGGGATATGGGATGAAGCTGCGGACCTGGAATTAGTAGTAAAATGTCGAGATGGTGATGTTCTGCAAATTTGAGCGAAAGTTGACGGGACGATGGCGCCCGACGTGCACACGGTCCTCCGAAAAATCCGCGAAACGAAGGGGGATCTGTTCGTCTCTGCACAAGGATTCCAGATCTTCAATTATAGCCCCGTACCTGCAACCTACACATAGAAAAGAGAGGATGATTGGGGGGTTAGGGATGAGGAGTTTGCCTTTAGGTCAAACCCCGGTTTTGGAATTAACCAAGAAATGAGAATGCTGTAAATGTAAATGTTTGTAATGTAAACAAGTACTGATACCTTGTTGTAAGAATGTTTGTATTCTTACATGCAAAGGTGTAAATGTCGTTGTATGTTGTATTTTGTAAGTGATCTCCTCTTCAATGGTTGAATCCTTGTCTTGAATGCAACACTTAGCCTTAAATGGAGACTTAGAATGATTAATTGCTTGAAGGAATGCTTGAATGCTTGAATGCTTGAATGTTTGAATATCGCTTCTGCCTTTTTTCCATCTTCTTAAAATGAGAGAGGAAATGTAGTTTTTATACTTGTCAATTAGGGCTGATAGACTGATTTTCCCGACCTTAGGCCGACCAGGAAACATTATTTTCCAATTTGCAAACATAAAGACCCGAAGCCCCAAGAGAGATCGGGCCCAAAATAGGGCCAGGGACCAGGGCGCTGGGCGCCATGGTCCTGGGGGACCAGGGCGCCGGGTGCCCTCGTCCTGAAGGACCAGGGTGCTGGGTGCCATGGTCCCACCTCTAGGGACAGCAGGGTGCAAGGAGGATCAGGCCAGGGTGCTGAAAAATGCAGTTTTTGATGTCATGAACAAGTTTCGGGGTCTCCATTCAGGTTCAATGTTGCACCACCATCGTGAAGACCCAAATGCAGTCGAAATTGCAAGTGTCACAATTTTAGGATTCTACATTTAGCCCCCACTTTAGCGGGAGTATAAGCGTACGCTCATACTTCCGGTAAAGTACAAGGAAACAACATTGAAAAACTTTCACCACGTCAAGGAGGCAAGATACACCAAGCCCCCAGTGGACTAAGGATCTTACGACTTCGATTGACAAAGTAAAAGGGAAGATCACAAGGGAGAACCATGACTGTCAGTAGTAAGGTTCCCTCACTATGAGTCATGCAAGAAAGATATCAAAAATTTTCAAGGCAAAGCTAAATTTGTCAAGAAATTTTCAAGTATCTTGAAAAGATATGAACGGGATGTATGCCCCCCTACGTTAAAGGGATCGCACATGCCTCACCGGGGGTGATTGCTTTAAGGTAGTGATACATATAAGAGATGAGAAAGGAAAGGAGCACGTTATCACAAGGATTTAGCCCCCAAGTGTGAGATAAGCCCAAGGATAATAGACACAAAACACAAAGCACAAGGTGACTTCGCTTTCCTCGAGGTCAGTATGCTGTATGATAATTCATGTATATCATATGTATGTATGCATAATTGTTCTTCATTCCCCAATCAAGGAAGGTCACCTAGAAGAAGGGAACACATGTGTCTTTTGAGTCAACATGAGAGAGACCAAAAGAGATCTCAATGTTTTGCATCGTCCTCAAGTAGACAACACTAAGAACAACAAATAGAAGAATGAGAATAACACATAGAAGAAGTAACAAAAGAGAGGAGGAGAGAATCTGCTATGCTAATGAACTAGTCTAGCACGTCATCTACCCCCCGATCTTGCTGATCAATATTTTAGGAAGGTAGGAAACACGTTAGAGGAGGAACATTCAACATAGTAGATGGAGCTATCACAAGATCCAAACAACGGCTATGTTCATATCCCAAGCCACGGTGTTCTTATCTAGGAGCTAGGATAAGTGCTTTAGAAAATTTGTTAGATAGATGGTTATCAACATCAACATATTCATATTCACTATCAGAATGAACAGGAGTAACATTTTCATCATGAATAACATTTTCATCTATATCATCATCAAGATTTATAAAAATAGGATCTTTAACTCGCATAGGATCAAGACCATCATGCATCTTATGTTTAGGAGATTTTGGCTCAATCGTCGGTTGACAAGAAAATGGAATAATATTAGTTGAAGGTGTTTTTGGGGATTGCAAAATTTGAAAAGCAGCTGCCTGAGCTCTAAGACGACGCTTTCATCGGCGTTCACGTGCAGAACGATTTCGTCTAGTCTTAGTAGGAAGTTGCGAAGATTGAGGAGGAGGAATGTTCTCATCCTTATCACTTGGGTGTTTAGGTTGTGGTCTCTCAGGTTGAATAATAGGAGAAGAGGAAGGTCTCTTCTCTCCATAAGAGGAAGGAGGAGGAACTGCTCCATATAAGGGAGGAATATTTGGTTTAGGAAGGAGACCAAGTCCATCATGACGAGGAGGGATAGGTCTACTTTTAGGAAGTTTATTAGTCATAGGCATAGTCACATCCATAGGGATGGGTTGGGAATCTTCTTGAGGAAAGACATTAGTTTTATCTTTCAAAGGAAGAACTTCCTTCTCAAGAACGATAGGAATGTCAAGTTTGGGTGTTCTAGGTTCACTTAGAGATAGGATCATATCTTTTTTCCACTTTTGATAAGATTTGAAAAGATGATCACTTTGCGGAGGAAGAGATTGGAATTGTTTAGGCCAAAAGTAATCAATAGGAACGCTAGAAGTTCTTTCAGCTGGTTTAAAGAGACTATGATTGAGAGTAACAACTTCACCATTATGGGGAAATTTCAAAACACTTGTGAATAGGAGAAGCAATAGCTTTCATGGAAGATAGCCAAGGATAGCCTAGCTTCACACGAAATTGTTCGGATGATGGAATAATAGCAAAGTCCACATCAAGGGATTTGTTATGGACCTCAATAGGTAATGTAATAGAACCAATTGCAGGAGAAGAAAATGCATCAAATAGTTTCACAACCACATTTGTTTCATCATAGATCACTTGATTCAATTGCAAAGTAAAAAGAAATTCTTCAGTAATGACATTAACCATACAAGAAGGATCAATAAGCACTCCACGGCAAGGTGTATTCTTGACTTTTACAACTATATATAAAGGACCATCAGGTGCCCTGATAGTTTCACTGGAATCAAAGGTGATGGAAGGTTCTTTAGGGATTTTCTGTTGCTCTACAAAGTTAATCACATTCGGAGTCATAGACACAAGATCATCAGGTGAGACAGAGGAATCATTAGTATCAATCGCATTAGAGGTATGAGAAGGCAATGGATCAGTAAAAATCTAAAGATTTTGGTTAGGAGGAGCTACAGATGTGTTGTCTTTATCATTCATACCAGAAAGAAAGATAGTATTATTATCAATCAAATCTTGAATTTTACCCTTTAAAGCAAAACATTTTTCAGTATCATGCCCAGGATGACGATGAAATTGACAAAAAGATTTGTTATCAAAATAGGGTGAATTAATCTTTGCAGGATCTATTTGCCTTATAGGAGGAAGAGTAAGCACATTTTGTTCCAATAACTTATTCATAATACTATGCAATGATTCATTCAAAGGAGTGAACTTTCTTTCTTTCTTGAAAAACTTAGAAATAGGAGGCACACCTGATGCTACATTCACATTGTTCTTGATGATGTTTTCATTGAATTTAATGGACTCTCTGTTCAGTTTAAACTTCCCAAATGGTTGTTGACTACTATCACGCTTATCACCCGGAGTCATAGGATTTGCTTGTTCCATTTGACTCACAGTCAGTTGATAATTGTGAAGAGTTGCGCACAACTGTTGGAAAGAAGTAAACTCAGAAAACAGGAGTTTTTCTCTAATGTCTTTTTGTAAATTAGAAATAAAGATTCTTTGAATGTCATTATCAGGCACTGGAAAAGAAATTTGAGCATACAAATGCTTATATCTACCAATGAAATCAGTCACTTTTTCTTTAACACCTTGTTTACAATGCATTAAATCAATCAAAGTAACCTTAGGACTTATATTGTTTTGAAATTGTTGAATGAAAGCATTTGCAAGTTGTTCGAAAGAAGAAATAGAATAGGAAGGCAATGAGCAATACCATTGTAGGGCTTTATCTCTTAATGTTCTAGTAAACAGTTTTGCAAGCAACCTTTGGTCATAAGCAAAATCAGTACATATTGTTTGAAAGGTCTTAACATGTGTTAGAGGATCACCCTTACCATTATTAAGCAAGGATAAGATAGTTGAAAAGGGATATCTTGTAGTATGTGTAAAGGAGATCCTTAGAGGAGAAGAGATCTTTGTACAAAAGACACCTTTCCCTGAGAGGAATTATCTTAGACAAATATAACATCTTCTAGAATAAGACAAAGAAGAGAATAAGAATGCAATACTTCCTTCTTTTGCGAGGTGAAAGTGATTCTTAATGAAGGATGACGCTCTTTTTAACCCAATTGGGAGAGTGAATTCATTATGGATGTAGTTTACCAAGTGCAAAAGAGGTTGTAGTCAAGGACTTACACCTCTTGTAAGAGAGAATCCTTGAACAAACAACAACAAATGCATACAAGGAATAACATCAAGTAATAAAGTTCACACCATCCATGAAATAGGAAAAAGTGGATCCTTAGATAAAAATAAGGAAAGATCATTGCCTCCCAAGGATAAGGACAATGAGAAGGACTTACACAATCTTCTAAGGAGAGATTTAGACATAAGCAAATTGTACTACATACTCACATGAGTTCATGCAAGCAAGACATTAGTGTATGTAAAATGCTCCTCACAAGAAGTGGGTAAGGTAAGAAAGAGAATACACATCTTCTCCCATATCTAGGAAAAGAGGATTCTAAAGAAAAGATGATCAATATTTCCACATTATTACCCCATAGGAACAAGAGATAACATAGAAAAATTAGGCTATTATGTTGCTTCAAAAATATGATTGCACTTGAAATTGTACCATCATGAATGACAATGAGCCCCCAGTAAATGAGCTACCAATGTCACATAATGATGAGCAACATAATAGCCATTAATGTTATTTAAAGACATGATAGATTGAATGAGGTATTTGAATATGACATGCTAAATGCTCAACTATAAGTGAGATCAAAAACATGTATAAAATGATAAAAATTGAAGAAGAAAAGTCACAAGAAATCTTAGAAGAGGGATGAGTGTAATTTATTAGAGCCTTATCCCTGGGGGAAAGGACTTTATGATGAATAGGAGATAAAGATTCATAATTGGATTTAGAAATTTGAGGGGAGTCAGAAAGAGATTTGTTCATCGCCAAGATTTCCTTATGGGGGGAATGAGAGTTGATAGAAGTAGAAGATGATTTAGTTGGAGTGAGATCATCATCACTACTAAATATAGCATTCACATTGAGAGATGGTCTTTTAGATGCTTTGGTGGGCTTAGAAAGATTATATCCAAGTCCAAATGAATATTCATGCATGTTATGTTCTAAAGGAACTTTAATTCCTTGTTCATTTGCGCCACAACCATTTCCACTATAGCCACTCTTAGCCAAAATATGGAAACCACGACCATAACGATTAGCCATTTCAGAAAGAAAAGGTGGTTTTTCATAAGACAAAGAATCAAATTCTTCATAATTAGAGGTGTGAGGAGAAGAAGTTTGAGAAGCAGTCACAAAATTATTGCTCATAGGTTCAGGTAAGACTGATTGATCTCTAGTTTCTTCCTTCTTTTTAACTTTAAGCTCTCTAGGAGGAACCCTATACACACCTACAAAGGTGGGATTGAAATCAAGGGATCCCCAATCGTCTTCTGCGAGAACCTTCTCAGGATAAAAAGCCTTTTCATGTGTAAATTCAAGTTGAGAAGAATCTTCTTCAGGAACTTCAAACTCATCCAAAGAATTTTGATTATCAGAGGGTGATGATTCATCTATAGGTATCTTGTTTAACAAGTCATCACTAGAAGAGGAAGGCTTAGAAGAACTCCCTTTGGAAGTAGATGTTTGCAAACAAGCTTGAAAATTAGTATCACCTATCAAGGTATATGTCTTATTATTATAAATAAATTTAACTTGTCTATGCAATGTAGAGGGGATAGCTTGCATACTGTGAATCCAAGGTCTCCCTAATAACAAGTTGTATGTTAGATTTCCCGACATAACATGGATAGGAGTAAGCAAAGTAACAGGTCCCACTGTGATGGGTAAGGTGATAATACCTAATGAAGACTTAGCCACATTATCAAAGTCTCGAATAGGACGAGAGTCAGGCTCAATAAGGGATGTATCCACATTCATCTTATGCAATAGATTAATGCTACACACATTAAGGCCAGAACCATTATCTACCAGTGTTCGTCTTATAGTAGTGTCATTTATGATAACCACAATCATCAAGGGATCATATTGATGTTGAACTCCACTAGTAGGCAACTCATCTTGAGTAAACACAATATGAGCCTTAGGATTCATCACAGAGTTAACCAAAGACACTATATTACTAGATGGTGGAGGAACATTCAAATCTTTCAAGGCATCTTGTAACATTCTGTGATGAGCAGAAGAAGTTTGAATCAAATCCCAAAGGGATATCTTAGCAGGGGTAGCTTTAAGTTGTTCTATGAGATCGTATTCCTTGCCAAGAATTTGTGAAATACGTGGAGCTTGCGGAAGAATTGGTTGGGAAAGAGGAAGTGAAGTTGGGATAACTAGAGGAGGATTAGGTTGCCTATTATTTCACTAAGCAAACATGAGAGAGACCAAAAAAGATCTCAATGCTTTGCATCATCCTCAAGTAGACAACACCAAGGACAACAAATAGAAGAATGAGAGTAACACATAGAAGAAGTAACAAAAGAGAGGAGGAGAGAGTCTGCTATGCTAATGAAACTAGTCTAGCACGTCATCTACCCCCCGATCTTGCTGATCAATATTTCGGGAAGGTAGGAAACGCGCTAGAGGAGGAACATCCAACACAATAGATGGAGCTATCACAAGATCCAAACAAGGGCTATGTTCATATCCCAAGCCACGGTGTTCTTGTCTAGGAGCTAGGATAAGTGCTTTAGAAAATTGGTTAGATAGATGGTTATCAACATTAACATATTCATATTCACTATCAGAATGAATAGGAGTAACATTTTCATTTTCTGATTTATGTTTTCAAATTTGAGTGTTTATGCTATTTCAAATTCAAATTTGTATTTACAAGTTTTAATTTCTTGCAAGATTCAAAAATTTAGAGGAAATTTTTTCAATTCAAAGTTGAACTTGTGGATAGCTTAATTGGGATCAATAATTTCAAATCTGATTTAGGAACTCATTTGAATCATAAATTTCATTTTCTAAATCTACATTCTCAATGCTTGCATTGGTTAAAATTAAACATTTCCTTCTATTTTGCATGTGTTATCATTTGAAAGAGGAAAATTGTTGTCATGATGCATTCATTTCATAGATGTGATAATGGGTTAGCTTCCCTTGTTTCAATTTATCCTTCTCCTAAAGAACCTCCCCCCATCTATAACAACATTTTAGTGCCTAAAATAGTTGCTACCAATCCCTTTGAGACTCTCCCATGCTCTAAGGATGAAGACTTTAAGAGTGATCTTGACAATTCTCCTAAAATGTGCCCTTCGTATTTAGCTATCCTAGAGGAAGAGAATGATATCATAAACACCTTTCTTAATGTTACTTCATCTTCCCTACATGATGCCTCTCTAAGTGAAAAGGTATTGATGGAAATTGACTTATTTTCTCCTAAAGTTGCTCCTTCCAATGGGGGCATGTTAGTGCAACAAGAGGTTATGAACACTTCTTTCAAAGATCTCCTTCCTAAGCATGAATCTTTGGAGAAATATGTTCATGTTCCTCCTAAAAAACACTCCCTTCATGAGGATCCTTTTGTGCAAGAAGATGATATTATCCCTACATTTCCTAGTGATGGCATTTCCTTTTCCAACAAAATTCCCACTAGAGATGATGAATTAATAATAAATGCTTACCCTTCTCCTAAAGTTTGTCTTACCCATAAGCATCCCTTAGAGAAAGAAGATGAAATAATAAGCAATTTCCTTAATTCTCTCTCCCCTAAAGATCATATTGAACATATTTTGAGGAAACAGGATGAGTTTAACACATCTATTGATGCTCTCCCTCCTAAGGATGAGGAATTAATAAACAATGTTATCTCCTCTCCCGAAATTGACAATACTTCAAACATTCCTTTCAACAACTTCGCTATTTGGGATGAACCATTAGAAGAAGGTGTAGATTATTCTCTACCCCATGAGAGAACCCTAGCCAAATGGGATGAAATCAAGATTGAAAACTCCCTTGATAGTTTCTCACCTTCCTTGAATCTCAATTATTCTCCCTCTAAAAATAAAGCATCTCCCTCTCCTCAACTTGGTTCTACTCATAAGGAAACCCTAGTTCAAGGCAAGATGGTTAACATCTCTTTCAAAGATCTCCATCTCAAAGGTGAGACTTTAGAGATTAATGTTGATCCTTCTCCTAGAGAGTTTATTCCCCATGTAGATCCTTTGATGATAGAGGATGATATGACCTTTCCTAGTATTACTTTTCCTACTAGAACATCAATGCCTACCCCTTGTCTCTCTCCTAAAATTGATTTAATCCATGATGAGATTTTAGTGCAAGAGAATACTATCAACAATTCTTCCAACACTTTTGTTCATTCCTCTAAACCATCCTCAATCAATTTGATACATGTGAATGAAACACCTAACAAACCTCTCTTCACTATCCAAGGTGCTTGTCCTTCTCAAAATTCTCAACCTTTAAACAAGCCTATCTTAGTGGTTCAAGGTGGTTATGCTAATGATTCTTTTTGCACTCCTAAGAAACCTATTATTACTGTGCAAGGAGGTTATTCTACTAAGAGCCCTTATGAGTATGCTAAGCAACTGACTAGAGAGAGTTATCAGGCGGTTGCCCATACCTATAACACAAGAAACAATAGGCAACCTAATCATCCTCCAGTTATCCCAACTTCACTTCCTCCTTCCCAACCTATTCTTCCTCAAGCTCCTCGTATTTCACAAATGCTTAGTAAGGACTATGATCTCATAGAACAACTTAAAGCTACCCCTGCTAAGATATCCCTTTGGGATTTGATCCAAACTTCTTCCACTCATCATGGAATGTTACAAGATGCCTTGAAAGATTTGAATGTTCCTCCACCTAATACATCTAGTAATATAGTGTCTTTGGTTAACTCTGTGATGAATCTTAAAGCTCAAATTGTTATGTCGGGAAATCTAACATACAACTTGTTATTAGGGAGACCTTGGATTCACAGAATGCAAGCTGTCCCCTCTACATTGCATAGGCAAGTTAAATTTATTTATAATAATAAGACATATACCTTGATAGGTGATACTAATTTTCAAGCTTGTTTGCAAACATCTACTTCCAAAGGGAGTTCTTCTAAGCCTTCCTCTTCTAGTGATGACTCGTTAAACAAGATACCTATGGATGAATCATCACCCTCTGATAATCAAAATTCTTTGGATGAGTCTGAAGTTCCTGAAGAAGATTCTTCTCAACTTGAGTCTACACTTGAAAAGGCTTTTGATCCTGAGAAGGTTCTCACAGAAGACGATTGGGGATCTCTTGATTTCAATCCCACCTTTGTAGGTGAGTATAGGGTTCCTCCTAGAGAGCTTAAAGTTAAAAAGAAGGAAGGAACTAGAGATCAATCAGTCTTACCTGAACCTATGAGCAATAATTTTGTGGCTGCTTCTCAAACTTCTTCTCCTCACACCTCTAATTTTGAAGAATTTGATTCTTTGTCTTATGAAAAACCACCTTTTCTTTTTGAAATGACTAATCGTTATGGTCGTGGTTTTCACATTTTGGCTAAGAGTGGCTATAGTGGAAATGGTTGTGGTGCAAATGAACAAGGAATTAAAGTTCCTTTAGAACATAATATGCATGAATATTCATTTGGACTTGGATATAATCTTTCTAAGCCCACCAAAGCATCTAAAAGACCATCTCTCAGTGTGAATGCTATATTTAGTAGTGATGATGATCTCACTTCAACTAAATCATCTTCTACTTCTATCAACCCTCATTCCCCTCATAAGGAAATCTTGGTGATGAACAAATCTCTTTATGACTCCCCTCAAATTTCTAAATCCACTTATGAATCTTTATCTCCTATTCATAATAAAGTCCTTTCCTCCAGGGATAAGGCTCTAATAAACTACACTCATCTCTCTTCTAAGATTTCTCATGACTTTCCTTCTTCAATTTTTATCATTTTATACATGTTTTTGATCTCACTTATAGTTGAGCATTTAGCATGTCATATTCAAATACCTCATTCAATCTATCATGTCTTTAAATAACATTAATGGCTTTTATGTTGCTCATCATTATGTGACATTGGTAGCTCATTTACTGGGGGCTCATTGTCATTCATGATGGTACAATTTCAAGTGCAATCATATTTTTTGAAGCAACATAATAGCCTAATTTTTCTATGTTATCTCTAGTTCCTATGGGGTAATAGTGTGGAAATATTGATCATCTTTTCTTTAGAATTCTCTTTTCCTAGATATGGGAGAAGATGTGTATTCTCTTTCTTATCCTACCCACTTCTTGTGAGGAGTATTTTACATACACTAATGTCTTTCTTGCATGAACTCATGTCAGTATGTAGTACATTTTGCTTGTCTAAATCTCTCCCTAGAAGATTGTGTAAGTCCTTCTCATTGTCCTTATCCTTGGGAGGCAATGATCTTTCCTTATTTTTATCTAAGGATCCACTTTTTCCTATTTCGTGGATGGTGTGAACTTTATTACTTGATGTTATTCCTTGTATGCATTTGTTGTTGTTTGTTCAAGGATTCTCTCTTACAAGAGGTGTAAGTCCTTGACTGCAACCTCTTTTGCACTTGGTAAAATACATCCATAATGAATTCACTCTCCCAATTGGGTTAAAAAGAGCATCATCCTTCATTAAGAAACACTTTCACCTCACAAAAGAAGGAAGTATTGCATTCTTATTCTCTTCTTTGTCTTATTCTCAAACATGTTATAATTGTCTAAGACAATTCTTCTTAGGGGTAGGTGTCTTTTGTACAAAGATCTCTTCTCCTCTAAGAATCTCCTTTACACATACTACAAGATATCCCTTTTTCAACTATCTTATCCATGCTTAAAGAGTGCAAAACTCTCTTGCTTGGATCTATGACATTGTTGCATTTTTTGGGTTATCTTCTTTTGTGATGAAGGTAGGTATCCTTGTTCTACTTTGCTTATGACATAAACATTACACTTTTTGAGCAATGGGTCGTTCTTGGAACCAGAGCACAGACTCTTAGAGCGAGATGTCTCCATTTTTCTTTTATGCAAGGTGATTATTCTCGGAACCAGAGCACAGACTCTTAGAGCGAGATGTCATTCTTTTGCACTATACATATACAGGTTGTAGCATACTAGGGCATAGACTCCTATGAGGTGATTCTAACCTCACTTACACACACATGCACGAGGTTGAGTGGAACTAGCGGCATAAGGCTAGACTTTCTCACTCTCCTCCCTTACATGGATCACCTAGACAGACTCTAGGGGCTAGTTTTCCATGTCCTTTTTCCCATGGATCACCTAGACAAGATCTAGGGGCGAGAAGTCCATGTTTTCTCTCTCACTATTCTTTTCATGGATCACCAATGTGTGTATTCATGCTTTTTTCCTTTCTTTTCTTCTCTTTGCATTTTGTTTCCATTTACATCCTTCATCTTGTGTTAGAGAACTCTCAAATCCTCACACTCTTTGTTGTGTTGGAATTGAGATTTAGTCCTCTTTCTTACCAAATGATTCTCCATTAGTTTCTGATCTCATATCAAATCTTCTTGTGAGCATTTGTCATCAATATTCTTTAACAATTCAAAGTGGTAAACATGATACCCTATTTCAACTCACTAAAATTAGCAAGCCGAAACAGGGGGGGCATATAGCTACCCTCTAATTTTCATCACCTTCCTTAGTAAGCATTAGGTGATTTTGTGATCTAACATGTGGTTTTGTAGGTTGTGGTTCCTAACTATGTACTGCAGATGCCGCTGGGGGCTTCGTCCGATGACTTATGGATATATCCTTTTTCAAATAATGTTTACTTTTCTGTACTTTAGCTTGCATATGCACGTAGTGTTCATATGACCGCTAAAGTGGGGGCTAAATGTAGCATCATAAATTGTACGCACTTGCTAGGGTGGTATAATTTCACACCTAGTTTAGCACCCGCCTTGGCGCATTTTGCATTTTGCATTGCATTTTCCCTTTAGCACTTAATTAATTAAATTAATTAGGTCTAAGGTTCTATTTTATCTCCCATATCATAAAGTTGGGCCCTTTTCATTAAAGTGTGCCCCTTTCATTTTATTCCTCTAATACATCATTTAATCAAAAACCCTAATTAGGTCCTATTTTGAACTTTAAGGCCTGATTTCGAGGGTCAAAACATCTTGAAATTAGCGGTAACTTCGGGATTCTCTCTAAAATCATCATATCCAACGGCCCTAAAAATTTGGTGAAAAGTTGTCGGGACCATGGCGCCCGGAGAGGACCATGGCGCTCGGCATGCACATGGTCCCGGACATTTTTCCCGAAATTTTAGGAGCGTGATCCAATCATAAAATAAAGCTTAACCCCAAGAAATTGGTGGGAGATTCAATCTCTAGGTCGGCCAAAAGATGAAATTATGACCTAGGGTTTCATACATAAGAGCTCTCTTTCTTCATTTGAAAGGATCGAAGATTTTTGGTTTTCAAGGGCCTTCTATGTAGCGAAAGAGAAGATCTTTGAAGACTTCAACAACATTCAACATCCATCCATCAAGCATTCATCAATTTCATTCATCCATTTAGGGCTTTGAAGACATTGAAGAGCAATAGGGGATTACCGACTGAAGATTGGCTTGTACCCCTCCCTTGGGGTTGGGTATGATTTCATGTTGTTTTCATGTCTTTGCATAAGCCTCATTATATCATTTGTATTCATGCTTTAGATCACTTTGCATCTTGATTTGGAGCATTTACATTATCATTTACAAGCAATTAGGGTTTACTTTCTAGGTTGCTCTAGCTTGCTTACTTTCATTTTAGGATCTTGCACACACACAAGGTCTGCACACACACTACTTTTACAATACAACTTGGCTATTCGTGGAGGTGGAAATCACCAAAGCGGGGGTTTGACTAAGGCAAAACCCTATATAGCCGCCCACCACACCTTTTCAGATATAAGTGCAGGTTTCAGAAGTCGGACGACGCCGCAAGTTGCAGATCCGGGAGAAGCAGGCCGAGACAGAACTTCACACAAATTTTAGAGAAAAAGACCAGGACAGGGGCGTGGGGCACCCTGGTCCTGCCAGGACAGGGGCGCTGGGTGCCCTGGTCCCTGGGACAAGGGCGCTGGGTGCCCTGGTCCTTCTGTCAGACAGCAATTTTCAGCATTTTTGACAGCTTTTCAGGTTGCAAAACAGCAGTTTCCAGAGCAGTTTCAGGGGCAGAATCAGGACAGTGGCGCCCGCGCCCCAGTCCCGAACATTTTCATTCATATTTTAACACCGGGTATTCATTTACATTCTTGTCTTGTCCTTGTGTTTATAGCTTTCCATTATTTAAGTTCAATTCTGCAATCTTGTTATTAGTTCATACTTGCACTTTGGGGTTAAGAATTGAACTTGCATCATTCTATCTATCATTTGCAACAAAGGAATAGAAATCCTAATAGGTAGCCCGTGGCTCTCTCTTCCACAAAAAGAAGTAGCCAATTGTGTGATACCTCTAGGCTCTTTCGTATTCCACAAGTGTGTGATTGAAAGTGAGATTAGGACATGTTTGCTTAGTGTCACTTTTTCCCCCACACACAACCTAAATTGCGAGAAATAATCTATCAAAGTTTGACAATTTTTTGGACTCAGGGCACTTGAGAGATCGCGTTGATACGGTATGGCTCTCGACGTTCGGGTGCCTTGGCAGGCACAATAGGAGCATGACTAAACCTACCCACTCAAACATGCTCGTGATGTTGGTTTGTGCCCACAACGAATGAAATCAAATCTAGCCTATCTTGCAACTTTGCAGTACATGCTACGGACGATTTTTGCAATAGGTGAAAAAATGCTACCATTTGAAAATGGCTCTGTGTTGTCAAAAACCAAGATAGGTCATTGTAGATGAGCCTCATGTGACCCTATAGGTTCAAACAGATTGATCACATGCATCCTGGATTGTGAGAAACAGTCCTTCAAAGTTTGACAATTTTTGGACTCGGGGCACTTGAGAGATCATGCCAGTAGGGTATGGCTCTCAAAATTTGGGTGCCTTGGGAGGCACAACAAGAGAATGCCTAGCATAAACCTTCCCACCTAGATGTTCTCATTATTTTGGTTTGTGCCCACAATGAACAAGATCAAATATAGCCTATCTTGCAACTTTGCACTACATGTTATTGACGATTTTTGTAGCAAGTGAAAAAACACTACCATTTGAAAATGGCTCTGAGTCATCAAAAAAAAAGATAGGTCATTGTAGATGAGCCTCACGTGACCCTATAGGTTTAAATGGATTGATCATATGCATCCTAGATTACGATAAACAATCCATCAAAGTTTTACATTTTTTTGGACTCAGGGCACTTGAGAGATCGCGTCGGTAGGGTATGGCTCTCGCCATTTCGGTGTGTTGGGAGGCATAATAGGAGAATGCCTAGCATAAACCTACCCACTCAGACAAGCTTGTGATGTTGGTTTGTGCCCATGATGAAACTTTGACAACATTGACAACTTTGACAACTTTGACAACAACTGAGCAACTTTGACAACAACTGAGCAACTTTTACATCTTTTATCCAAATGACCCCAAAATTTCACAAATAATTTCAAATGATCATTAATGGTCCCAAATCGCCTTATTTAGATAAACAAATGGAAAGCAAGACAAAAACTGAAATTTGACAAAAGGAATTAAAAGCATCCAGTGATCATTACCACGGATTGAATCTGACCATTACCATTGAATTTCATTTTGATTGAGACAAGAAGTTTTGTAGGGTTAATTGAATATTTTACAAAGCTTATCAAATAATATTCCACAATTGCAATTCTTTATATCATATATTTTTTGTTTTTTATATTCATATTGTTGTTTACATAGGCAAATGTTCATTTAACTTTATAAAAGGACAGCCACCAAATACACTGAACAAAATCTTTATAAATAATCATTTATATATATCAAAATGCACAGTAAGCAACACAATGAACACATTCTATATGTATTGAATATGCCTATCAATATCAACAAAATGCATAATAATCAACACTGTACACATTTATTGGATCAAATATCAACATTTATATATATCAAAAAAGGCATATATGCCAAGTCAATACAAGTTTTATAAAAATGTGGCATATGCCATGTCCAAATCGATATACAATAAAAATGTAGAATATATCTACATGTATTGGTCATTCAATTACCACAACTAACACTATATGTTCCTATACTTGTGGTGGATCATCAAAATAGAGCCTCTTTGATGCAATACGCGGCTATGTAGATGGCTACACAACCACAATTCAAAAGCCAAGTTAGAATCATTTTGTAGAAAATAGTTCACAATTATCAACATAACTATGCATTTAACTATAATTTCTTTGCAATTGAAATGTAGATTACCTCATCTGGTGATCTAGGATCTATTGTCTTCTTTCTCTTCTCCTTGTCAGTCTTAGGAGTTTTCTTGAACACAACCTTGAAAGGATCCAGGTTATAGCCGAACCGTGTAGGGGCCTATTGTAGATTAAAATCAATTAATACAATGTACTAACATATATAGATCAAAAACACTAAAAATCTACAATATAGAGAACAAAAGTGTACCAAAGCCTCAGATGCTTCTCCAGTAGCCTGAGGAGTGCTTGCCATTGATGGAGCAGTTGTGGCTATTACCTATACGAAAAATGATTAAAGATTAAATACAATTAATATAATGATAAGTATTGTAAGTTAAATACAATTAATGTAATATATAGAACAAAAGTGTACCAGAGCCTGAGATGCTTCTCTACTACATGGAGGAGGGCTCACCATTAATGAAGTGGCTATAGATATTTCCTATATGAAAAATGATAAGATTATAATTTATCACAAGTTCACATGTAAACGTGCATATAATCATCAAATCAAGAAAATAAAGTAGAGATACATACCTCTGCCCTCTCTCGATCCTCGAGTGAATCAAGTGCATTCAACAAATCTACAAAGCCCAATGGTCGATGTATATAAAACAAATAAAAAACACTAATTAATCTACAAATTCCAACTAAGACAATTTCAACCTTTTCAAACAATTGTACAATTAAAAATGTGTTCAATTACCTTCTTCCCATGTTTAGGCGTCATCAAGGATTTCTTTCACTGAGAACGAGGCCTAGACATGGAGGGGGTACCCTAAAACAAACAAAATTAACACAAGAGATATTAGTAGATAATATTAAACATAATTTGACATAAATGTTCTTGCAAGCTTTATAGTTTGAAAAATATATTATAATTAGAAATAATAATAAATAATTATTAATTAATTTAATTAATCTTATTCTTATAATCTCATATTTCCTCAGAAGTAATAATTTTAAGTCTATTATAGAAGACGTCAGGGTCTGCAAATTTTTTTGAGTATGGAGGATAGCCGTTGGTTGGGTTCATGGGCAGATGTCACTTGAGAAGATCCACCACATACCCCACAGTGGGTTTTCACCAGGGGTCGATGGGAAGATAAAGCTTGGCACATTACTAAGGCTGGGCAGAAGGGTTTGTATCATCCGGTTTCACAATATTTTTAGGGCTTCTTTCACAGATAGGGCATCTCCTCTCTATGCCAGTTTCCTACATCGTCCTCCCATCGTCTGCACTCTCAGGGCTTGTGGTCTCATCAGCAGTTCATTTCGAAAACAAAATGGATTCGTCTCCATGGTGATAATCATTCTTCTGCCTAGGTTGTGAATGCAGGAACTAGGGTTTCTCTAGTGGATGCTTTACATTCTGCGAATCCGAAGAACACGATAATCTCAAACCCTAAAGTTGCTTCTCCAGTGAAGGATCTGGTAAGCACTCCTTTGGAACCCATTATTTCTCCTTTTGTCTGGGTGTCGATACCTTGCATTGATTTGGTAGGAACCCTAGTTGACAAGAAAGCGCATTGCTTGCATTCGAATGCTGTGTTGGGGGAAATTTGGGGGGATCAATTGGGTTTTTCCAAGCTTTATATGAAATTGCAAAAACGTTGGAAAAATTTGCATTATTTTCAGTTAATTTCAGCAGCTTCTTTTGTTATTGTCTTTGATTCACCTCTGGTTTGCGCTAAGGTTTTGGGTTCTGAACTACACTAGTTTGGAAACCACCTCTTGTCTGTGTCGATTTGGAAGCCTTTTTTTGTGCCTGCTTGGTCAAAAAAGAAGTTAACTCCTTACTGGTTTGGTTTACCAAGGATTCCCTTTGAATTTATGGATCTTGTTGTTCTGTAACAAATTGGGAATTTGTTTGGCACTTTAATTGCTTCTTGAATGGATTTTTCGGAGAGGGAGGTTCTGGTAAAAATATGTGTTCTGGTTAAATCTGACTTTGTGCCTCCCTGTACATGTAATATCAAGTCTCAGGAAGCAATCTGGTGTCAAAATATTGAATGGTTGGATTCTGAGCTTCTTCAACCCCCTCTTATCTTAGATGCACCATTATTCATGGATTTTAAGAAACATTGTCCTCTGGTCAAATCTATTCCTAAGACTTCTCCTACATTTTTGCATATTGATCAGTTGGGTGCGACCACTTTGAGTAAACCTTAGAATAACCCTGATGTAAGAGCTTCTCATATGCTCCCTGTTCAGTCAAGCATTCCACCTAGTTCCATCATAGGGGATCCTAAGTTTTTGTTTCATCCTCGGAAATCTGTTAACAATCTTGGGTTGCACCAAATTCTGAATCAGATTGATGTTTTGCCTTCTAAATCTAAGCCATTGGATCCTCCTAGGAAGGATAAAGGCACTCAATCTAATCCTAAGGTTCCTAATGTTGTAACTCCACAGGATTCGATTCTAATTTTTGAAATTCAGAATCTTGCTTCTTCTCCTGCCCTTCAGGGGCAAAATGTTTTTGATAAGGAAGTAAATTTGGGTTGTAATATGATGTCGGATGTGGTTGTTCCTGATACAATATTGATTGAATAGGTAAATGATTTGTTTAGTAAACATGCCCCTCAGTCAGAAGGAGAAGTTGCGGATAGAGTTATTGATGCAATTGATACTGATTTAGGTGGGATTAATTCTTCCCTTCCTATTAATTTAACAACTAATCCTTTTGAGATCCTGGCTTCTAAGGATTTGGGGTCTATCATGGTAGATGGCTTAGCTACTCCAAAATCTGGTAAGATTTTGCCAATTGTTCAAACTTCCTTATTCTTAACTCCACCTGTTGGCTCACCTAGACGAGGTAGACCCCCTAAGAGAGCTCAAACTCAACTAGAAATTGATGCAGGGTTACAAAAAAATTTGTCCCTTTCTCCTAGAATGGGTCAGGGGAGAAAGACTCTTTCCTTAGGAAGACCTAAAAAATCTAGCTCGACTCCATTAAAGGGGAAAAAGAAAAAGGGGAAGCCTCTACTGAATAGGTCAGGGGTTGTTAAAAGAAACCTACAGAGTTGTTTTGGTAATAGCAATAAAGCTCTGGACATTGAGAAGAGGGGAGCTTCGGCCTCCCCTCGAGGACAATGAATATTATCTCTTGGAATGTTAGGGGCTTAAATGCCCCTAACAAGAACCGCTTGATTAAATCCCAGATGGATTTAATTAAGTGTGATATCTTTATGTTGCAAGAGACTAAATTATCTCAGGCTTCTGCTAATGTACTTTTTTCATCTTGGAAAAGGTGGAATTTTGTTTCTCACCCAGCTACTGGATCTTCTAGAGGCCTAGCATTACTTTGGAATAATTTCAATATAGATGTGCAGTTAGTAACTTCGGCTGCAAATTGGATGTTGTTTTTTATTCTTAGCAAGATTTCTAAGGTTAAGATTTGGTTATTTAATGTTTATGCTCCTTCTGCGATTCAGGCAAAATCTAAGTTATGGGGTGATTTGAAAAGGATTGCTTCTCCCTTGAGGCAGGGGTCTTTAGTCATATTTGGGGGAGATTTTAATGCAATTATAGACTCGAGTGAAAAGAGAGGAGGCATTATACCAACTAAGAAAACTATGGTTGATTTTGGGAATTTTATTTTTGACATGGACCTCTTTGATTGTAAATTTCAAAATGGGGTTTTTACTTGGACAAATATGAGAATGTATTTTTCTCAAATAGCGGAGAGGCTAGACCGTTTCTTGATTTTAGAATCATGGTTACAATCAGATTTTGAGTTTTTTTCCTCTATTTTGCCTTTGTCAGGTTCTGATCATTTTCCGATCTCATTAACTATCTTGGAGGGCAATCCTAGTTTTAAATCTTCTTTTAAATTTGAACCCATGTGGTTCAGGGATTCCTCCTTTTTACCCCTTCTTAGGGTATGGTGGGAATCTGCTCCTTTTTGTCCAGGGTCTCGAATGTTTCAAATTGTCAAGAAACTTAGCTTTTTGAAGAAAAATATTAGAGAGTGGAATTCTTCACATTTCAAGAATATTTTTCATGAGAAACAAATAATTCAAGATATGATTGAATGTTTAAACATGCATGTACTTGCTCATGGTATGGCTTCACATGTGTTTGATGAATTAAAAAATTTAAAATCAGAATTAGAAGAAGTCTTAGCTCAGGAAGAATCTTATTGGAGACAAAAATATAGGGAAGTGTGGCTTTCGGATGGGGATAGGAATACAATGTTTTTTCACTCTTCCACCAAGCTAAAAAGGAGTCGAAATAGGATATCTTGCATAGAGGATTCCAACGGGAAGTTGCTTACTGAATCAGAAGACATTGCATCAGAAGCAGTTAACTTTTTTAAATCATTATTGTCCTTGGAGGGTGGGTGTGGATGGAATGATTTTATTTCTGATATTCCCTCCATAGTGTCCCTGGAAGATAATAGGATTCTGATGTCTCCTTTCTCTTTAGAAGAAGTCAAATGTGTGGTTTTTGATGTGAACCCCGACAAGGCCCCTAGGCCAGATGGGTTTACCACTTTATTCTTCCAAAAGTGTTGGGACTTTGTGGGAAAAGATGTCCTTATGGCTCTTGAAGAAGCTAGGATAAATAGGTCAATCTTAAAAGAACTTAATACCACATTGATTGCCATTATCCTGAAAAAAGATGTCATTAAGACCTTTGTTGATTTTCATCCTATTGCATTATGCAATACCCTATATAAAATCTTTACTAAGGCAATTTTCCTTCGATTGGCAAATCATCTCCTAAGAGGATCATGAAGTGTTGCATTCTATCTATACTAAGAGGGTCCCGTCCATGATTCTCAAACTGGATATGATGAAGGCCTATGATAGGGTTGAATGGGGGGCGTTAGGTTGTGTTCTTCTCAAGTTAGGTTTCTCCAAGGCTTGGGTCAAATGGATAAATGCTTTTATTTCCTCTGCAAGATTTTTTATTTTAACTAATGGTTCTCCTTGTGGTTTTTTCTCCTCTTCGAGAGGACTAAGATAGGGGGATCCTCTGTCCCCTTTCCTGCTTATACTTTTAGCCGAATCCTTTAGTTGGGCAATTAAGGCTGCAAAGTCAAAAGGATTATGGAAGGGGATTGCGATCCATGGGGTTCCCATTCCTATTTCACATTGTTTATTTGTAGATGACACTCTACTTTTTGGTCAAGCTTCCTTAAGGGAGGAAAATACTATAAACGAGATTATTCAAAAGTATGCAGATTTTTCTGGCCAAAAAGTCAATTTTGAGAAGTCAAAAATATTCTTCCTTAACACATTATAGTTAGTTCAGTAAAGATTGCAGACCTTTTGGGGTTTTGAACCTAGTATCCTTCCTTGTAAGTATCTCGGTATACCTTTTTTCATCAAACAAGACAAACTATCCTTTTGGGATAAGCTTATTTATGTCATCTCAATGAGGATTTTATCTTGGAGCCATAAATGGTTAAGCCTTGCAGGGAAACTTGTCCTGATTAAATCTGAGTTGAATGTGGTCCCTATTTATCTTATGTCAGTAATTAAAACCCCTAAATCGGTGTTAGTAAGCTTGCAGGACACTCTTAGGTCCTTTCTCTGGAATAGTAATAAAGATGGGAAGAATAAACTACCTTTAGTAGCTTGGGATAAAGTTTGTCCGCCCAAGGATCAGGGGGGAACAGGAATTAAGAACTTGGATAAACAGAATCTAGCTCTGGGAGCTAAAATTGGTCTGGAAGTTGTATGAGAATTTTGATTCTTATTGGGCACAAATCATGTTTGCAAAGTATTTGAATAATGGACCGAGGGAGTATGTTTTTCAAATTTCAAATTTACCTTTAGGATCGGTTATGTGGAATTTTATTTGCAAATGTCAGAATGTTATTTTGCCACATCTTCTTTGGATTGTTCACAATGGGAAAAAGGTTAGATTTTGGGGTGAGGTGTGGAATGGGCATACTCCCTTACGAAATATAAGGGATTGGTCCCCTTTGATATCTACCCTTTCTTCCCTTTGGGGGGTCTTTGTGGTAGATTACTTTGAGGTAATTCTTAGTGGTGATCTGAAGTTGGCTAAATGGAAGTCCATTGAGTTCTTGGATGTTGAGCAAGATCTCAAACTGCATTATGCAAAGGTTTTGGAAGAAAGAATGATTATCCTTTATGACTCTAAAGATGAACTTGTATGGACAAGGAACATCTCAGACAAATATAAGGTTAAGGATGGATATAACTCTCTTGTGTCTACTAAAGACTCATCCTCTTGGCCACATAAGCTTTTTTGGCATTCGGCTTGTCTACTGAAAGTTGGGGCTTTTGCCTGGTTAGCAGTTCAGGACATGGTACTTACAGGAATGCGCTTGGATAGACATGGTATCACTAATGTTTTTTGTTGTGTGTTATGCAACAAAAACTTGGAATCTTTCTCTCACCTTTTCCTTCACTATGATTTTACATTTCAATGTTGGCAATGGCTTTTTTAATAAATTGAATCTAACTTTTGTTATAGGGAAAGATCTCATTTCACATTTCAGAGCCTGGCCACTTCTGTTTGCTTCATCTTTCTATGCTTGTCTTTGGAAAGTTTCCCCTTCTATTTTAATCTGGAATATTTGGTTAGAAAGGAACAATAGGATCTTCAAAAAGACTAGCTCTTCTCTTGACGAGATATTACTGAAAATTGAATCTTCTATTTCAGAAGTTGTCTTGTTTTATATCTTCAAGAACCTAGAAAATCTTTCTTCTTTCTCGCACTCGAATAGTAGGGTGACTAGAGTCTGGAAGCTATTATCTATCTTGCCTTCTCATGGTTCCATTTTGAAAAACAATGATGCTTTAACCAAAAGAAATGCAGTTATTTGGAAGCCTCCTCCTAATGGGCATTTCAAATTGAATTTTGATGGTGCTTCTCGTGGAAACCCCAGTTTGGCAGGAGTAGGTATGGTGATTTTTGACCACCATGCTAATATTATCTAGGCTAGATGTCACACTATTGGGCATAAGTCCAATAACTTTGTAGAATTTAATGCCCTGTCTCTGGGATTGGACACGGCTATATCCTTGGGTATTAAGGATCTTGTAATTGAAGGGGATTCGATGGTAACCATTCAATGTGTTATGAAGAAGAAATCTAACTGTTTGAAATCACAATATGTTCTGGAGTTAATTTTACAATAGTTGGCTTTCTTTGATTCTTTCTTGATCACTCATTGCTTCAAAGAAATTAATAAAATAGCGGATTTCTTGGCAAATTTATCCATTGACACTAATGCAAATTTGCAGGATATAAATATGGAAGAGATTCTGCCTTCTCTTCTGAAACATTTGCAATAAGTCTTCTTGGTTTTTCCTAAGTTTGATATCATAAAAAAATTTAGTGCCCTTATGCCTTGAGAGGTAAGCATGTTTGGTGTATATGTGCAGGTGGTAAGTATGCTTAGTAGGCAACTCCTAGTTGTCTATTAAGTATGTTTATGATATGTCATAGGCAACAAGGGTGGGTATATGTTATGGTATTAAGGTGGCGCCCTGTCAGCAGTTATGATTCGGCATGTTTTATCTGCTATGTTCTTGCATGTGTGTTTTAAAGGTTTTATTGTTATTTGCAGTATGAAGGGAATGTGCTTGGATTGTAATCAGTCACGGTTTTTTATGTTGTCATTATGGTGCAGTAAGTAGCTTGTTATGTGGCATTGGCTGGGATACGAAGTACTATTTTTCCAGTCGCCACCATCGTGTGAAGTCCTTCATTTATGTGTTATCTTGTATGAGCTTTAATCTTGCTTTAATTGGATTTACTTGTAATCATGAAGTAGCATGATTTGATCGGCTCACATTTTTTGTGGCGATTTATCTTTAAAAGCCGATATCTTTCTCAATACAACAATAAATATTTGAATTGTTCTTGTTTGTGCTTTGTTCATATGTCGCGTGCAATTGCTCTTTCAAGGTATAGGGTCATTGTTGAATGCTAGAGTGAGAGGGAAAATGAGGTTCCGAGTAATAATTCTGAAATACTTGGGCAAGTGTTTTATTTTCTTACTCCTCAGGTGGATTTTGAGGTTCGCAGGTTGCTGGGAACTCTCTGGTTGCAGTCTGGTCCTTCTTTTTCTGGCTCTGAGATTTTGTCTCGATTTCTTACTATTTGTCATGACATTTTGCTTGATAAGGATTTACTCCAGCTCTTGGTTCATACGTTTATCCCTCCCTCGATTTTCTCCTGGGAGCTTGTTAGGTCTGCATTGGATAATTATCATTTTGAGTTGGGCTCTTTTTATTATGGGGGCTTACTTCCTCATTTTGATATGTTGGATAATGAAAAGTGTGGGGTTTTATTGTTTGAGATGAGAATAGGGTTATTATGTGATAGATCGGGGGACACTTTGTATGCTTTTGAAACCTTGCTAGAATCGGTTCCCTCACAGTTTATGGATAAAGCATTGATGGTGCTTATGGGTTTACATTCTCTGATATCTTTTGTTTTTTTGGCCTTAGCTCCTCCACGGCTGGAATTTCCCTTGCAAACCATTCCTCCTTCGAGCATGGATAGAGAGCCCCCTGTTGAGAGCTCAAGTTCTTGGTTTCAGAATTAACTATGTGTGTAGATATGTTGATGTCTTTTTGATGCAAGGTTCTGATTGGTTGATATGTTTGAATTTTGGCGAGACTGGGAAGCCACAAAGCTACAGATCACATCTCATGATTTTTTGGGTCATATGGATAATGATATGTATATCTTTGAAAGCCATGTAATGGGAGGGTGATCAAAATCAGATATGTAATTGGGTATATGGGGTTTTTAAATTTTTTTGTTGTTTGGGCCACAATCATAGGTTTTCTTGTGATTTCTTTCCTGTCAGTATGCCCTTTGAACCTGTTTGTATCAAAATTCAATATTAATTAAATATAGTTTAGTGGCTTGCCCACTTTTATCAAAAATAAAATAAAAAAATATTCAACATAATTTAAAAAATCTAAAATTAAATGACTTGCATATTCCATCAAAAGAATACATAATTTAGGTGCACAAAATATGATACCGCATAGCTTTGTAGGCCAAAATCGATTGCTGAGAGCGTGACATCATCAATGTGGGATATTTGGTCCCTTGTCAACACCTACAAAACAAAAAATTGTCAAGCATTAAAGAGAGTTAGTATATCTTATAAAGAATTTTGAATTCAAAGTACAATTCTATTTTAACATGTTACAAAATTTATACCCCAGGTGTCAAAGTTGCAACTGCAATAACTGCGAGAGGAATATAAGATGGTGTATTAACACTCGTTGCTGCATCCTGAAATGCATATTGTTTGTATCAATTTAAATCAATCTATAAATGAAAATTCATTTACAATTATAAATTTTAAGTGACTGATAAATAAAATGTTATGAATTCAAATTAACACACCTATGTTTGCGACTGACTAGCAAACAACATGTACATCAATTCATCCATCGGCGTCATATCCTTAGTTGTGTGGGTCTGACATCTGCTTCCACAAATCATGCATAGATGGGATGTGGAACCATCTGCACTAGCCTCGACTTCCATCCCTGTGCATATGCCTAATCAAGTGGGACACACATTCTCAATGGGCTGACCAACGCCAGCTGCCTCATCTAATGGATCATGGTCTAGGCCAAGAGGGTGTACTAACTGTGTCCCATGCTGGATGATCACATTAGTCAATGTTGTGGTTGCTTGAAGAGTCTATAGCTCCATCGACTCTTTCAGGGCTACTAGGACCATCGCATGCACCTTGGGTTTGGGTGGTAGGGGCTGACGACTCTGCAGGTCTAATACCCTACAGGCTCCAGGTCTATCTTGGGCAATGTTGCCACCTCTACCATGAAACTCTCTCATATCAAAATAATTAGGCCACTCATTAAGGATAAACTCACAATATACTTTCCTCAAAAAATATAATGGAACCTTAAAATTATTACAAGGTGGTTCATCAAAGACCATCCTCCACCTATTCCAAAAAATATTATTCATCTGCACATTGGTACACCAATGTATGGGAAACCTCTTTGCATTAAGAGGTAAGGACTCACTAGTTCCAAGATCAACAAAAAGAGCACATATTTGTTCTTTACTTATATTTTTATTTTTCATTGCATCATATGATAACCCATCAGCATAAAAAGTGTGACACCTATCCCTATAGTTTCCCTATTTTATAATCTGACTCGAAACTGCAGTGGCACCACTAGCCAATGTTTCTAGGCTAGTGGCAAGGGATAAATGATGCTCAAGCTCAGATGTTTTCAATCTATTAGTCAGTCTAGTTATTTAAGCAATGTTTTGCCCTAAGTAATTAAGCAATTCCTCCTGTGTAGCTATTGTACAGTCTAAAGGAGGAGCTGGAGGTGTTTGTTGTGGATTTTGTTGTGGGTTTTGTTGTGGATTTTGAGGTGCCTCTTGTTGTGGTTCTGGATTTTTAAAATCTGAAATTGGTAACAAAAAATAAAAAAACTAATCAATATCAACGAATTTAAATTGAAAACATAAATAAAATCTATCAAATGTGCAAGAAAAACAAAAAAAAAACATAACTAACCTCTTTCCATGGTGATTGAGTGTGAAGAAATCGAGTCCGTGCACGGTTTGGAGGGTAAAAACATGTCTAAACTCCTTCTTGACTGCGAGGTTAAAAAAATGCAGTTGACAGTTTTAAAAAACAATTTATTAGCAGGGTCCGCATACGCGGTCCTTTAGGAACTAAGACCGCATATGGAGTCCTAGTTCCTAAAGGACCGTGTACGCGGTCTTATTTCTAAAAGGACCCCGTACACGGTTTTGGCCCTTTAGGCTCGGCCACAATGAACCTAACCGTGTATGGGGTATTTTGAAATTTTAAAACCGCGAATGCAATTTCTATTTTTTCAAGTTTTTTTTTGTGTGTGTCCACTTTTTTGCACACCATCTTGGTGCACACAACCATTACATAAATATAATTATACTAATATAATTAAATTAAAATAACAATGATTCAAAAGTATAGTAATTAAAAATTAAAACAAATATTTTTATTACAATACTATAACTACATTATGATTGGTTTAAAACATTTGGTGTTATAGGAGCAAATTTTTAGGAATGATGGACTTTTTAGGTTTTTTGGGGATTTCATTGTATTTTTAAAAAATAAATTATCTATTTTAAATAATTTTTTTCATTTTTTATTATTTATAATTGTAAATAAAATATTTTTCTAAATAGATATATAAATTTTAATAATTCATTTTTGTCTCAAAATATAGATAATAAAAACAAATATAGGGATTTGATTCGGTTTAAATTAAATTAACTACAAATATTTCTATTTAAAAAATAAACCTAATTATTATATGTAAACTCTATAATTATCTTTTATATATCTCTTTGAAATCATTCTATTTTTTAATACTTTTTGAAAATCATAGATTTATTAATCATTTTTTTGGTTGGTAATTATATGTATTTTTATTGATATTCAAAACAAAGTACATAATTTGAAGTATCATCTATCCCACATCACAAAGAAACGTTGCCAAAATTTGCTCCAAAACAATGTCCATAGCCTGACAAAACATCAACCAAAACCCTACCCCTACCTTCCAGTATTCTGCCCTATACACCCATTTATATAATTTAACAGTTTAAAATGTATAACAATCGATCAAGTAACTACATAAACAAGCTTTAAAAAAAAATAGTATTTTTTTTTCATTTCTTCATCACTGCTTTCAAAGGCCCATTAAGCCACTAGTATTTCATCTTGAACCTTTTTTTTGGTTGTTCCTCTGGCCCTGCATTCCTCTTTCCTTTATCTTTCTCTCATTCCTACACTCGCAAGTGATGAATCAACAAATCCTAACCGTTATATGCTTCTACGCGACACTCATCCTTGTTCATCCCCTATGCACAATGAATAAATGACATTAGTTGTTGAGGAGTCTCCTCATCTGTACCCTTGGCCACCTTTGTAGGCATAAACTCTACCCCCTAAATTTCCCTTTTCAACATTGAATACAAACCATACAACCAATCATTTTCCACACAACCCTTCAACACCAATTCAACATCTTCTATCATCCAACCCCCACGCCACCACCATTGACACAATGTCTATATTCATCCTATACACATGTCTAGTCGTCAAAGACTCTTCACCTAGAAGGATTTCCATGATTTGAATGAAAATATCTTCATCAAATTTTAAAAGATGTTTCATTCTTTTCTCAGTGACTTTGCCCATAAATGTTAATTATTTTCCTGGCGTAATTAAGAAAAAGGTGCCCTCCATATTAAAATGCAGTTGCAACCCATCCTCAATTATGAGCACCAAGTGCTACCCATGTCACATCACCTCGCCACAACACCCTTTCATTAATAGCTTCTGAAAATAGTGGCATACTATTCCAACTCAAAGACCAAGCTCAAGATTATGAAAATCTTCCATCATACTTTTTGAACCATCATCAAGAGTCACTGCCCATTTGACAAACCTAACTACCACATCATCCCCTGATCTCATCGCATGCCCAACTTCAAATTCCTCAAAAGTTCCTAATAAATGTTTGGCAATGGTTATATATTTATTCAAATTCGAGGCATGTATTTCACCCTTTTTTATTGCATTAATAATAATCAAGGAATCTCCTTCAAGTTGTATATTCAAGAAGCCTAATTTTTCCCCATTTTCAATGCTTCAATAGCCACCTAAGCCTCAACTTCATTGTTCATTCCCTCTGCAAGTTTTGAAGCTCCAATTGATACAATATTTCCCTCCCAAACTTGTGCCACAAATCTAGCTCCTAGCGGTTCTAGGTTACCCTTCGAGGCCCCATTAAAGTTAATTTTATACCATCCTTCCCTCGGCTTGCACCAGTCCACCACCTTCACCTTCTCGAATTTTGGCTTAGCCCAAGCAAGCTTATTAACAAGCTAATTTTTTAAACATTTTAATATATACAAAATAATTTAATTACTTTTAATCATAAATTTAAATATTTTTCATTAAGTCATTCAAAAAATGTCTATTTTCACTTTTATAATTATTAATATTTGTTTTATTAAGAACACTTATAATTAATATTACATAAATTTAATTAAAATAGTTTAATATTACACTACAAATTAATAATTAAATTTTAAATTAATTTTATTATTATAGTTATGTTTATTTAGATTTTTAAATTAAATTAGGATTATTTTTTTTGTAAGATTTACCTAGGAGGTAGATCCCTTGCATTAATCCGAAAAACATTAAATAGTAGATAAAGAAAAACAAATAATCAGTTATACATATATTCTATGGCCAACCCAATCTCTATCACCCTCTCGACCATCTCCTCTGGCATAAGTCCTTCATTCTCCTTCATGAGTCTACAAATTTAGCAAGAGAGTTCTCCTCCCCTACTCTTGCCTTGAATATATTCCATGTTGCTTCCTTCATTTTGGTTTGTAGGCCCTCTGCATTCAAATCAAAATATCCTATCATAACTCCAGACTGGGGCACTGACTGAAGGTTGTTCATTGCAATTTTCATAGTCACAATGTTCTCCTCCCTAACCACTCATCAAGCTATGCCATACGCGTTTATTGGGTGACCCAAGATTTGAACTAAAGGATCGAACACTACCCTGTAAATCTCCTCGTCATGAACATGATCACCTCCCCAAAAGTATGGACCTAGCAACTAAATCACTGAGTCCCTTTCCTTATCCTCTGCCTTTTGAAATAGCCTAAAAATCTTCTCCTCTGGAGTCTCAGACATCTCCTCCCTCGAATTGGGGATACATAGAACAAAAAAGGAGTTTACCATAGAGAGCACACTAGCACCAAAATAGAGAACTTGGTGCAGATATTCGCTCCCAAACCATCTTTAAGTAAGCTCCCAAGTCGGTTTAAGTCTATGGTCTATACTCATTCCGTGAAGAAAAATATACTATCAAAATCCAAAAATTCTCCATTCGAGTACTGGCCAATCCATCTAGTAGTGAGGAAAAATAGATGGCCCAAATCCAAGTCTCTATCTTGACTGAACAGGTGAGAACCTGAACTCCTAGGATAGACGGGAATCCCAAAGAGAGAACACGCCTACCCAACTCCCTCACGTGGCATATTAGATCCACTGCTAGAATCTTTAAATAGGATTTCTTTTGGTTCTTCCCACAGCCACGAGCCGTCAATCACTTTCACCTCTGTGCAACTTCTAATAGCTTCTCCTACTAGCCAATCTGTAGCTTTATTCCCTTCTTTGAAAGTATGAGAGATGGAATAATTAGAGAGCTTGCCAAGTTTTTCAAGGATGCTAGGAGTCCATTGCTTAAGTTTCTAGCTAAGCAAATTAGACTTCATAATAGCATTGACAACAAGCTGGGAGTTGTAATGGTGGAAAAATGGTCAATGATAGATCAAAAGGAAAACTACCCTTTCCCTCAAAGAGAGATGAGAGTTTCACTATTGATTACCCTTCAAACACTTTTCACCAAGTTACATTTAGAGGAAATTCACTAGATCCAACCTTCAAGGATGAAGATTGAATTCTTAATGAAATGGGAATGATAAGTTGATCCCCTCTTCCTTATTTGAAATGGAAAGGAATTGATTAATTTATGTAGTGAAAAAGTGACAAATAACTGATTATAACTTGAGATCGGAATATGGAATGAAGTTGTGCACCTGGATTTGACAGTAATATATCAAGATGAAGTCGCCCTCCAAATTTGAGGAAAAGGTGCCTGGACTGTGGCGGGAATGTACACGGTCCTCTGAAAATTTTGCAAAACAAAAAGGGTTTTTTTGTTTCTACAAATGAAGTTTGAATCTGAAAGTACAACTGCGCACCTGCAGCCTACACATATAAAAGAGAGGAAAATAGGTTGGGATTGGGGGTTTGCCTTTAGTTCAAACCCCAGTTTTGGAATTAACCAAGTAATGAAAGAAAGTACTTGCAAGTAGCTGTGAATGAAAGACTAAATTGTAAATCACCTCAAGAGAGTTTGTGGTAGCAATGTTGATAGAAATTCTTGTGTGGAATTGAATGTCGAAATCAATCTCCTCTTCAATGGTTGAATCCTTAAATCGAATGCAACACCTAGCCTTGAAGGGAGACTTGAGAATGCTCAATGCTGGAAAAGAATGCTTGAATTCTTGAATGCTCTTGGATGCTTGATCGCTAGTGCAACTTGACACACTCCAATCTTATCCAAATTCAATTTATTAAACTCCCAACTTATGCAAATGAGAGGACGAATTCCCCTTAAATACATGTTAGTGGACTTTATTTTCGTCACAGGCTGACATGGGGGAGTTTCTCGCCCAATGCGCAACCAACAATGCAACCCTAGGAAGG
Organism: Cryptomeria japonica; assembly: GCF_030272615.1. NCBI lineage: Eukaryota > Viridiplantae > Streptophyta > Pinopsida > Cupressales > Cupressaceae > Cryptomeria > Cryptomeria japonica. The sequence goes on along the minus strand of NC_081409.1, from coordinate 292,657,193 downwards.
GTCCTGCCCCAAAATAGGGCAAGGACAGGGGTACCACACCCCTGTCTTGGGAGGACAAGGGAATCATGCCCCTGTCCAAGGGGGGACAATGGCACCATGCCCATGTCCTACCCCTTTCTCCATGGTAGAGTGGGGACGGGGTGATGCAAAGGCCAAGAAAGAAGTTGTTTCTGAGGGAAGAGCAATCTCTGGTCTCCGATCAGGCTAGAGGATTCAAACTCACGTGTGTGAGGACCCTAATGCAGTCAAAAATTGCTAGTGTCACAAATTTATGACACTACATTTAGCCCCCACTTTAGCGGGAGTATAAGCGTACGCCAATACTATCGGTAAAGTACAAGGAAACAAGATTGAAAGAATTTTACCACCTCAAGCAGGCAAGATGCACCAAGCCCCCAATAGACTTAGGATCTTACTTCAATTGACAAAGTAAAAGGGAAGATCTAGAAGGGGAGAACCATGACTGCAAGTAGAAAAGTTCCCTTCACTATGAGTCATGAAAGAAAGGACACCAAAGATTACAAAGCAAAACAAAGTTCACTAAGTAATTCTAAGTATCAAGAAGGAAAATATGAGCGGAGTGTATGCCCCCTTGTTAAAGCGATCGCAGTGCCTTATCAGGAGCGATTTCTTTAAGGTAGGATACACCCAAGAGAAAGAGAACAAAGGGAGAACGTTATCGCAAGGATTTAGCCCCCAATCGAGGAATAAACCTAAGGATAATGAACACAAAACATGAGGTAGTGTCACTTTCCTCAGGGTCAATATGTTGTATGATAACTCATGTATATCATGTATGTATATGTGCATATAATAATCATCATTCCCCAAAGAAGGACACTACCTTAGAAGAAAGAGAAGAGAGGATGTCTTTTAAGTCAACATGAAAGAGACCAAGAAAATATCTCAATGCTTCGCATCATCCCCAAGTAGACATTAAGGGAACAATAGAAGAACAGGGATACACATAGAATAATGGTCACAAAAGAGCAAGAGAGGAGAGAGAGAGAAAGATCTGCAGTGCTAATATTGCTAATCTAGCACGACATCCACTTCTCAATCATGTTGATCACTATTTCAGGAAGGCGAGCAACATGCCAGAGGAGCAACATCGAGCACAATAGATGGAGTTATCACAGATCCAAACAAGGACTATGTTCATGTTGTGAGTCACTTTGTTTCTATTCTAGGAGCTAGGATTAGGGTTTGTGAAATTTTAGTTGATAAATGTGTTTCGACATCAACATACCCATACTCACTATCAGAAGCATTAGGAGTTGTATTGCCATTATGAATAGCATTTTCACCCATTTCTTCATCAAAGTTTAAAGAAAGAGGAGCAAGAACATGAATAGGAGTAAAACCATCACATGTTTTATGCAACTTATGATTTGGAGATGTAGGTTGAACATCTTTCTTAGGAGAAAATAGAATCATGTCAATTGTCAAAGTCTGAGGAGACTGAGTATTATGAGGGATAGCTTCACGAGCTTGAACATGACATCTTTGTTGGCATTCTCTTGCACAATGATTCCATTGAGTCTTGGTGGAAGGCTGAGAAGGAGGAGGAACACTTGAAAAAGTAGGAATGTTTCTCTCCTTGATAGTTGAAGATTTAGGTTGAGGTCTTTTAGGTTGAACAAGAGGAGAAGCATACCTCTTCTCTCAATAAGAGAGAGGAGGTGAAAATGTGCCATAGAAAGGAGGAATATTAGGTGTAGGAAGGAGACCAGGTCCATCATGAGGAGGAGGTATAGGTCTAACCTTAGGAAGAATATTGTCGTTCTCCTTAAGAGAAGGTAAAGTCACATCCATAGGTATAGGTTGGCGATCTTCCTTAGGAGAAAGATAGTTCTATCTGAGAGGGGAAGAACCTCATCTTGAAGAATAATTGGAATGTCAAGTGTTGGGGATCTAGGTTGACTTAAGGATAAAATCGTATGGTTCTTCCATTTTTTATAAGATTTAAAAAGAGCATCACTCCTTGAGGGAACAGATTGAAATTTTTTAGGCCAAAAGAGATCAATAGGAACACCGGGGCTTCTTTCAGATGGATGAAATAAGCTATGGTTCATGGTTATGGCTTCGCCATTGTGATGAAATTTCAAACACTTGTGGATTGGAGAAGCAATAGCCTTCATGGAAGATAGCCAAGGATAGCCCAACTTCACATGGAATTGCTTGGAAGAAGGTATGATAACAAAGTCAACATCCAAGGATTTAGTATGAACCTCAACATGAAGTGTGATAGAACCAATGGTAGGACAAGAGAAGCCATAAAATAACTTCACAACCACATTAGAAGCATCATATATTGGTTTATGCAGTCGTAAAGTGAAAAGATGCTCTTCAGTTATGACATTAACCATGCAAGAGGGATCAATCAAGGCACCACGACAAGGGATATCCTTAACCTTTGCAACTATGTATAAAGGGCCATCGGGTGCTCTAATGGTCTCGCTAGGGTCAAATGTAATACAAGGATTTTTAGGTGTATCTTTTGTTTCTACCATATTAACCAAGTTTGGAGCCATAGAGATGAATTATTCAGAAGAGAGAGAATTAGGCACAATCTCAATAACGTTAGAGGTATGAGAAAGCAAGGGATCAGTGAAAATCTTACTATTTTGATTAGGAGGAGCTACTAACTTATTCCCTTTATCATTCACATCTACCACAGATATAGTATTATTATCAATCAAGTCTTGAATGTTATTCTTCAATGCAAAACATTTTTCAGTATCATGACCAGGTTGACGATGAAATTAACAAAAGGAATTGTTATCAAAATAAGGGGATGCCAGTTTAGAAGGATCAATTTTTTTTATAGGAAGAAGTTTGATAACATTTATGTGCAACAATAGAGATATAATACTATGTAAAGAGTCATTCAAAGGAGTAAATTGTCTTTCTCTTTGGAAAAATTTTCAAATAGAAGGCACACCTGTTGTAGCATTCACATTGTTGTTGTTGATTGTATCATTGAGCTTGATGAAGATTTTTGTTGGTTTTAACTTCAGAAACAGTTGTTGAACACTCTCCCCCTTATCACTTGAAGCCATAGGAGTAGATTGCTCCATTTGACTCACAACCAGTTGATAATTGTGGAGTGTTGCGCACAACTGTGGAAAGGAAGTAAACTCAGACAAAAGAAGCTTTTCCCTGATATCTTTTTGTAAATTAGAAATGAAAATTCTTTGAATATCATTATCAGTTACATGAAAATAAATTTAAGCAAACAAATGCTTATATCTACCAATGAAATCAGTCACTTTTTCTTTAACACCTTGTTTACAATGCATTAAATCAGTCAAAGTGATTTTAGGACCAATGTTGTTTTGAAATTGTTGGATGAAAGCATTTGCTAGTTGTTGAAAAGAAGTGATAGAATAAGAAGGTAGAGAGCAATACCATTGTAAAGCCTTGCCTCTCAATGTTCTTCTAAACATTTTTGCGAGTAATCTTTGATCATAAGCAAAATTGGTACACAAGATTTGGAATGTTTTGACATGCGTAAGAGGATCACCTTTTCCATTATACAGTTCTAATTGAGGGATCTCAACATGTTTAGGTGGTGCAACTTTAAAAATATCAAGAGAAAGTGGGATCGCAACATCGAAGGTGGGCACACTAAACTTGGATTGATTCATAGAGGCAATTTGTTGTTGTAAAGAAGACATAGTTTGAGCAAGATTGTTAATTGTCATTTCGGTAGAAGAATTGATGTTAGATATAGGTGATTGAGAAGTGGTATGATGTTATTGAAAGAAGGCATGGATTGAGAATAAGGTGGTGGGACATTATGATAAGTAGGCATTGGTGATGATTGGGTAGGAAAAGGGACACTTAAAGGAGGAATAAAGTTGTTGAAGGAATTGCCCCCTTGTGTCACACTGACTGGTTGAGGAATAGTAGGAAAACTTATGGAAGACATAGGTAAAGATGAAGATTAAATGAAGAAGATGGATTGTCTCCATGACCAATGGTTGTAGGAATGACACTTTGAGTTGAAGTAGCCATGATATTGGAGGTGAAAGTAGGAATACTAGTCATAGGAGTAGTCAAAGGAATAGAAGGATTGAGTTGTGTTGGCGGTTGTGAGTAACCTAGGGTTTCGACACAACTCTTGATAGGCATGACATTAGAATCAACAATATGTGCAATGCCACACAATATATCAATTCCATTCTCATCACTTTGAATCATGTGTATAAGGCCTTCAATTAATGGAAGAGCTTCACTATTAGGGTATTCTTGGGACATCCATTGTTGAAAATTATCAAATTGATTGTCCAATGTGGAAAGTTGATCTAGATAAACCCTAGTTAAAGCATCTTCTTCATCATGGGATTCATTAATGGGGTGAATAGACACATGATTAGGATAGGAAGAATTAGCATGATCCTCCTTAAAGAAGTCACCCAAATTAGGCTCCATCTCCTCGGTAACTAAACCTTGGGAAGCCTTAATTATAATGCTTCGTATAACATGGATAGGATAGGTAGGACTAATTGTGGTAAAACTCATGCACTAGAGGGAAAATTTGAAATTTGAATTTTGAATTTTGGAATAAAGCATACCAAATTGAGTAATGCAAAATTTAAGAAAACAATGATTACACAATTTGAATTTTGTTGGGGGAAGAGAATGACATGATTTCCAAAAATGAAAGGAAAATAAAAATTTAAAATTAGGGCCAAGGGACTACCACTTAATTTTAAAATTAGAATTTTTAAAACAGTTCAGACTGTCCAAGGGATTGAGCTTAGTTGGTTAAAGCATTGAGTTCTCAATGTGGATACCCAAGTTCAACTCCCATGAGGGACACCTTTGTGTAGAATTCTAAGTTGCGACTCTTGGTCTTCCATTGGTTGTATTTGTCTCATTGTTTAAAGTGGATCTCTAAGTTGTGACCCTTGGTCTTCCAATTGTTGTTTCTAGTTTGGTGCTCGAAAGGAGCTAGTATTTGTAATAAGTTTGTGATTCTATGATACTTAATACAAAAAAAAATAGTTCAAACTATATTTAACCTCTTAATTTTAAAAAATTTCTTGAAATTTGAAATGTTGAATTTTGGAGGTACGCGTGTAGAGGGATCAATAACCGACAAAATTAGTCAATCTTCTAAATTTAGGCTATTAAATATAGTCATAACAGTCTCTCAAAATTTCAGGAAAAAAGTCGAGGACCATGGTGGGAACACACATGGTCTGACCAACTTTTTTAAAAAAAATTAGGGATGAATATTACGATGATTTCAAAGCTAACCCCAAAAAATTAGCGAATTTTACGATCTATAGATGGGCGAAATGAAGGTGCAAATGTAAAGATAGGACCCTATTAGGGTTTTGAATAAAAAAGAGGAATTGAATTGCAATTTTGAAAAAGGTCAAACCTAATGGATAGGGACACCTTGGAAAATGTTTAGAACTTTGAATTGAAATGAAATTGATTTGAAATTTGCACAAAATCCAATTAATTTTGAAAATTAGGGTTTTATGACCTAAACACTTAATTTTAAAATTTGAATTTTGGGAAAAAGGGGGAAATTGAAAATTTGAATTGTAGGAATGAAGACAAATCTGAGAATAATTAGAAATCTAAAAATTAAATGGAAATCCAATTTTTGCACAAGTTCAAGATGATTTTTGAAAATTAGGGTTTAACAAGTAACCTCTTAATTTTGTAAATTTTAATTGCAAATAGAACAAGACAGTGAGGAAATTGAATTTGACAAACAAAGAAATTTTTAGATCTAAGATTACCACAATCAATTTTTACAAATTACAAGTTCAATTTTAAAATTAAAATTTTAGGGTTTTGAATAAATTAACCACTAAGTTTGCAGAAAGTTGAAACTTGTAAATGAAAAACATGCAATTTCATTCAAAGGAAAACATGCAAGATGTTGGGTTTACCAAAATGTAATGGTGGAAAAATGGTGAATGATAGATCAAGAGGAAAACTATCATTTCCCTCAAAGAGAGATGAGAGTTTCACTATTGATTACCCTTCAAACACTTTCCACCAAGTTACATTTGGAAGAGGAGAGGAAATTCACTAGATCCAACCGTCAAGGATGAAGATTGAATTCTGAATGAAAAGGGAATGATAAGTTGATCCCCTCTTCTTTATTTGAAATGGAAAGGAATTAATTAATTTATGTAGTGCAAAAGTGACAAAGAACTGATTATAACTTGAGATCGAAATATGGGATGAAGTTGTACACCTAGATCTAGCAATAATATGTCGAGATGAAGTCTCCCTATGAATTTGAGGAAAAGTTGCTCGGACCGTTGTAGGAATGTACACGGTCCTCCGAAAAATCCATGAAACGAAAAGGGTTTTTTCATCTCTACAAATGAAGCCCAAATCCAAAAGTACAGCTATGCACCTACAACCTACACACAGAAAAGAGAGGAAAATGGGTTGGGATTGGGGGTTTGCCTTTAGGTCAAACCCCACTTTTGGAATTAACCAAGTAATGAAAGAAAGTACTTGGAAGTAGTTGTGAATGAAAGATTGAATTATAAATCACCTCAAGAGAGGTTGTGGTAGCAATGTTGATAGAAATTCTTGTGTGGAATTTAATGTCGAAATCAATCTCCTCTTCAATGGTTGAATCCTTGGCTCGAATGCAACACCTAGCCTTGAAGGGAGACTTGAGAATGCTCAATGCTGGAAAAGAATGCTTGAATGCTTGAATGCTCTTGGATGCTTGATGGATTGTGCAACTTGACACACTCCAATCTTATCCAACTTCAACTTATTGAACTCCCAACTTATGCAAATGAGAGGATTAGCGCCCCTTAAATACATGTCAGTGGACTTGATTTTCATCACAGGCTAACATCAGGGGAGTTTCCCTCCCAATGCACAACCAACAATGCAACCCTAGGAAGGGTATTGCCCCAAAATAGCATAGGGACAGGGGCGCCACGCCACGCCACTATCCTGGGAGGACATGGGCACCATGCCCCTATCCAAGGGGGGACAGTGGTGCCATGTCGTTGTCCTACCCCTTTCTCTAGGGCAGAGTGCAAATGGGGTGATGTAGAAGCCAAGAAAGAAGTTGTTTTTGAGGGTAGAGCAATCTTTGGTCTCCAATCAGGCTACAGGATTCAAACTCGTGTGCATGAGGACCCTAATGCAGTCGAAAATGGCTAGGGTCACAATTTTATGACACTACATGAGTCTCCTTCAATACAAACATTAGAGATGTCCTTGGTGAGGCATAGATCCAAACCACTATTTAACGCCTTCATTTCTGCCTCATTATTAGAATCTATACCTATGGGGTCCATGATTGTCGAGACCAAATTGCCTATATGATCTCAAATGATGGTACCAAAACCTGCAACCCCCAGGTTGCCCTTACTTTCTCAGTCAAAATTCAGTTTATGTTAGCCCTCCTCTAGAGTGCTCCAAACTACATTTGTCATGCTTACATTCTTGCTAACAATTTTTAAATCCCTTGCCAACAAAATCCCCCATTTCTCCTCCATACTCCTATCCCATATAGAACATAACATCACTTTTTTGCCAATAATTTTGTTGTTCACAATCTCAACAATTGAGGTCTTAATTCTTTCTATGATATCTTCTTGAGATAAACTTTCCTCCGAGAACACCCTCTGATTTCTTTCCTTCCATAATTGCCACAATAGAGTGGAAGGACCAACAATCCAAAGGTCACCCCATAATAAATTGACTCTACCCAATGGCCATGCTTTGAGAAAATCTAGCATGTTACCATTTCTTGTTGTTTACCATTCCAACATATCCATCAAATAGTCCCAACATACTGAGGCTACCAAACATCCAAGAAGAAGATGGTTCAAAGCAGTTTCCTTGTCACTTATGCACATAGGACACCAATTTGGGCCCTCAATGCCAATCGACTTAAGTCCGTTGCCCGTTAGAATCCTACCATGCAACACAATCCAAGAGAAGGCCCCTACTCTTGGAACAACCATTTTGTCCCAACAAAGTCTAAAAGGCCATCCACACTCCCTATCCCTCTACCTTAGCACTGCATAGCCCAAGTTTGCCTTGTATTTCCCACTTTTAGTAGCACACCAAATAACTGTATCTTCTTCTCCTGACAAATATATTCTTCTTCTAGCCAAAATGATAGAAAGTTTCCTATTTACCTCAACATCAACACCTTCAATGGTTTTCCAAACAGCTAGGGATCGACTTCCCTTATCACCTACAATATAGTCAGAGACATGGTCTCCCATTTTTTGTTCAACATAAAAATTCCAATCCTTGTGGTCAAAGAGGTTAGCTATAGGAACTTCTCCATTCCATGAATTTCTCCAAAATTTGGCTTTTCCATTCCCTATCCTCTAGGACACATGCTCCACAATTATCTTCCTACTTTCCCACACAAACTTCCATATTTCAAACCCCCTACTTGTATTCGCCATTGTGAAAATACTCTCATGTTCATCTGATTGTTTTATTGGGTTGTTTGTAGAGCTTCCAAGTCAATTTAGCTCCTAAGGCAAGATTTTGCAAATCCATCTTTCTCAAGCCAACACCACCTTCCTCCTTTATTAGACACGTAGTATCCCAATTGATCAACGAGATACGCCTATTCTCTTTGGACCCTTCCTAGAGAAACTTCTTGAGGAAACTGTCTAACTACCTAGTTGCTCTAGAAGACAATCTAAAACAAGACATGGAGTAAATTGGAATAGTGGATAGAACTGATTTAATCATCAGAATCTTCCCTTCTTGTGAAAGCCACTTATCCTTCCAACATTTTTCTTTCATTTTACAATTATTGATGACTTCCTCCCAAAGATTTAACCCATTCCTGCCTAGAAAAAGTGGGAACCCCTAAATATTTAAAAGGAAAAGAAGAAATTTGGAAGCCCAAAGTATTCACAATCTTCCTCTAAGTCCGTTTATAGGTATTCAAGGACAAAATCTGTGAATTTTCTTTGTTCATGATTTGACCTGAGGCCCTGGCATAGTCTTCTAAAGTGGACTTCATCACTTACGCTTCTCAAATAGACACATCCTCAAACAAAAGCGTGTCATCAATGAATTGGGAGTGGGGGATAGCAACCATGTCTTTGTGAACTATAATCCCTTTCCAAATGCCCCTGTGACATTTCTACTTGATGGTTCTACCTAGCACTTCAACCATAAGCACAAAGAGGGAAGGAGAAATAGGGTCTCCTTGCCTCGGACCATTAGTTGCTTCAAAAAATCCACATGGAAAACCATTAACCAAGACCGACATGCACAGAGAAGAAATGCAATGATAAACACATTTCATCCAACCCTTGCTGAAACCAAAGTTTTCCAAAACAAACATGAGAAAGCCCCAATTGACCTGATCATAGGCTTTGCTAACATCCAACTTATCAAGCCAACTTATCAGCATGAGTAAATTTAAGTAATTCGAACTAAAAATTAATTTTAGTCAAACATATGGTCTATATATATTAATTATAGCTAAGTTATATATGGGCCACAACGTTTCCAATTGGAAGTGTCTTCTAAATGTATATTTTATACCACTTCGGGTCTAATTACCAAAAAAATAAAAAAAATAAAAACCTCAATCTTTCAACAACTCCTACTCTTATAAATTTTTATTTTTTTGAAATCTAAAAATACCCTTTTATTGATCTATAAGTAAATTTTCCAAAATATGTACCTTTTAATATTTTAATTAGTTTTTATATTTTATATTTTATTTTTATTGAAAGTAGGTCATCAACACTAAAATATAAGGTTGATTATCTTGTCAAAGAAAAATAGTAAAAATCATTTAAAATTTTTGGAAAAAATATGATGCAGTAAAAGAAAAGAATCTATGTCAAGATGATATAATTTTTTTCTAATCTGGATAAATAATTAAGAAAAAAGGTGGTGGGAATTGGAAAGAGTTATATTTTAGCACACATAACTTTTCAAATTTATTCAAAAATATATATATTTATAAAAATAGTATAAAATATACATTGCAAAAATGCCTCTGCGTGCGAAAAAGCGATGCAATGCATCGACATCCTTTTTTGAGCGTTCTTATCCACTGCGGGGAAATTACAAAGGCTTTGCAAATCATTTCGTTGTTTTGGCTAATAACTCTGGGACTAAGGATCTTGGAAGGGTCATATCACAAACCCGTGATCAAGAGGCCTTCTTTGCAAAAACAAAATACTCTTTGGTTAATGTGGTTAGGGCTCCCCCCCCCCTCTTTACAAGGGTTGGGTTCGGGATTGGCATTTGGTGAGCCGCAGAAATAACAGGGCTTTAGGGTAACCAAATGGCCCCAAATGGAATTCCAGTCATTGTCGGGAGGAGGGTTTTGTAAAACCTAACCAGTCAAAGAGTTCCTCTACTTGCCATATTTTTCCTTCACGAAAATCTTTGGGTAAATTTTCAGAAGATATGGAAACCCCTGGTTGTCACAACTCTAAGGAAGTCGAGCACCCATTGTCAAATCTACCTTCAAATTCCCCAGCTTCTCCTAACGGGTTGTTCATTGAAATTGATAATCATACCCAGGCTTGGTATCAAATGCATTGCAATGACAGAATGATCTTTGCTCGGTGGAAAGGTTGGGGGATCCCGTCTGAACAAATTGCCAACGGGGTGTCATCTTCCTTCAATAACCAGGTAAAAATTGACATCCTTCCTGATAATTTCTTAGCTATTGAATGTGGTAATCAGGGTCTGAGAAATTCATTGTTAAACGGGGATATATTAACATTTAAGGGTCTAGGATTTGATTGCTGGGAATGACAACCTCTCTTTCTCCCATCTCAATTCAATTCATGCATGGTTAATAGAGAAATTTCACTGGATAAATTTCCTGTAGAATTGCAAAATAATGACTTTTTAAGAATAATAGGCAACAAAATAGGTAAATTTGTAGAAATCAAAAAATCAGCCCTAAGCTTCTTTAACCAGCTCCTAATTGTAAAATGAATATTAACATTAAATCTTTAGAGCCTATAACTCTGAAATGTGATAAATCTTGTTTAACCCTAGAATTACCCTTTTATAATGGTTCTTTTGAAGATTCTATGCCAAGGAAGATCCCCTTCGAGAAACCTTTCCCTAAATCGTTGCTCATGTCTAATGGTGCACCATTCAGTTTCGTGGAAGGGGGGGGTTTCACCCTAGAGGGCTATAAGATTGATAATAACCCTGATCTCACCTCAGACCTATGCCCTCATAGCTCCTCTGTTAAGCCCTCTTGCTCCCCTCTTCCTCCACTACTAACTATAAATTCACCTATAGATGACTCTCTTCTCAGGGATCGAGATCTGGAAGATGGTGAAATCAATGAGGTTATCCCTTAGAAAGAGCAGCTCGGTCTAACAAATATGTCATCATCTAGCTCTCTCATTCCACCAGAAAAGTTGAATCCCTTAGGGTCTCCCCCTTTAATTTAACTAATTACCTCTGAGCAATTAGCAGTGATGGATAGGCTTTCCCCAAATCCAGGATTGGCATCCTTGCAGGATCATCCAATCTCTCTAGCCTCAAGATTGGAGGGCTTTGAGGAGGCAAAGGCTCACTCTCCACCTTTGAAAGCTATTCTAATACAATTGTAGAATCTGAGAGTGATCGTGTGGCTAGGGAAGTTAACATCATTGCCAATTTTGTAGGGGAAGAAGTAGTAAACAACCGCATGGATCAATTGGTTTTTGAAATTTATGATGATGAGGAGTTGGAAAGACAAAGGGATTTCTTAGTAAAAAATCTAGTGGATGTTACTAGAGTCAACTTAGAAATAGATGATCTATTTATAGCATTAGATAACTTAGAAAACAATAACCCAAATACTCTAGGCATTCTCAACTTTGACAGAAGCAAAGACTCTCCTGACTGTGCTAAACACAGTAAGAGAAGAGGTAGGAGATCCCTTGCTGAACTAAGATCAAAGGATGGAGATGCCAAGGGTCAGGCTAAAATATCTACTCTTTTTAATGCAAACAAGCAAGTTAAAGCTTATCAAAAGGAAGCTCTTAGAATGGAACAGGACTAATTTTGGAAATATTTTCGATAAAAAACTCCTAATAGAAAATGATCTTAAGAATGTTAACATTGAGGTTCTTGAGAAGGGGATGGATGAACATCTCTTCCTTAAAGAAAAGGCTCTACTCTCTAAGTATGAAAAGACACTCTCAAATGAAGAGATCTTTTGGAAACAAAAATTGATGGAGGCTTGGTTGAGTGATGGGGACCGTAATACTAAGTTTTTATACAATAGTATTAAGCAGAGGCGATGGGTCAATCGAATTTCTAAAATTAAGAATTGCCAGGGTTCCATTCTGTCTGAATCGGATGATGTTGCCTCCGAGGCAGAAAGGTTTTTTGATAAAATCTTAAACAATATTGAAGGCTCCAACCTCAAAGGCCAACTCAATATTATCAAGAATCTTCCAAAACTCATTAACGATGACCACAACAAAATCCTGTCAAATAAATTCTCTGAGGAGGAGGTTAAATCTGTCCTTATGAAGATGAATCCCGACAAGGCCTCAGGCCCGGATGGCTTCCCCACTAGCTTTTTCCAAAAATGTTGGGGTTTTATGGTAATAGAGATCACAGATGCCTTAGAAGGTATTAGGAACTCTGGTAAGATTCTCAAAGACATCAACAATACCTTCTTAGCTCTCATCCCCCAAAAAGAGAATCCTGAAAGCTTTAATGACTTCAGACCAATAGCCCTTTGCAACACTTTGTACAAACTCTTAACCAAAACCCTAGTAGCCAGACTCCATAAAATTCTCCCCATTATCATTAGTGAAGAACAAACTGGCTTCGTAGCAGATAGATCAATCTATGATGGGGTTATTATAGCCCAAGAGGCCATTCATTCGGTCCAGCTCAACAGGGCCCCAAGTATGCTAGTCAAATTAGACATAAGCAAAGCTTACGACAAAGTTGATTGGCGCTTCCTATGTAAATGATTGGAGGCCTTTGGATTTTCCAAATCCTGGATCAACCTAATCTTTGAATGTATATCCACCCCCAAATTCTCGGTCTTGGTTAATGGTTCCCCGAAAGGTTTCTTCAGCAGCTCAAGAGGGCTCAGGCAAGGAGATCCTATGTCCCCCTTCCTCTTCATCATCATGGTTGAAGCCCTAGGTAGATCCATCTCTAAGGCCAAAGAGGAAGGTGGGATCCAAGGAATCCCCATTACCAGCAGCCTCCCTCCCTTTACCCACCAACAATTTGTCGACAACACGATGCTTTTTGGGCAGGGACGTGTAAGGGAAGCGAGCGCCTTCAAAGGCATCCTTAATTCCTATATGCTAGCCTCGAGTCAAGAGGTGAATCTGGCCAAGTCTGTAGTTTTTATGTTCAATATAGACCCCTCCTTAGGAAAAGTGATCAACAATGTCCTAGAGATTAGTGAAGGAACTCTTCCTTGCAAATACCTAGGCATTCCCCTTGACAAGGGTAGAAGACCCTCAAAATTATGGGACAACTTGGTGGATAAAATCAAGTCTAGGATTAACACTTGGAAAGGAAAATGGCTCTCATCTGCAGGTTGAGAAACCTTGGTTAGATCGGTCTTGTCAGCTATGCCCATTTACCAGCTCTCCTGTCAACATTTATCTTCTTCTAAACTTGCAGAGCTCAACAAGCATATCGGGACTTTCTTTTGGTAAGGTGCTAATGACAACCGTAAATTATCACTCATATCCTGGGACAAGATATGCAAACCTAAAGAAGAAGGAGGAGTTGGCATTAAAAACCTTCGTGATCAGGGCAGAGCCTTGGGTGCCAAGTTGGTTTGGAGGATGTTCAAAACCCCCCACCTCAAATGGGCTCGCTTGCTGCACCACAAATACCTTAATGGAGGGAATCCTATCCAAATATTCAGAGAAACCAACCCTCCCAGAGGGTCTTGCCTATGGAATTTTATGTTAGACTGCAGGAGGATTATCTCTGACAGACTTACTTGGAACCTGGGGTTCGGGGATAAAGCTCTTTTCTAGTCAGATTCATGGGGTGGATATAAGGCTATTGATAATATCCATGACTTTGGTGTTACTTGTATCCTTCTTGAATCTCATAGAGGACCCCTGTTAAACAACTATATCTCCCCTTCAGAGGATGGGGCTGGTTGGTAGTGGATCGAGAAGGAAGATGAGGATATCCTGGTAAGGGATAAACAAAAACTTATGGCAATTCTTAAATCAAGGAACATTGCCTTAGGTCAGAATGAGGACAAGCTCATCTGGGATGGCTCCCTAAGAGGAGAATACAACTCCAAGGATGGGTACTCTCCCATCTCCAAATCATTTATAAGACCTATGATTGAGCTTCCCTTGAAACTTTGTTGGGATAAATATTGTCTGCCTAAGGTAGGTATCTTCTCCTGGCTTGCGGTTCAGAACAAGCTCCTAACTGCAGACACATTTAGAAGAATGGGGTATGAGGACCCTAGTAGATGTCCTCTTTGCGAGGCAGATGAGGAAGACATCAATCATATCCTCCTTAACTGCCCCTTTGCTCACAAATGTTGGAACTGGTTCACCAACAAACTTGAATGTTCTGCGGCCTTCCCCCACACCATCTTTGGAATGCTCAAGGCATGGCCTCTCCTAAGGCATGGCTGTCTCTTTGAAGGTTTATGGACAACTCTTCCTTCTTCCATTATGTGGGAACTATGGAAGGAGAGAAATAGACGTTTCTTTAAGAATGAAAAAATAGAGGTTCCCAAAATCATTAACAGGATAGAGTCAACTATCACTGAGCTCATGAACAACCGACTGTCATCAAGCACATTGAATAATGCCTCTATCACTTATTGGGATGAAAAGATGAAAAAACATTGGGAAGGCTTATCCTTTCCTCCCTTTGTAGGATATGGTCCTATTGCAAGTCTTTGATCAAGGGATGCATGCAGATGGCAACCCCCAGGTGAAGGTTGGGTGAAGCTAAACTTTGATGGGGCATCCCGTGGCAACCCAGGGCAAGCAAGGATAGGATGTGTTGTTCATAATTGGGAATGTAAGGAACTAGCAACCCTTGCCTCTCTGGTTGGCATCAACACCAACAATTGGGCGGAACTTATGGCCCTAGTGGAGGGTCTGCATTTATGTAGGAAACTAGGAGTTAAGAACTTGGAAATTGAAGGAGATTCGGCTATAATTGTCAATGCTCTGAGGAAAGGTAGTATGCCTAATTGGAGACTAAATACTTTGTTGTCAAAAGCTCTTGACTTATGCAAAGATTTTGATAGGTTCACAGTCAATCATATTTATAGGGAGGGCAATAAACGAGCAGATGAGTTGGCCAACTTGGGAGTCGATGGCATCAATCTCCTGTATGTGCCACCTTAAGGCAACCCCCTCTTTTATTTTCGTGTCCTAAGTGGTCATTAGCATGTTTCTCCTTTCATCCCCTTATGTTTATCTTACCCAGACTCTGTTTTAACCCCCTTATTTATTCCTCTTCCTGCCCCCTATATTTACGTATAGATACTCAGACAAACATTTAATTTAAATATGCCCATATATCTGTTCTCCCAGACTTTAACTCAAGTAGTTAGGCTCAATCCATGGTCGGATATAATCATTAAAATACAAATCTCAATCATATATTTTTATTCCTCTCCTTCATACCCATTTAGTCTTCCATCCTTTAGCCCAAGGAGAGGCCCCTCGTTTAATATTTTTGTATATACTTATCTGGGAACTTTCATTATCAGACCCTCACCTTGATTCAGTCATCCATCCTCATATTCAGCCTCTCATCGGCATATATATATATATATATATATATTCTTATTAGTCTCTTGAAGTTTACTGATCTTTCATCCTTGAATATCGGCTTAAATCCTTTTTTATCCATCTCTTCATTTATCTGAAGATATATATGCCTTTTCTCATTTTCACAATTTCTTAGAGTCATACACTTTGATGGCATCACTTTATCTTCCTTTAAAATGTCATGTTTCATCGATGTTACCTTTGTTTTGATGAAACCATTATTATCATCAATGAGCCTTGTGGTTTCATCGATCTCCTCATTTTCATCGAAATCTTTACCTTACGTGTTTGTGTTGATGTAATGCTCCATCGGTTCATTGAAACCCTGTTTTTGACAGGAATCCTTTTGTTGCTGCGTTTCACAACCGTCTTATCGATCTTTAAGTTTATCGATAATGGTTCCTCATTATTTGGCTTTTGCATTGGCATCGATGAAATTCCTTATGTTGGTGAAAGAAGAATATCTTCCTTCGACCTTTTGTTTTTACCAATGGCATGTTATCGATGAAAATCTCTTATGTTTTATCAACCTTTTGTCTTTCGATGAAATTGTCACTATCGGCCAATAACTTTAGTATCACTTCGACGACCTTCTTTTCTCAAAAATTCCTATCGATGAAACCTTCCCTAGTTTCTTCGATCTCATCATTTCGGTAGAACTATCTTCTTCGGTGAATTATTTACATGTCCTACCGATACCATAGTTTCTTCAGCAACCTTGCTTCATCGACGAAATCTCCTTTGGTTTCTTCGATATACCTTCTATTGATGAAAAATAATGCTTTCGATAAGTCCCTTTTGAAGTTCATCAAGGCCCAAGTCTGTTCGATAAATAATCTTATCAATGAAACATCGATAGGTTTCTTTGATACAATAGGTGTACCATTTCGGTCAAACTAGACATTTCGGTGAGAGGTTAGTGTGTATATCCAATGGCTTTGGTTTGGGCAATAATTTTCAGGATTTTGATGTTGGTGGAAATTTCAAGGGTTCTATCAAAATTCTTAAGGGCATGCTTGATTTCATTTTTTTATAGAAAACTTTCGTAGCTTTAATTAAAACCATGGAATTCTATTGATTTAAATTCGATGCTCAACACCACCCCTAACCATAATCCTAACCCTAACTCTAACCAATATTTAAACCCTGGCCTTGATATTATACACTTAATAACTATAAAATAATATTACAGTTTCAAAATAAGAATATAATAGTATTATACTTGTCATATGGCACTCTATTAATATTATATTACTAATAAAAGTACAAAAATAATATTATAACTAAACATAATTTAAAATAATAATATAATACATTTCAAATATTTTAAATTTATATTATGAATATTATTTTCAATAAATTATAAAATAATATCATAATAATCACAACAATATAAATTAATAATAATAGGTTTCAGTTTTATAACTAGATATCTAGTTATATTTATTTATGTGTATATATATATATATACATATATATACCTACATAGAAGTGTGTGTGTGTGTGTATATATATATAGTTTTTCTCCTTCTTTTATTTATACTTATTTATATTTACATTTATATACTTATAATATATATTTATATAACCATTTTCATTCTATAAGCTTTAAGACTAGAAAGGAGGCAATACCATACATTAATGAGCATAGGTATATAAACGTGCTGGCATATCTCACTCCTGGATATATGTGATCATGGATATATAGGTATTATTATTTATGTAGATATTGCCTTCTTTTAGGACTAACACTTACCTACCTATCCTCATCTCTATTTTACCTTTTCAGTCCCCTATATTTGGCAAGCTGCAGTAGATGTGTGAGACATAATGGTCAGACATCTCATGTAGGCTCACTTCTCAATCAACTCATCCTAACGGCTCTTAGCACAGTCGAGGTGATGTTGCCTCTTTGATGTGACAGTTGAGGTACCCTTCTCCTGATGGATTTAGGCGTTGGCAATAATGACCTTGATTCTTGAAGATTGCACTCTTGCATCGTATCAACTCATCATGTAGTTTCTCTTTATGATGCATTAAGAGGGTGAGTTATATTTAGAATGCCAAGCTGGTCCTCTTTTTCATTTCTTAGTTAGGCTCAGATGGATACCACTCTCAGGCTTCTAGGGTTGAAATGCCAGATGGCTTTCATAGGCAAGATCAAGGATGAGAGAATGAAAGGCATTCTCGTCCAACAAAATCCTCTGATCTCTGGAGCGGTAATGAAAATTCTAGGGAAGGAATTCATTATGAATGAAGACCGAACCAAAGCAAATTTGGACATTGCAGCTATGTTTCTAGCCCTTGCAATGCACTTTGAGAAAGATAGGGATACAGTGGTTAAACTATGCAAGAGAGTCTTCATTAAAGATATCCTCGATGAATTAGAGAGGGTGGTGATTAACATTGATGATGAACTCACAGCTCCCAAACCTCGAGACTATGATACCCTTATCAGAATGAATAACCTAGTTCCACATTTTCCCATTCTAGAAATTGGTGACCCTGCGGCCTTTGAAACTCTCTGTTTGGTTAGAAGTCGAAATCTCCTTTTCCTCTCTTGGTTTCTTCATGTTAAGAAACCTCCTTGTGAGAAATGGTTGACTAACTATTTGGAGGCGGAGAATATCAGGGTTATCCCTGATATTGTGCCTATCCCACGCCCCCCTGCCGGCTCTGCAGCATCCAAACCA